>NC_089040.1:20803500-21135500 GCF_034140825.1 Oryza sativa Japonica Group
TAGAGCTCTTCGCCTCCACAACTCTGATCGTTAACAATAGCGGCACCCAGGCCTCCGCTCTTGTACGTGAGCATGAACAACGACGACGGTGGCCCGGGCACTGGGTTGGAGTTCGCGCGCGATGCATTGGATCGATTACACTAGAGGCAGGCAGAGGGTTCCGACAACGTCCTTGTAGATGAGTTCTCTGCCACAGCATCGGGTGTCGCTATCTTCACTACTCTTTTGATTGCAGGCAGATCATAGCTGCTCCTACGTGCAAAAATTATTCCTCCAAGGTCAGTTTAAAAGGTCGCATGCGAAAATGCATTTTTTCAGACGGGCCTCTTGAGCGGTTGCATGCAAAAATAAGATCTTCGCATACGCCTCATTAAGAGGTCTGTTTGGACAAATCACTGCAAACTAAATATAAAAGCAAAATCCTCTCCACTCCTCCACCTCTCCTTTCTTATCGTCTTCTCCCCCTTCTTATCTCTCACTCTCACTCTCCCTCTCCCTCTCATGCGTGTGGCTAGAGCAGCTGGTTGGTCGGCAACCGGCGGTTGGTAGGAGCGACCAGCATTGGGTAGGATTGGCGGGAAGCTCGGTGACGGGGGATCTAGTGTAGAGGCCGCCGGGAGAGGCAGTGGCGGGCTCAGGAAGTGGTGGCAGTGCCCTTGGCTGTAGGATCCGGCTGGAGCGACCAGAACGAGGGATCCGACGGCACCGCTCTCCACCACGGTAGGGGCGACCACAATGGTGGGCAATGACGACTGAGCTTGAAGGTAGCGGATCCGCCACCCTAGCCCCGGGAGGGGTGACGACGATAGCTGGCAGCGATGGTAGAGTTGAAGGGCGATTTTTTCCTACGAAAATCAATTTTGGCCAAATGCAAAAATATATTCTATAGTTGTGGTTGTTGGTGGTGGCGGTGGCCCCTCTCCTCAGGGGTGTCCGCCCACTCATAATCCTTTGGGTTGGGTGGAGCCAGACAACAGTGACATACAAGCCGTTCATATGCTCGATGGAGAGGGCATCACGCTGAGTGTGCCGAGGGAGGTCGATGTTGATATGCCACTACTACAGAAATAGCTATAGCTGCCGATTTTCGCAACTGGCACCTATTAGTCGACACATTTGTGGTGTTCTCAAAGGTGTCAGTTTTGGAACCGACACATTCGAGGTTCCACGATCCAAAAAAAAACAGCTTGATGCATCGGCTATATTCGAGCCGATGCAACGAGCACATCCACCCTGCTTCTCCAAATAATCAACCACTCTTTGCCACCAAAATCAACCACAATTATCACAAAATCACATAATAATCATCCAAGAACTACAACAACAACAACATACATCACGAAACTTCACTTCCCCGCCGCCGAAGGGAGAAGAGAGGCGGCAGAGGGAGCCGCCGCTGCCGGATCCACCCTCAGCAGACACCAGCATCGCCGGATCCACCCGCGGCTGCCATCGATGCCACCACTACCGCCAGATTTGCTGTGAGAGGGAGGCAAGAGGGGGCGGAGGGAGTGTTGCTGCCGGATCCGCTCTCGGGCGCCGCCACCGCCACCAGATCCACCCACGGCTTCCGCTGATGCTGCCACCACCACCGGATCTGCCACGGGAGGGAGGCGAGAGGGGGGGTGGAGGGAGCCGCCCGCTGCTGCCGCCACCACCGCCGGATCCGCCTGAGGCCACCGCCAACCTGCCACCGCCGTCGTATCCACAGCAGAAAGGAGGCGAGAGGGAGAGGAGGAGGGGGTAAGGGGGCGGAGGGAGCCACCGCCGGCGAAGGAGACGAGACGGGACGGATCAAGGGAGAGGAGGGGAGGGGTTGAGAGGGAGAGATAGAGTGAGAGATTTGTGGTTGGAGGGGGGGGGGGAGGGGCCGACTAGGTACTGGGGACTGGATAAGGACAGGGGACTGGGGGAGGTGTCACGCTCATCTCAGGTCGGTTTTTTGTGTCAGTGTTTTGTAAGAACCGACACCTATAATATTGTATAGGTGTTGGTTTTTCTTTAAAACAGACACTTATAATCGTGTAAATGTGTCTTTTTTTGTATTTTCAGCTTGCGGTGGTGGGAAAAACACTATAAGTGTTGGTTTTAGCTGTTCTAGCACCTATAGTGCCGATCTGTATATGCCTTTTAGTACTAGTGTGCGGCTTGCACTCCCCACTGGTCCTTTGCAACGAATGTGGGAGACAACAGTATTGTCATGCATGGATGTGGAGGAGAAAGAGAAGAGCTCGACGACAGTGAGTACTGCTTCTTGGTAGGGAACTTCTTCTTGAGATAGGTGTTCTGGAAGTTCTCTGGAAGTTCTTGATGTCGTTATTGGTGTGGTCATGGAGCTCGAGGTGGTAGTAGGATAGTAGCCCATCGGTTACAAATCAGTACCTAGAGACGGTATCAAACCAGGTACTTACTTGAGACGGGTTGGGCCACACACAACACCCGGCTTCATCGATTCGCTGTTGCAACTGCTGATTTTCAGCATATGCCTATCGGCTTGCTTATTAGGCCGAATGCTGATCAGCCATCGGTAGTGTGCCCCAGCCATGCCAACACCCATCTACGGCCACATAGGCAGGACATTACACCTATTTAGTGTTGATCAATGGATTTAATTGTGTGCCCTCACTAATCAGTACTAGGACTGGCTAGTGAGTTACTAATTTATCATATGCTCAATAATTTAGTTCTCAATTTACAAATTTTCCAATAACTACCCGTTTAGGGAAGCACCAATACATATATAATCTCTCAAATAAATTTACTCCCTTCATTGATCCACCATGCCACCCTAGATCCACTAATCGGCCATTATTCCTTAGAAGCAAAACGATGGAATTGCTTATGCTGACAAGCATCACCCAGCTCTTGTGCTGAAACGCATCAGCGTAAGCAAAACCATGAACTTGAACATGTCTAACTTAAAAATTCATGCACCTCAGCATTGGGGTTATAAATACACGGTGGAGCTCTGCAAATCGACGCACCTCTCTAGCTAGCTTCTAAGTACCTAGCAAGCCATCGATCGACCAAAAGACAGCATTATTAGCCAGGAAGCTAGCGTCGCACGAACGTATTAGCTAGCTAGGCAGCAATGGCGAAGCTTGCAATGTGCTTCTTCATCTGCGCCGTCTTCCTCCTAGTCGTTACCACGCCGGGCCTGCCGCGCCTCGCCGGCAGCGTCCCGCTCGGCCGGCGCTGGCTACAGGACTCCGCTGTCGTTGTCAGCGGCGGCAGGCTGACGCCGGCGATCACCGCGGCGTACAACGGGACGAAGAGGCTTAGCCCAGGTGGGCCTAATCCACAGCACCACTGATAATCAACGTGTTTCTTTTCAGTGATCATCACCAGCTACAGCGTTTTATCCACCCGATTTCACAGCCCTAATAATAAATTAAGCTCTAACAACACCGGCGAACCACGAACCGGCCGGTCCGGAATTTAATTTTCCCTTTCTCGTGTGTGTGTCTGTGTGTGTGACTGTGTATGTGTTTGAATTCAGCGAATCTCCGCGTGCATGTGTGAATCATTTCGATGTTGGTTTGCACTTGATCGAAGCCGGTCAAGAAAATAATGCAGATCTATATATGATCTCAGCAATTTCCGTTAATGTGTGTTTTCGTAACGTGGTCTCAGCAATTTCTGTCAATTTGTTTTCATACTGTGATGAGTTTTTGGCAATAATGTAATGTAATCCTAATACAGGGACAGGTATTGTAGGTGCCGGTTAACTTAAAACCGATACTTGTGAGGTATTCTCCGTCCTCTCCCTTTCTCCTGAGCGGCCCCTCAAATTTAAAACCAGCATCTATAACACCTCATTAGTATGTTATACAATAAAACCTGCAGTAATAATATTAGTATTGGTTTGTTAAAAAAAATGACACTTATAGGTGGGTCATTATTTCTGATTTTCTTAAGCAAAAATGGCACCTAAGAGTGAGTCATTGGTATAATTCTTTAAAAATTGGCATGCATAGGTGAGTCATCATTACCGGTTTTCTTCAAAAACTTGTACCTATGGATGAACCACCGACAAAAATATCTACCAACCTCTATTATTCAATTCAATAGGCTTTGTCCACCCCTCATTCTCCCTCCCTGGCTCTCACCTCTCTCCTTCTCGCTCACCTATCTCGCCGTCTTCGCCTCTCCTCTTCACTACTATCTGAGACTGAAGAGAGTTGTTCCTCTATGTCTAACAGCACTATCTATCCCCTCTCAATTGCATCCTGCCAACGCTGCCGAGGAGCTTCTCCACTAGATCCCTGTGTTCCCTTCTAGACCGCCACTGCCTCTTCTTCTCTTAGGCTAGCGGGTGATAATGAGGCCCATACCGACGTGGGCAAATGTGCCGGTGTCGGTCAGATCTCCAGGCAGTGTTCTTACTTAATTCCCTCCCTCGGATCTCATAGCCTTCTAGCTCTGTTCGCCATGAGCTTGGAAGTGGTTAGATCCAGTAGGGGTATGTGTTTGTGTGTGTGTGTTGGGGGGCGGGGCAGAGGGGTAGCAGTGGTCAGTGGTGGACTTCAGCACGGTGAAGCCGTGGTGGCAGTTGTTACGTCCTGATTTTCTTTTGGGGTTAAAAATTATTTAATAAATAATTTATAGTATTTATATTAAAAGTTAAAGCAATTTATCAAGTGAATTAAATGAGAATAAAATTTACTTAAAAAATCATGGCTGAACATATTTTTTAATGTTCTCCTTACCCTAAATTACTCTATAGAAATTGCCGTGAATTTTCAGTTTAAGAAGTAATTTTAATAATGCAAAGTCCATTCCATCAATTAATTGAATTGAAAAACAAATAAAAATCCCTTCTGTGTCCTCAGGCCACTTTCGGCCCAAGTTTTTTCTCCTTTTCCCCGCCGGCCTATTTGCCCCATCTCCTCTCTCCCGGGCCGGCCGGACATACCCTCATAGAAGTAAAACCAGCTCGATCTATGCACATAGATCGATTAATTAACCTTTGTGATTTACACGGATTTGACTTGATCAGCTTATGCTTACTCACAGCGCGTAGTTAGCTGCAGGCAATAACACCGTACCATTATGGTGGTATTTTTTAGAGAACATAAAGATAAAGATAAAGTTAGGGTAAATAAGAAAACTATTATCACATGATTAGTTGAGTTTTAATTGTTACAAATTTGATATTTCAAGCCAACACATCTATATAGAAAGTTTTGCTACGAAACAAACCATTTAACAGTTTAAAAACGTGCTAATAAAAATCGAGATAAAATCTGTATCCTAATCGGAAAAGAACACCACCTAATATAATTCATGTGATTCAGTTAGTTCGACTTTAGTCGAGACTAGTGCGAGCGAGCTAGTCAAATTTCTATCTGCTTCAGGATATGTGTGCACTCTGCTATCACGAACCTAGACCACATTCACGTCGGGATGCATCCTACCTTCTCCGATTTGCCACAAAGGTTCTACACACTGCCTGTCTTTGATTATGTGTGAAAGTACCTCAATGGCAGTTGGCACGAAGGTGCTTAATTTCATACTCCGTAATAATCCATAATTTCATCTAGTACCAGTTGGTCCGTAATGTGAAGACCACAACACATGATAATGTTTGAATACTGCCGGAGTGCCGCACAATGAGAGGAAGACAAATAGAAAACTATGACTTCTAACTGACTTTTCTGATAAAAAAAAATAACGAACCCAACTCATACAAAAAATTAACGAACAAAACTGATCCAGCAAACAAGGGAGAGGGGAGGTTCATCGACTAAGAATATACCTGGGGGAGACTAACTAGTTAGGGAGGTTCTATCTGTCTTTTTGTTTTTAAAAATTTCCACATTTGTTAATCTATTACTTCAATCAAATTGCCCCACGCATGATTTGTTCAGCCAGTTTATGAACTAATAACCTTAAATCCCCCGTTGTTACATGGTACTCACGACTCACGGGGCCCCCTAGGGGTGGTAATTGAAGTGCCTACCTTTTTTTTTCTTAAAAACAAATTGAGGGTTGGGTTTAAACTTCGTTTTGATCTTAAAAATAAATGAGAGTAGTTAAAGAACCCTAGGTCTTGACTCATTAACATCCCTAGGTTCACTATTAGGCTATGCATCTCCCCACCCCCCACTACTAGAAAAAAACGTTTTTGTAGGCGTTCAAAACACATTTTTGCAGACGACCATCACTTCCGCTTGCACCTAAACGCCTATGAAAATCAATCATTTTTTACCTTGTTCGCCTGCGAAAATAAGATTTTTGCAGGTGGCTCCGTTAAGTAGTCCGCCTGTGAAAATAATATTGGGCGAAAAAAGTATTTGAAAAAAATCCCATCCAGCTACCATTTGCACGTATTAATCACAATACAAATCAAATCAACACACAAATGAGAAGAACAATATTCACATTTCCACAAATGAGAAGAACAAGATTCACGTATCAAATGTCACTATACAAATGAGAGAAGAACAAGATTCACATAGTCCACAAAAAAAGAGAAAAGAAAAGAAATTACGGATCAGATTGTTAGGGTTACGGATAAGGCATACCCCTCTATCCTACGACTTATGAAATATACTGATAAGGTATACCTTCACGTATATATACGGTTGGTTCCCGTATACGCCATTGGAAACTTGCCTCAGATTATGGAAAATATCTCTATGAGTAAAGGAATTGCCGAAGTCCTACTCGGAAAGGGTAGAATCTCTGGTATATCGTGTCGGTTTACATATCTCTAAGTCTTACTTGGAGGTTAAGGTATTCCACGATATAAAAGGGACCCCTAAGGACACGCTAAAGACATCGCATCTCATTGTCCACACACCCACCAAAGTTTACGAAGCCGGAGTACACGGAGCCAACTCGCCGGGAGATCTTGTCGAACCCCTCGACCACGATCTCGTCGGTATCGCCTGTTTCTTTACTCTCTTTGTAATCTATTCTCATCATCATCAATCTCATATAAACTGGACTAGGGCTATTGTTGACGGTCATTATCGATCAGTTTCAACCGTCAATACTACAAAAATAAAGGAGAACTAGTGATGCTTGCAATGCATAAATATGTTAGAACAATAATATTCCACTAGTATTAGGTCTACTAACCTTTTTGCAGAGAATGATAATAAAGTGAAGGAGAATCGATATCTACTCGGATGATAAATCAATCGGACGATGTCGATAACCAGACTTGTGTGTGAATAGGCCAAGAACTCAGAATTGACACGATGAATTGGGCCAAAATTCACAAGTCTGTGGAGTGGAGCAATAGACGAGGCCACCAGCCGAAATTGGGCTAGATTGGGCCAGCCCCAAGTTCGGCCGAACCTGGTGGTTCGGCTGAACCTCCCGTGGCGCCGATGGATGCAGGGTTTGGATGGACGGCTGGGATTGATCCCCAATGGCGGTTGGAGGGTATTACTGATCATTCCAACCGTCACAACCGTCATTACCTGCCTATAAAAAGAGCTACTCTTCTCACTTCACACACACACCTCAAGCAATAGCTCTATCATTTCTCTCAAGTTTAGTTTAGTAGTATTTAGCTGGTGGAATAGAAATAGAATAGGAGTCAAAACTCCAGAAGCCTTCGGAAGAGTTCGGGTATGGCTCTAGTAACTTTCCTTTCCTCTTTTATAAGCTTTGTACTTTTATTAGAATACTCTTCTAAATACATTTATGGTATTGGAATACTTTCTAAGTATATGAGTACCTACTTTACATTATGTTCATGTTATAATGAATATACGGCTAGCTTATCTGGGAGATGTTTTGGTGCGGGTATAATGTTTGCTTTTGCAATTACTCTATGTCATGACGATGATATTAGAGTACTATCTGGTAATTTAGGCGTGGTGTCTAAATTACGAGATATCATTATTTGGGGTTATATATTGCGGATGAGAGGTGGGCCGCTGATGGTGACAACTCAGTACGGGTATTCCTTCGCGCCTATATATAATCCTAAGTTAATTTCCTGAGGAGGGTATTCCTCCGTATTTAGCCCCGGTTGTATGGTCATGACGGGCTGTCGTAAGGAACTCGGCAGTCAGGGGTGGCTTCTCGAAGTACCAGGAGGGCATCGGATAGAGGGTATTAGCTAGTATATCAGTTAACTAGAATGTATGTATACTATGTATATTAGAAGTATAGGAATAGATTCTCTTTCTCTTTTCTTTACACCTAGTTTAGATCATTTATAATGAGGATGAGTTGTTAATGCTTGTGTGTCACTCTACCCTTAGATTATCTTAACCCCTACTTAGAATATGATTATCACAAGTAATATATAAACTATTAGTCAATCTTTCTCTACATGATCTTCCCATGGGAGAAAATAAATACGATACCCTTGGAATACTCTCGGGTGAAATGCTACAATGGTATATCTGTGCGCTTGCGGATGAACTCTGTAACCATAATATACCAGAAGTATTTCTGCGCCATTGCTGGGAATTATATTTCTAGTAATGTCATTAAGAAATACCAACAAGCATTTCTAGCGCCGTTGACGGGGATTATATTTCTAGTAATGTCGTTAAGAAATACCAACAAGCATTTCTGGCACCGTTGCCGGGGAAGATTCATAATAGCGATTGCTTGAACTAATACTTTATATTTACTTCTGTATAATCATTTCCTTTGTAGACTAACCTTGGTTGTTTTCACTTGTTGTTGTGAAAACAGGGTAGTGCATGACTGGTTTCAACCTGCCGGAAAACTTCAAAGAAAATCCAGAAGCTTTCTTCCGGAGCGTCAGGCCGCGAGTCGTTGCTCCGCAGAAAACTCTACTGACAGATAAACCAGCCGTACCTGCGCCACCGACCTTCAAGACGATGGCCAGCAAGACTCTTCACGAGTTCGCTGCTCCCTCTACTGATAATGTGGCCATTGGGCCGCAGGTCAACATAGGGGACGTGGATTTCGACTTGAAGTCCAGCCTCATCACGATGGCGTAGGCTAGCCCGTTCTGTGGCAAGCCTAATGAGGATGCCAATGCTCATCTGCAACAATTCCTGGAGATATGTAGCACGTACACCATCAAGGGCGTCAGTCCCGACGCCGTCAGGCTGCGACTGTTTCCGTTCTCCCTCCTCGGGAGAGCGAAGCAGTGGTTTTATGCCAACCGTGCTACTATCAATACCTGGGATAAATGCTCTACGGCATTCCTCTTGAAGTTCTTCCCGATGGGCAAAACCAATGCCGTTCGTGGACGAATTTCCAGTTTCCAGCAGACAAGGGATGAGTCTATTCCGGAAGCATGGGAACGACTGCAGGAGTACATGGCCGCCTGTCCTCATCATGGGATGGATGGCTGGCTGATCCTGCAGAATTTTTTTATAATGGACTCACCCCAATGTCCCGCGATCACCTGGAGGAGATTTCTTCTCAAAAACGGTTCAAGGAGCCGTTGAATTAATAGAGAAAATGGTCTTCAATATGGGTTGGAGCGAGGAACGACTCCAGACCCGTCAGCGAGACATGCACACCGTCAAGGAGACGAAGTTACTTGCTACCAAGCTGAACCTCCTCATGAAACGCTTGGACGACCACGAGAAAAGGCCACGAGGCACCGTCAAGGCCTTGGACTCACACGTTACGTGTGAAGTCTGCGGTGGCACGGGTCATTCTGGGAATGATTGCCCGGAAACCCGTGAGGAGGCGATGTACATGGGCAACAACAACAACGGGTACCGTCCACAAGGAGGTCAAGGGTGGAACCAACCATGCCCATATTATCAAGGAGGTAACATTAACGGTAACTTCTCTAACCAGCCCTCCTTGAAGGATCTTGTTTTTGCGCAAGCTAAAACCACTGATTCGCTAAGCAAAAAGCTTGCTGCCAATGATAAGATCCTAGATAACATAAATGTCAAATTAGATGGCTTTGCTTCCACATTTCAAAACCAGCTGAGCTTCAATAAAATGATAGAGACCCAGTTAGCTCAGTTGGCATCTTTAGTCCCTGCAAATGAATCTGGGAGGATTCCGGGGCAACCCGACTCCTCCATTGAAAATGTCAAGGCGATCACAAGGAGAGGAGGTAAGTCCACTCGTGATCCGCCATATCCTAACCCTGCAGGAACTAAAGGGATATCAAAAGAAGCGCCATCTAATGACTCGGCTGACAAGGAAGTTCAGCCAAAAAAGACAGTGCCGCAGGAGTAATACGACATACGGTTGCTGCCGTTCCCTCAACGGAGTAGGAAACCGTCAGTGGACGAGCAATTCGCCCGTTTTGTTGAAGTAATCCAGAAGATCCACATCAACGTGCCGTTGTTGGACGCCATGCAAGTGCCAACATACGCCCGTTATCTCAAGGACATACTCAACAACAAGAGACTGCTCCCAACAACGGAGGTGGTCAAGCTGACAGAACAATGCAGCAACCAGATACTCCACAAGTTCCCGGAGAAGAAGAAAGATCCGGGGTGTCCTACGATCACCTGTTCGATCGGGGCACAACAGTTCAACGGGAAGGAGGAAAAGTTTGAGTTTCAACCGAGGACGGAACAATGCTCCATGGTTAGAATCAAGTACGGGCCAAACCCGTAGAATATTCAAGTGGTCGAAGTGGAGCCACCCAAGACGGACAACCTTGTGAAATTCATGCAAAACTTCCTGGAGAAGGAAACAACAATGCCCAGGAACCGTTATTGGAGGACGCTAGTAAAATCACCTGAACCGGCCAAGAAGTTAGAGCAGCCGGCTTAGAAGAAGCCATCTTCCGCACCGAAATCAAAGAAGGTGTGGAAGGAAAAGCCGAAGACGCCCGCTCCATCACCTCCGGAGACGGGAGGAAAATCCATGAACTAAAACGCAAGGAGGTACGGTCTTGCACGTCGAACTTTAAATGACGCGACCTTCGCCAACAAGTGAATTGGTATGTATCCGCATATTTGGGTAAGGGGCGAGGGCGGCGGCGACGTTGTCGGCCAATGAGCGCGCCGACCGGCTAGCGCGCGATTTGGCGGAGGTTCGCGAGGATCTCCAGAAGATGCGGGAGCTAGTGGCTGGCAATGAGCGACAACGGCAAGGGCTCGAGCACCGTATGTCGAAGCTTGAGAACCACTTGTCGGAGATCTGTGGCTCACTGTGGGTCACCTACACCGGTCTGCACCAGCTCGCCGGGGAGTGCGGCGTCAAGGCCACCATCCCGGCGAATCCCGACGAGTTCTCGCTGACATCTTTGCTCGCGGAACTGGCAACAGCGATGGAGGTGATCCCCTCCCAGCACGCGGCCAGGATCAGAAAAGAGACGTCCAACGGGATATATACCTGGGCGTGCCATGTGCTTGCGTGTGTGAGGTTGACGCAACCTGAACTCGATCTGTGAAAGATATTGGATCAGGGGGCGGCTAGCGATGCGCGCATGGATGTGATGGAGGAGGTCGGCGATCTAGGGGAGTCCATCCTCCCGCTTTTTGAAGAGTAGGATCTTAGCTCTCTTGTATTCCTTAGTCATGCTTTGTAAAACTCTTATTGGTTCCAACTACCTTTATGTGTGCGGTCGTCACCTTAGCTTTCTTTAGCATTATGATCTTGAGTACTTTGTTGTAGTTTGTAGAGACGTTGATGTCAAGGATGTCCAGCAAAGCGGGCAGCCTGAGTTGCCAGTGATCGTTCCGGCACTTGCGTCCGAGCCACATGTGCCGAGGTGCGATGTAGATCAAAGTTTGCCTGTGGAAACGAGAATGGCGACGACTCCTTTAGGTTGGTTGTCTTTGTTATCATATCCTTTGCCCTTCCGTCTGGATCGACTTGATTTGTTGTGTTCTCGGGAGAGAAGAGCAGCTTGACTTAATCGTTTCCATGCTGAGCAAACCTCGAGAGTGCGCTTGCTGACCAGGATCGTCGCATCCAGTATTGAAGGACGAAGTTTGAGGTCGCGGAACTCGAGAGAATTATGCTGGAAGTAAAAAAGGACCAGGCCGTAGAGACACTCGGGGGTCGTGAGGTGTGGTTCAACTCGTATCTGAAGAGTTGCTGCACGTCCATGTCAAGAGTCTGTAGAGAGCTCCGAGTACCCCGTGGGGATCCCGAGGAATCGGCGGCCGGATACATCTCGTGGCTGAATGGGGCCTGCGCCCAGCTCGACAGCATCGGTCAACGCATTGACGAGGCCTTCAAGCAGGAGTGTGGTCGATCAAGCCGATATGCCGAGGGGCATGTGTTGGCTTGCATACGAGATCATCGTCCGCAGCTGCACCTCGAGTTCCTCCGCGAAGGGTTTTCTCGTTCTCGGAGAACTCCTACGGAGATAAATGGCCTGGCGAAGTCGATGGCGCCGCTGGCAGAGAAGGTCTTCCAGTCGATGGACTAGCATTGGCCTTCCTGGTAATCTCCGTGTCCTGTGACAGATGTCTTAGGGGAAAAAGTGTAATATAACTTTGGATTTTGATGGAATTGTAAGAAGTACTTGTGAAATAGAAAAGAAATCTATCTAACTAAGCTTTCTTACTCTGGATGTAGTGTGTATGAGTGTCTTCTCACTTCGCGACTTTGATCAGTCGTTTGAGTTATACACTCTCCCTAGCCCCCAGCCTTGTCATCGGAGAATTCTTCTCGGAAGATAAGGCTCTTGGACCTTTGACCTGCCTCGGTTGAACAAGCACTGATCCTAGCCCCCAACCGTGAAGTTGGAAAGTTTCTTTCCGATTACACGTCTTGGTTGATACGCACGGTGAGAACTTTTATACGACTAGATCTTACATGGTCTTTCCCTTAGGTTCCTCGGAGGCCTTGTCAAGACGGCGTAAAGGGACATGAGGATAGGTTTCAATGCTAGGTGTCATTTGGGTAAGGGATCATCGGGAAGGAACACTTTGATTGTGGTCTTGACCTGAAAATAGGCTTTATTGAAGCTGTAAGATGTCTAACAAGTATGGATACTATTGACTTATGCAAAGAATTTACGTAATTGATCAATGTTCCAGGAATTTGCCAACTTGCGACCATCGCCGTCTGCAATTTTGAATGCGCCTGGCCGCAGAACTTGTGTGATCGTGTACGGTCCTTCCCATTTGGGTGAGAGCTTGTTTCGCCTTTCGCCCTGCTTGGCTTTGAACCCGTCGGAGGACGTAGTCGCCGATCGAAAGCGTGCGTGCACGGATGCGCTTCTCGTGGTAATGGCGAAGGGCCTGTTGGTAGCTGGCTGCTCGAACGGCAACTCATTCGCGATGTTCCTCGAGTAGATTCACATCGGTGTTTCGATGCTCCTCCTGATCCTCATCGGAATACTTCTGTACTCGTGTACTTTGATGCCGTAGCTCGGTGGGGAGCATGGCCTCTGAGCCGTACACGAGGAAGAAGGGTGTCTCCTTGTTGGACGTTGTCGGTGTGGTACGCACGGCCCATAGTACTGATGGAAGTTCTTCGACCCACTTCTTGTCATGTGACATGAGCCTGTCGTAGACGCGAGTCTAGATTCCTTGTAGTACTATGCCGTTTGCCCTCTCGACTTGTCCATTGCTCTGAGGGTGAGAAACCGAGGCGAAGCAGATCTTGACTCCCAACCTGATGCAGTAATCCTGGAAATCGGCACTGATGAACTGGGAGCCGTTGTCCGTTATGATACGGTGGGGCAATCCGAATCTGCAGAATATCCCTTTGATGAATTTGATGGCGTTGTCGGCCTTGATTTCCCCCGTGGGTGTCGCTTCAATCCACTTAGTGAATTTGTCGGTCGCCACGAATAGGAACCTGTAGCCGCCCTGTCCTCATGTGAATGGCCCGAGTATATCTAGCCCCCAGCACGAGAACGGCCAAGTGAGAGGGGTAGTCTGGAGTGCTTGCGCTGGTAGCCTTGTGTGTTTACTGTGGAATTGACAGGCTTCACACCGCTGAACCATGTCACAGGCGTCTTTGAGGGCGGTTGGCCAGAAGAACCCTTGTCGAAAAGCTTTTTCAATTAATGTCCGACCGGCAGCATGTGACCCACAGACCCCTTCATGTATGTCGAGGAGGAGGTGTCTGCCGTCGTCGGACGAGACGCATTTTAGGAGTACCCCGTTTGGTGCCTTCTTGTATAGATCGTTGCCGATCATACATTACACTTTTGCATTACGGGATATTTTCTCGGCTTCTGCGTCGTCCTCGGGCAACTCTTCGCTGCTTATGAATTTAATGAGTGGGGTGCGCCAGTCGTCTGTGGTCTCGATATCGGCAATGGCGCGCTCTGCCTTTGTAGCCCCCGAGCTGATGTTGGGGGCGACCGGGCTATCTTCGCCGCTTGCCTCTTTCACTGATGGCCTCATCAGGACGTCCAAAAAGGTGCTAGTTTCAAGTGGCTCTCATCTGGACGCACGTCGTGCTAGATCATCCGGTTCGATGTTGTCTTTGCGGTATACATGTCGGACCTCGATCCCATCAAACCTTTTTTCCAACTTCCTGACTTATGTGAGATACTTGGATAACTCGGGGCTAGAGCACTTGTAATCTTTATGCACCCGGTTTGCGACTAGTTCGGAATCCCCTTTCACGATCAGTCGCCTGACTCCGAGCAGTTGCAGCTCTTATCCCGGCGAGTAGTCCTTCGTATTCGGCTATGTTATTGGTCGCCCTAAAGTTGAGGTGAATTGCATGCTTGAATTGATCTCCCGAAGGTGATGTCAAGATGAATCCTGCCCCTGCTCTCTGGCTGTTGAGTGCACCGTCGAACGCCATTGTCCATGTTTCGTTGTCGATTTGGTTGTTTGACCTGTTATCAGGCATGGTCCAATCGGCTACGAAATCGGCGAGTACCTGGGACTTGATGGCTGTTCGTGGCACGAAGTGGGCATCAAATTAGCTTAGCTCGACTACCCATTTCGCAATGCGGCCGACAACGTCTTTGTTTCTCACGACTTCACCGAGAGGGAAGGAGGAGACAACTGTGACCCTATGGGCTTGGAAGTAGTGGCGTAGCTTTCTTGATGTCATGATTACCGCGTAGAGCAGTTTTTGGATCTGTGGATATCTTGTCTTTGCGTCGTGGAGAGCTTCGCTGACATAGTAAACTGGTCGTTGCACCTTCTCTCTCTCGACAACAATGACAGTGCTAACGGAATATGGCGTGGCGGCAATATAGATGAATAGTTCTTCATTAGGTTGGGGGGCAACAAGTACAGGGGGATTTGATAGGTAGCGCTTGAGTGCAAAGAATGCCTCTTCATTAGGTTGGGGGCAACAAGTATAGGTAGGCTTCCTGTGTCCATACAAATTTGTCTTACTTCTTCAGCAGGGCGAAGAAAGGTTGTCCTCGTTCTCCCATCCTAGCGACGTACCTGCTTAGTGCCGCCATGCATCCGGTTAGCTTATGTACTTCCTTGAGTCTTGTAGGCGACTTCATGTTCTCGATTGCCTTGATCTTCTCAGAATTTGCTTCTATTCCTCTGCCAGAAACGAGGAAACCGAGCAGCTTGCCCGATGGTACTCTGAACGTGCACTTCTCCTGATTGAGCATGAGGCGATATCGTCGGAGGTTGTCGAACGTTTCCCGCAGATCATCAATCAATGAGTCGCTTGTCTTGGTCTTGACAACAATGTCATTAACGTAGGCCTCGACATTGTTTCCGAGTTGGTTGCTAAACGTGCCCTGGACCGTGCTCTGGAAAGTGTTTCCTGCAGTTATTAGTCCGAACGGCATCTTAACATAGTAGAATACCCCGAACGGCGTGATGAATGCTGTCTTTTCCTCGTCCTCTTTCGCCATGCTGATTTGGTGGTAGCCGGAGTAAGCGTCGAGAAAGCTCAACAACTCACAACCGGCTGTTGAGTCCACCAGTTGGTCTATTCGAGGAAGAGGGAAGTGATCCTTGGGACACTCCTTGTTGAGGTCGGTGAAATCGACACACATTCTCCATTTCCCGTTGGCCTTCCGCACCATGACTGGGTTGGCTAGCCACTCTGGATGGAGTACCTCTCTGATGAAACCAGCTTTGAGAAGCTTGTCGAGCTCTTCTCGTATGGCTTGTTTTCGATCTGGTGCAAATCTCCGCAGTTTTTGCTTTACTGGCTTGGCATCGGGTCGCACCATGAGTTTGTGCTCAATCACCTCCCTGGGTACCCCCGGCATGTCGGACGGCTGCCAAGCGAACACGTCAGCATTGTCGCGGAGGAAGGTGATGAGCGCGAGTTCCTATTTCTCTCCTAGTGATACCCCGATCTTGACGGTCTTGTCGGGGTTGGCACTAGAGAGTGGAACGATCTTGATTGCGCCGTCTGGTTTCAGCGTCTTGTTCATCTTGCCCACTTTCTTGGGTGGTTCTGCTGTGGCAGGTGGGCTGGGCATGTGCTCAACCATGTCGAGGCTCCGTTTGTCGCATTGCACTACCAGCTTAGCATTCTCTTGAATAGTGATTGTTCCCTTCGGTCCCGGCATCTTGAGCACTTGATATGCGTTGTGAGATGCGGCCATGAACTTCGCGAGTGTGGTTCTCCCAATGATGGCATTGTATGCTGTATCGAATTCAGTGACATCAAAGGTGATCTTCTCCGTTCGGAAGTTATTTGCTTGGCCGAAAGTCACAGGCAGCGTAATTTTGCCCAATGGTTTGGATGATGACTGAGGAGTGATTCCATGGAAGGGTTGATCGGTGGGTGTCAACTCGCTTCGTGGGATCCCCATCGTGTCCAAGGTGCTGGCGAAGAGAAGGTTGATTGAGCTGCCACCGTCGATCAGAACTCGTGCAACCTTGATATTCCGAATAGTGGGTTCGACCACAATTGGATATCGCCCTGGGATGACAGCAGTCTTAGGGTGGTCTTCTTCAGAGAATTCTATCTTCTGTTCAGACCACTTCATCTTGGGCGCAGCTCCCTGCCACATCGAACAGACTTCACGTTCCACTTTCTTATATTCTCGCTTTGAGGAGTATGCCGCGGAACTTCCGAAGATGTGTGAGACATGGAGATCGGAATCTGGGTATGCTGAGTCCGATTCCTGAGTAGCCGCCTCAGCGTCCTTCTTGACCACGCGTACTCGCTTGCCTTTTTCCGATGCCATGTGTTTTGCGAGCGACTTTTTGAAGACGAGGCAATCTTCTAGAGAGTGTCTGTCCGACTTGTGTATAGGGCACCATGTTTTCTTCGTGCCGCTGCTTTGTGGGTCTGCGCGCTTGGGAGGGTCCGCGTATTCTGTTGCGAGAACTTCCGTTTGAGCTTTCCTTTTCCCACTCTTGCGATTTTTCTTCTTGCTTGACTCAGGTGCATCCTTGGTTGATTTCTTCTCTCCTCCGGTCTTCGGTTTGTCGTTCTTGCGTCTCAGTGCGTCGTCCGCGTGAGCGCATCGATCGACAATTTCGAATAATCTCCGAGTAGTCGTGATATGCCTCGTTGCCAGCTCCTGGGTAGTATAGCGATCTTTGACACCGGACTTGAAGGCGCGGATTACAGAAGCATCGGTGATCTCGGGGATTGTATTCCTGCACTCATTAAAGCGCCGAACATAATCCCTCAAGGATTCATCCGAGTTCTGCGTTAACGCATGTAGGTCGTCCTCGATCACGTGGCGCTTGTAAGTTCCTTGGAAGTTGGCGACGAACTGCTGCCACAGGTCTGCCCACGAAGAGATCGAGTAGGGGGGAGATGCATCAGCCATGAACGTGCAGAGCCTTTCAATGCAGTTGGCAAGTAATTTGCCAGCGCGTTGTCGTCCGCTCCGGCATCGTAGTGTACCTTGAAGAAACCTGAAGGAATTCTTCTAGGTCGGTACTCCCATCGTATTTCTCTATTGTTCCTGGTCGGAATCTTTTAGGCCATCGGACATCTCGAAGTGAACGACCGAAAGCTCTACACCCAGCGCTGGGGGCGGTGGGTTGTCGGCGATCATACGTCCTTCGTGGATGTCTATCTGATGATGAGGATGAGGAGGATGACGATGATGACGATGGGTCGCTTGGTTCCGGCGTACGATTACGAGGACGTCGGCTGGGTTCTCGAGAATCCTGTCGTTGTCTCCCGTTGTTGTCTCAGCGCCGATCTCCACCATCGCCGTCATTATGGCGACGTCCTTGACCAGTATCGCCCAGCACCCGCCGTTCGTGATCGTCATGATCGTGGCGGTTGTGGCGGTTATCACGGCCTCGGTCTTCACTCGAACGGCCTCCTCGTTCTTCATTACCGTGACGCCGTGAAGAGACGTGACGTCGGGAACGGTTCTCGTTGTCTCGTGTGCGTCGCGCCTCTCGGCGGCCATTCAGGTGATCGCGGAGATCGCCGGTGCCGCGAGGTGGAGGGGTGGCTCGATGAGGCGATTCCCGCTGTTCAGGGTTTTCACCGTTAGCATCACCAGTTGGTGGCTGTTCCGGGTGTGCTGCGGCAGCGACCTCTTCGAACGCGTTGCTGAGGTTGGTCACTGATTCCCGTAGTCATTCTGTCCAACGTGCGAGATCGTCGTTCAGAACGGGATCGTAGGGGGTTTCCCTCAGTATTGCGTTGACGACCCTAATATGCTGGGCTGGTGTAGTCACTTGATTTTCCGCTTCCGCATTAGCGCGCGCTGACGTGCCGGACTCGTCGATAGCCAGAACCTCGCGCGGCGTACTCGTTGATGATAAGCCATAGTCTTCGAGCAGGTGCAAGACTGATGGTTCGTGGGGATCGATATCGATTACCCCAACAAATCGATCTGAAATCAGCGTCGCTCCTTGTTCCTTGTCCTTATCCCTGAGGGGGATGCGTGACTGCTGGACCTTAGGAGGTGGCGTCTTCATGGCGCTGAGAAAGACCTTGCAGCTTGAGATGTCGTGATTCTTTGCCTTGTGAATAGGACAATGGACATCACGAGTTGGAGAAGTACGCTGAATTCCACGCTCTTTGCAGGCACGAATTTCAGCGTGGACGTTGAGAAAAACCCAGCTGGCTTGCAAGGTGTGTTTTCTGGTTTTGTGGATAGGACACCAGGACCTTGTCACCTCGGAAGTCATCCTCGTCGGCTCGTGATTCTTGTCAAAAAGACAAGGTTTGGCCGCACTAGGATCCTTCTCGGGCTCGGATGTCGTCGACGTTCCAATCTCCGCTCCGGCGGGAGGGTCCTTCGACAGGGAGTTGTTCTGGGTTGTACCCACTACGTTCTCGTTTCCGGCCATTGATGGACTAGCTGAGATCGGCATCGTGGTGTAAACCGGGAAGACGATTTCGCCGACTTGAGTCCACACCAGCGTTGTTGAAGTAGGAACTCCTTAGTTGAGGTTGGTGTTGACATTGTTGTCGACGAAGCTGGATGTCATAGTAGTAGAACCTTGAGCACCAGGTGCGCCTACCTGGCATGCCACTGTCGACGGGGGATACCCGTAGACCGGATATAGAGGGTATTGGGGTACGCTGGTACGACGATCTATGTAGTACGACATCAAGCAAACAGGAAACAGGGATTATATTGGTTCAGGCCCCTTGGTAGGTAATAGCCCTAATCCAGTTGATATGGGATTATATGATGGAAATCACAGATTACAAAAGGAATAGTGGAACTCGATGATACCAACGAGATCGTAGTCGAGTTGGTACGACTAGATCACCCGGCGACTTGGCTCATGTATGTTCCGGCTTCGTAGGCTGTGGTGGATGTGTCGGCTATGAGATTCGATGCCTTATGTCCTCCGGGGGGTCCCTTTTATATCGCAGGTCAACTGGTCTCCAAGTAGGACTCGGAGACATCGGACCTGGCACGATACAATGACGACCCAGTTCTGACCGAGTAGGACTCCTTCCATCTGTGAACTCCATGATGAATTTCCTTATCGTATGCCGAAAATGTCTGTATACGCGCAAGTATACCATACTGATATCTGACGTATATCAAAGGGTAGAGAGTATACCTTACCCGTAACCCAGACACATGGTACACCCAAGATTGAGGTAAAAGATATACTAGACAAGGATTTTTATATAGGTTCAGGCCCCTTAGCTTATATTAATGCATGCCATTTTTATTTTAGGCCCCAACCTTAATTTCACAGGCCAAAATAAAAAAGCATACATTAAGTTTGCCTCGGTAGGTGGGGCTAAGAGTCGACTGTGTAACCTGCTAAGGTCATGGTAACCTTCCCTCGCCACGCTAGCTCGCGAAGCCTAGAACCAAGGCACGGATCCGCGTGTTGGGTTAGGTCATCCCCCCAACCCCCCCCCACCCCTCCCCCCCACCCACACACACACACACACAACGCAATCTATTCCCTTCTCCTTCTTTTGCTCCCCTCTGTTGTGCGGTGGTGCCACTATTGACAACGAGAAGATTGTTGCTATCACCGTGAAGACGAGTAGCTTCCGAGCAGACCTAGTTATCGGCCTTACTGATCTACAAGCAAATCTACTCGGTGACCTCACCGATCTACAAGAAGAGCCGCTTGGTGGCCTCCAGCTCCAGCTCCAATCCAATAGCAAAGATGAGGAAGAAGACGTTTCTGACACCAATCGGACGGCAAGAATGAGAAAGGCGGTGGCTCCAATATCGGCTCTAGTGGTGATTAGGCAGGAAACGATGGTGACGGAGATTGATCAGGCTTCAGTGTCAGGAAATGGGAGGAGACGATTGGGACAAAGATGACTTCAGTGGAGGGATGGGTGTTGACGACTGTTAAGTACCAAATTAACACCGTCAATACCTGCATAAAGCCATAAATGTAGAACATCCAACATAGTGGTAAGGTTTACTTCTAATAATTTCCACGAGTGTTAGTACATATTCTTATGCAGGTGACAAACTACCTAAGTTGACAAGAAATATACACGAAGGAGCAGGAGAATCAAACGCGTATCCAAACTTATGAAATTTTGGACCCAGAAACCCAATTAAACACCTCCAAATGGGCCTTCCATCTTGACCAATAGAATGAGGGGCCCAAAATGAGTGTCCAGGCCGAAAACCGGGGCCAACAGAGCTGGCCAGGGTTTGGCCGAACCCTGACAGAGGCCGCTGGCCCAGGCCCAAGTTGAGTTCGGTAGAGATCAACCTCCCCATGACGGTTATGACCGTTTCCAGTGCTCCAACCGTCATCAGAAGGGACACTTGGCATGACATAAGAGAAGATGCTCTTTGGATGCTTGGAGCATCTCTACACTCCCAAGGCACTTCTCTACCTATAAATACCCCTCTCATTCTCACTTGTAAACACACACTTGAAGCATGACATGAATTACAAGAGGCTCTAGTGTACTTTATTGTATATTAGAATTGGGAGAGAGTAAGGTAGAAGAAATCGGAGGAATTCCGGAGTTGTCGGTAATCTCCTCTTACTTTTTGTATCTTGTTAATTACTCTGCTTTAATTGAATATATGTGACATCCCGTCCCAGGACTTAATAGGATTAATAGAATACCCGTCTCAACAAGTTGCAACTTATTTTCCGAAAGCCAAATTCCAAAGAACTCGGAGGTTAAGCGTGCTTGGCCTAGAGCAATTTAGGGATGGGTGACTGATCGGGAAATTCTTCCCGGGTGCGCATGGGTGAGGACAAAGTGTGCAGAAAAGACCTATAAAAGCACGACAGATGTAAGTGGGCCTGATCTGGGAGAGGCGTAAGTGGGCCCGACCTAGGAGAGGCGGGACGTTACAGAATGGTATCGCGCATGGCTGGGGCTTGTGTGAGTAAGTCCTCCTAGGCGGGACGTTACAGATGTAAGTGGGCCTGATCTGGGAGAGGCGTAAGTGGGCCCGACCTAGGAGAGGCGGGACGTTACAGAATGGTATCGCGCATGGCTGGGGCTTGTGTGAGTAAGTCCTCCTAGGCGGGACGTTACAGAATGGTATCGCGCATGGCTGGGGCTTGTGTGAGTAAGTCCTCCTTGTCCGGGTACGTAGTAGATAGATGATTTGACTAAGTCCTCCTTGTCCGGGTACGTAGTAGATAGTTGATTTGATTTGACTAAGTCCTCCTTGTCCGGGTACGTATCCTTGTCTGGTAGATAGTTGATTTGACTAAGTCCAGTTGATTTGGGTGTAGAGATAGTTGATTTGACTAAGTCCTCCTTGTCCAGGTCGGGACGTTACAGAATGGTATCGCGCATGGCTGGGGCTTGTGTGAGTAAGTCCTCCTAGGCGGGACGTTACAGATGTAAGTGGGCCTGATCTGGGAGAGGCGTAAGTGGGCCCGACCTAGGAGAGGCGGGACGTTACAGAATGGTATCGCGCATGGCTGGGGCTTGTGTGAGTAAGTCCTCCTAGGCGGGACGTTACAGAATGGTATCGCGCATGGCTGGGGCTTGTGTGAGTAAGTCCTCCTTGTCCGGGTACGTAGTAGATAGATGATTTGACTAAGTCCTCCTTGTCCGGGTACGTAGTAGATAGTTGATTTGATTTGACTAAGTCCTCCTTGTCCGGGTACGTATCCTTGTCTGGTAGTTGATTTGACTAAGTCCAGTTGATTTGGGTGTAGAGATAGTTGATTTGACTAAGTCCTCCTTGTCCAGGTAGATAGTTGATTTGACTAAGTCCAGTTGATTTGACTAAGTCCTCCTTGTCCAGGTATGTAGTAGATAGTTGATTTGGGTGTACAGGTTTCCGATGTTTGCTTCGTATCCCACAGTAGGTGTATAGTTGATTTGGGTGTAGAGGTTTCCTTGTCCGGGTACGTAGTAGATAGTTGGATGTTTGCTTCGTATCCCACAGTAGGTGTCCAGTTGATTTGGGTGTAGAGATAGTTGATTTGACTAAGTCCTCCTTGTCCAGGTAGATAGTTGATTTGACTAAGTCCAGTTGATTTGACTAAGTCCTCCTTGTCCAGGTATGTAGTAGATAGTTGATTTGGGTGTACAGGTTTCCGATGTTTGCTTCGTATCCCACAGTAGGTGTATAGTTGATTTGGGTGTAGAGGTTTCCTTGTCCGGGTACGTAGTAGATAGTTGGATGTTTGCTTCGTATCCCACAGTAGGTGTATAGTTGATTTGACTAAGTCCTCCTTGTCCGGGTACATAGTAGATAGTTGATTTGGGTGTAGAGATTTCCGGTGTTTGCTTGGTATCCCAGTTTCCGGTGTTTGCTTGGTATCCTACACAGTAGGTGTATAGTTGATTTGACTAAGTCCTCCTTGTCCGTTGATTTGGGTGTAGAGGTTGTCCGGGTACATAGTAGATAGTTGATTTGGGTGTAGAGGTTTCCGGTGTTTGCTTGGTATCCCAGTTTCCGGTGTTTGCTTGGTATCCCACACAGTAGGTGTATAGTTGATTTGACTAAGTCCTCCTTGTCCGTTGATTTGGGTGTAGAGGTTTCCGGTGTTTGCTTGGTATCCCAGTTTCCGGTGTTTGCTTGGTATCCCACACAGTAGGTGTATAGTTGATTTGACTAAGTTCTCCTTGTCCGGGTACGTAGTAGATAGTTGATTTGGGTGTAGAGGTTTGACTAAGTCCTCCTTGTCCGGGTATGTAGTAGATAGTTGATTTGGGTGTAGAGGTTTCCGGTGTTTGCTTCGTATCCCACAGTAGGTGTGAGGTGACTAAGTCCTCCTTGTCCGGGTACGTAGTAGATAGTTGATTTGGGTGTAGAGGTTTCCGGTGTGAGGTGACTAAGTCCTCCTTGTCCAGGTACGTAGTAGATAGTTGATTTGGGTGTAGAGGTTTCCGGTGTTTGCTTCGTATCCCACAGTAGGTGTATACTTGATTTGGCTAAGTCCTTCTTGTCCGGGTACGTAGTAGATAGTTGATTTGGGTGTAGAGGTTTCCGGTGTTTGCTTCGTATCCCACAGTAGGCGTGAGGTGGGTGTAGACCTGGTGACAGCTCTCAAGATCACTAAGTCCTCCTTGTCCAGGTACGTAGTAGATAGTTGATTTGACTAAGTCCTCCTTGTCTGGGTACGTAGTAGATAGTTGATTTGGGTGTAGATGTAAGATCATTAAGATCCTCCATGTCCGGATACGTAGTAGATAGTTAATTTCTGGTGTTTGCTCCGTATCCCACAGAAGGGTTGATTTGGGTGTAGAGGTAGGATCACTAAGTCCTCCCTGTCCGGATACGTAGTAGATAGTTGATTTCCGGTGTTTGCTCCGTATCCCACAGTAGGCGGTGTTTGCTCTGTATCCCATAGTAGGTGTGAGGTGGGTGTAGAAGTAAGATCACTAAGTCCTCCCTGTCCAAATACGTAGTAGATAGTTGATTTCTGGTGTTTGCTCCGTATCCCACAGAAGGTGTGAGGTGGGTGAAGAGGTAAGATCACTAAGTCCTCCCTATCTGGGTACGTAGTAGATAGTTGATTGGTCTTTGCTCCGCATCCCACAGTAGGTGTGAGGTAGGTGTAGAGGTAAGACCACTAAGTCCTCCCTATCTGAGTACGTAGTAAAGCGACCAGTGAATCCTCTCTACCCTTTGCCTATCTTAGCTTTGTGTCCTTGGATGAACCTGGAGAAGAGCTGACACACACGTTTCCTGTGGAAATCGATACCTGAGAATACTCCCGGGTGAAGTGCTACATCGGTATTTTCCGTTCACTTGCAAATTTTATCTATAAAGTTAAGTAATACCAACAATGGGGGAGGAGGTGATGGCTACGACCGAGTGGAGACTCGCGACTTCACGAGAGTCCATCAAATTGAGTGGATAATCCCGCCAGGTGCCAGTGGTTTCATGGGCTCAGTGGACCATGGTTTGCTTTGGATTGAATAGGCCCACTTCAAACCACTCAGCATTGGGAAGCCCATAACTTATGTGTGGTCTTAGTCCACATGACATAATGAGATCACTACTCACTCCAAAATAAGGCATAACCATCATTAAACCAAAGACTAAGAAACAATTATTATCACCTCTTCGTTTGAAATCATCTTAAGAAATATAATGCATGCATCCAATAGAATTAGAGATTTTGAGAGTGAAAGAGTTCAAGATAATAATTGGTGGAGAAAAGATGCTAGTTAATTACATGCATGTATGCACTTTTTATATTATGAAACATCTAAGAAAAGTAGTTGTGTCTTATATTTTGAAATAGAGGGAGTATTTATTTGTGGTCTCCATTGCTCATGCCTTTCTTAATCCGATTTGAGGCATATGACACAGAGTGTTCAAACTCTATTGTTTTATATTTTCTTTTGAATGGAAAGAACAAGAGGACAGAGGTGCTGTTTCTTTCCCGGATCATAAGACGATTAAAAGTTAAAAAGCATGCATAATTTCATATCCTTGGTGGTCCTATGGATCAAACAAACATTCCACTTTCTCGCTTAAAAAGGAACTCCAAGAACATGTAAGCTATAGCGACTAGAAACAAAAAACTATATTTGACTATTATAATTACCACTCAGCTCAGATCTCCAAATTAAGAGTACGTTCAACACGGCACATCTCAAAATTCAATTGCAAGAAGACTCATTAATTAGGCTGATTGGCATAAAATTTATTGCATGTCATCACAAACATGAATAACTAAAAGTTTCAGTGCATGTCATCACATATTGAGGCTGACTGCATCTTGTTGTGTATAGGATTTAATTATTTCCATATAAAAAAGAAAGAGAACATAATTCACGAACATTGAGGAAAAATTACTGATCAGTTCGAACTGATCATACATAGCTCTCGTTTATTCCTTTCAGTGATCACACTTCTATCAAGTGCTAAATCAACATCTGTCACTCTTGGGACGCCCATCTTTAGTCCCTGTCTGCAGAAATATCGGTCTGCCTATATAGTAGGTTTATTAACTCGGAAACACACACACACGCACATCGATCGAGAAATTAAACTCCGATCTGGTACTTCGCCGGTGCTATAAAATTAAAATTAGCGATGCAAAATCATGTGGAGAGAATGGTGTGGTAGAAGTAATTAACTGACAGTGGTGATATATATGATCACTGTCAACAAAATTCATGCGTGGATGGATGTGTTCATCAGTGGTGCTGTGGATTAGGGCCACCAGGGCTGAGCCTCTTCGTCCCGTCGTACCAGTTATCCGGCGGCGTGTCCGGCCGGGGCCACGCCGTCGTCGTCGTCGTGGTGGCGGTGGCCGCCGCCGTCGGGCTGCCGTCGACGACAATGGCGTCCTGCTGCAGGCCGCGGCGGCCGAGCAGGCCGGCGGCGCGGCGATCATCGGAGAGCGGCGCCGGCGAGGAAGCGAGGACGAGGACGAGGACGAGGACGACGCAGAAGCACAGGGCAAGCTTTGCCATGGCTTAATCAGTGGTGTCCTGATCGATCGATGGATGGCTATAGCTAATCGCGAAGTAGCTAGAGCTGGATAGCTTAGGTATATATAGGGGGGTGCCTCGAACTGCAGAGCTAGTACGTGCATTTAGAATTAATCCCGGCATACGAGTTTTTAAAAGGAAATATTGATCAAATTGTGTGTGCATGGTCGTGTAAGCTCGCACTCATATCGATTGGTCGTACGTAACGCACGATTTGCGTTACAGAGAAATGGCCATCGTGCGTGAGACGCAGCTGCTGGCCAACGTGGGTTCAGCGTGTATTCTTCTGAGATACGGCTAGGCATGCATACATGTCTAATTTTTTTTAGATAATGGATTATATTAAACCCGTCCTCTACACATTGTGCGGTGCATACAGCCAAAACCCTAGTCACGAGTACACAAGACTTCTCCCATTACATAGGAACATACAAATAAAAGTTTAACAACCGATGAAAGAGGAATAAAGGCTAAGATTCAATTCTTCGAAAAAAATCCATAACTCGCTTCTTCAGAATCCTGCACTTGATGTGTACTTCCTCTCCTTCAACATTTTTAAGAAGCAAAGACCAAAACCTTGTCCAATGAGTTGTCTTGAATATCACCTTTAAGAAAGAAATATGATTGTAGCTGTTAAAAACTATGTTATTCCTACTAAGCCACAAAGCCTAACAAATTGCCTCTACACCTTCCAAAGTTGGTCTTTTGAGTTTAGATTCTAAATCATTCTCCAATTATTCCCTCCGTTTCACAATGTAAGACTTTCTAGTATTGCACACATACATATGGATGTTAATGAATCTAAACACATACATATATCTAGATTCATTAACATCTAAATGAATGTGGGCAATGCTAGAAAATCTTACATTGTGAAACATAGGAAGTACCAAAAATATGAGCACACTTCTGGGTTGTCTAATGTCGACAGTAAAATAATGTATAGTGCCATGTCAGCCTAGTGTCAAAAGGATTATAGTGCAAGTGTAATCGATTAAGTTAATTTTTTGGATTTAGATGTATCATCTTTCCAAAAATTGGCTTTAGAAGAGATGGATAATATTTGACTCTACTACTATAAATAAATAGACGGTCTGACAAGATAGTGCGACAACTATAGTTTAGGTAGTCATGATTACTTGCGTAATACCCCCAGTTTGTACGATCAAATCACAAGAACTAAGCTAACCATAGGGGGTGAATGGTTGGTATACCCAAAAACCGAAAACTTTTAGCGGAAATAAAAGTTACCCTCGAATTCGACGGATCGCGGTCTGACCGAAGTGTATGCACCGGTCTGACCGCCTAATGAACATCGGTCTGACTGATGTAGATCAATCGGTCGAACCGTCGAGATGCCTACCGCGCCTGCTGCCGCCGCCGGTCTGACCGCCCGTATGCCGCCGGTCTAACCGCCGCTTGCCGCCAGTCTGACCGCCGGTATATCGCCAGTTAGACCGCTGAAACCCGGTGAAACACAAATCGAAGAACTCTTAAAGTGGATGACGACTTTATTACTTCTCTCTGTGTTTACAGAGTGCACCAACAACACTCCTTATAAAAATTTCGACTAAACTCGAAACCCTAACTCAAAACTCAACTCAATTGCTCTCTAAAGCGATATCGAGAAGCCTCACGCTCCCCCTCTATTTATACATGAGGTAGGCAGCCTAAAGCCACGAACCAAACTCATACTAGGAGTCCTAAATACCTTATGAAACCCTCTAGTACAAGAAACAAACTTTACATAACCAATCGTACCAAATTTGGACTCCTTCCAAATTCGACTCCGCATCCCATATGCACACAATACCTCCATCGTATACCATATGGAATCTCCATCAACCACGTGCATCAACTCTAGCCTAAGTATCCCGCATGATCTCTGACCACCACGGACGTCGTCTTATCCCTAAGTTGACTCCCGGTCCATCACCGCAAATACTCTCCCGAGGCATCAAGTCACCTACACATGAAATAAATAAATAAACCATATTCCGAGACCAAACTATCTCCAACTTGACTCATTAGTAGCAAATAACAGTATTACATACGTATAGTATCCATCTAGAAGTCATAATCATGAAATAATCACGGATATCTAAATAAACAACCCAAAACCGAAACCGACACAGCGTCGACCGGTCAGACCGCGGGCTGGCCGGTTTGACCGCTCAATCACCGCCGGTCTGACCGGCACACGCTGCCCGGTCTGACCGGTCACATAAAATAATGAACCTGCGATTCACCTGTAAATCCAATCATCTCCAAAACCACTTCGTGAATAAATTCCAAATAACAAAACCAATAATCTCCAATACCAATTGTTCATCACAGAATAATAATCAAAAACACCTTTGATTTTACACAGTTTTGTCCCCATTAGTATTACATAATGGATCGGGGGTTCTCCAAAATGGGTGGTTAGAAAAAATCATCGTCAAACTCTCAGGTGTATACAATCACCACCCGATCTATAAAAAGACTAAGAGTAGGGTTGTTATCCTACAGGAGGTCCAAACCTAGGAAAATAAGAGTTATTTGAGTTTTTTAGCGGGGAAGCAATAGGATCGCAGCCATAAACCCCATCACTGTGAACACTTGGTTCACTTGACTCTGATCTATCGCGCAATGCCCGCCGCCTTTGACATAGGTTTTTAATCTTCTGCTTAGGGGCGGATCCAACGTGGGTACCCCCGGAGCACCCCCTTCGATTTTTTCACTATAAATGATAAACTAAAGGTCTCTATATGGCTAGAGGTTGAAGAAATTGTGTAATTGAGTCCCCCAATTTTTTGTTCCTGGATCCGCCCCTGCTTCTGCTTAATATATGTTTGACTAGCTACTACAGTCTTTTGTAACGTGGCGCAATAAAATGGCTCCTTTTGTGATCATATAGGAGAGAGAAAGGGGTTTAGCGCATTTTTAGGGAATTGGCTGGAGAAAAGAAGTGCTTATTTAACCTCGGGTGTTGAGGGGCAAAAATGTCATGGCCAAGTGGTAGGCCTAGGTGAAAACAATGAATTTAATGTGAACGAGTGGTAAAAACACTTAAAAAAAATACTATGGTACCTACTCCCTCTAGTTTGAAATGTAGGGCGTAATTTTTAATATAGTTTTTACCTTCCCTAGTATATTATTTATGTGGCACATAAGAATATTCACATGAAAGTACTTTTGGAGGCGTATCTAATAACATCAATTTTGCTTCAAAAATTTATATTATAATAGAATAATGTTGATCAAAGTGTTGTAAAAAAACAAAATGCAACCTTTTGAAAGGAAAATGTCCAAATACCCAACTAAAATTTGGATGAAAGTTCATCTAGCACCCCAAACTTTAAAGCCGGATATCTAACCCCTTAAACTTTGTAAAACCGTTCATATATATTGCCCCCTGAAGTGGTTTTGGATGGTGGTTTTGCATATTTTAGAAGCTTAAACGAACAACTTTCAATAACCAACATAACATATTTGCATATCATCAATGTAAGTCATCAATTTATACTTGTACAGTGATACCATGTGATTATTGTATTGGTAGTTGTTTGTTAGTCAGAGCTAACAAGTGATAAAAAAAAGAAAGATTTAAGTGGAGATTTTAATATATGTATATGTCCAATGCGTATGTCACATGGTTAAACTCATCTAAGTTATATACAAATTAGATAAAACCCATTATACAAAACCACCTTAGGAGATAATATGAGTGGTTTTGCAAAGTTCAAGGGGGGTTGAATGTCCGGTTTTAAAGTACAGGCTGCTAGACGGACTTCTATCTAAGATTTAGAGGGATATTTTGATTTTTTTTTCCTATTTTGAAATGGAGGGAATAGAGGGAGTACATTATAACGTGTTCCAACATAACAATACTATTTATACCCAGTGACACAAGTCAGAAATAATAAAAGAGTAGAGCTAAGATAAGACTTAACTAATGAAGTATTAGTTTTTTTTTTAGAAAAAAATACATGGTGAATTAATAGAATTTAAACAAGCAGGCCTAGGGCTTAAATCCTAGCTGACTTAGGTCTGCCTCCAACCCTGTTTACACATATGCCATTATGTCTTTCCTCTTTAACTGGGCCCCTCTGATGCGTAATGGCACTCATCTGTATGCAGCGAACGGTGGTGGAATATATCAAATCCTGTTTCTATTATCCCTCTTTCTCTGTTGTCCCTCTGTAACATCTGCATTCCCCCTTTTCCACTTTGTAAATTATTCTATTATTAATATATAATGCAGTAGGAGCCTACTGTTTTACGTCAATATATATATATATATATATATATATATATATATATATATATATATATATATATATATATATATATATATATATATATATATCAAATCTTCCGAAATTGTATTGTTTTAGAGCATCTTTGCATACTCGCATGTGACGCGATTTGCACTGCAAAATTCGGTCCACGAATTGTGCATGTGTTGGTAGATGATTCGTTGGAACCTAGTCAACGCATGCAGGATCGGATGATACGTATGATTCAACGTAATCCACTCCCAATTCATGTATATCTCTCACGTTTCAACGTAATCCACACAGTCATCTGCACGCTTTTGCAACTCATCGCGCATTACAAAACATTAAAGAAAAGCGAAATTTTGATGTTTATTATACATATTAATATTTGCTTTAGGCATGACGAATGCATATATATGTTTTTTATTTTTCCATCGCGGTTTCATGTTTAAAAATATAGGCGTTTTAATTTCCCACGTCAAATCCTTTCATCTTTCGTTTCCATCTCAACTCAAATGTGTAATTATGCGCGTCTAATGTGAAGATGATCTCTTTGACTACAGGCCACCCATCTGTCTGTCATGGATTAGCACTTAGCAGTGTTACCTAGCTAGCTTAATCTTCATCTAGCTGATCAATGACAGGAGTTTGATTACCACCAGCCATATTACGAGATAGCGTGTACGCGCGAGGAACTCAAATCGTGCATGGTCTCCAGGGCTTCACGGCTTCACGCACTTCCTTTTCTTTCGTTTTCCGGTTTTTCCTTCACATTTTTTTCTCTCCCACTCTCTTTCCTTTTCTTTTTCTCTCACACGTGTCTTTTTTCCACATGATATTTTTTTTTCTAGCTTTAGTGGGCCTCCACACTGGATATTTTTTTCCAACTTATCCTTTTATATACTTCCTCCGTCCCCTAATATAAGAGATTTTGACATTTTTCTTGTACTGTTTGACCACTCGTCTTATTTAAAAAAAATTGTGCAAATATAAAAAACGAAAAATTGTGTTTAAAGTACTTTGGATAAAAAAGTAAGTCACAAATAAAATAAATAATAATTCTAATTTTTTTAATAAGATGAATGGTCAAACGGTACAAGCAAAATGTCAAAATCACTTATATTATGGGACAGAGAGAGAGTATATAAGTATATTAGATTAATTTAAATTTTGAAAATTCGAGTAAACTTTCTAGTAAAAAATTAAAACTTTCAACGCGAGATTTGAAAACTTTTAACTTGAAATTTAAAAAGTTTCAACTCAGGATTGAAAATGATTTGAAAACTTTTAAGTCAAAATTCAAAACTTTCAACTCAGATTAGAAAATCTTTAACTTATATTGAAAATTTTCAACTCAAGATTTATTCCTTGAATTTTGACTTGAAAGCATTTTAAATTTTAAGTTGGGAGTTTTGACTTTTTATATGAATTTTTTAAATTTGAGTTGAAAGTTTTTAATATAATGTTATGAAATTTGAGATGAAAGATTTAAATTCTAAACTGCATTAAAAAATCACGAAAAAAAAGAAAAAAATAAAAAGAGTGTGCAAAAAAACCTAAAAAAATTGCAAAGGAAAAATCATGAAATAAAAGACGCGTCGACTTGGCAAGACGCGCCAGCTCTGACGGGCATGTGTGCCAGCAACGGAGCTGGAGTGTCTGCACCAGGTAGCAAGCCCACCATTTTATGCCTCAAATATGTCTATCTAACACAATGCAAGGCATTAAGTGATTTTATTGTCCTGAAAAATATACAATATTCTTAATTATGTCAATCTAACACTATGCATACTATGTTCATGTGCTTTTTTGGTGCACAGAGCTTTCCAGCCTCTAGGTAGTAGGTGGTAGGAGGTACCATGTCTTATATAAAAATAACTTGTTTTCTCGGTTCCTATGATATTTATCTAATGAAAATAGTCATAGAGAATCTGAAAAGAATTTGACACTACAAAGTTTGTCGACATTCACCACTCTATGAAATGGCAAATACGATGGTGAACAGTGCACGTAACGTTTAAAGTTTGTATATTGTTGGTTGATTTTATCGGTATATCGCCGATACTAATTAGGAAGGAGATAAAACCATCAGTTTTCTTCCAAATCAAGAAAAGATTTGCCTCCTATGAAGCACAAAAGATACTTAGGCTTGTGAAGTTTTATCCCAATGACTTTTCAAGCTCGGACTTGAGAAGACTTGAATTCCAAATTGACACTTCTATTGATGATGTGAGGAAAGATTACAGATTTGAAGGTATACAAACACTTGGTGAGCTCTCTATTAGGCTTTTTTTTTTAGACAAACAACCATATTCTTTATGAGTTTTTGTATTTGCTTCTTAAATTGGAATTGATCTTACTGGTGGCATCTATAAGTATTGACGGGGTATTTTCTATACTGAGTCTAGTGAAGACAAAGTTGAGAAACAATATATGTGATGATTTATTGAACCACTGCTTAGTCATATATACTGAGCGAGATATCTTCTCCAAAGTTAGTGAAGAAGACATAATTAAAATTTTCATGGCTAAGAGCAAGCATAGAGTATGGTAACAGCACTGTCATTTTGTATTTCTATGTAAGATTTTTTTTATGTGAACAATTGAACTATCTATCTTGTAATATTTGCACATTTGAACTTGTTATTTGTTAATAAGTTAGTTGCATTTAAGACTATTGCTACATTTTTATCGCATTCTAATCAAATTTGTAGTTGTATCTAGGATTTATGTGGTGTTCATAAATTTTAGTATGTGATGTGAACTTGTGAACTAGGACTACCTAAGGAAAAATTCCTAGCTACGCCACTAGGAGAAAAGGAGCATGAGAGAGGTGAACATCATTAGGGTTGGTTCATGAAGTTGGATACACCGATTTCAGAGCAAGCCATACTATTCAGCAAGAGTTCTTTTTGATGTTGACATAGAGATGATCCTTTTCCATTTCCACTCCTATAAATGAAACATCAAACTATCAAAGTGGTTAATCGATTGATAAGAGAGAACTAAGAAACTGACAAATAGAACCACCTGTTATATATTAGGCTCCTTAGGTGTGTGTATGTGTGTGCGCGCGCGCACGCGCATCCCCATAAATAAATTATGATGTCTAGTGTTTTTCGGCCATCTCGATCGGGTTAGTGTGGTTTTATTGAAGAGACAGCTTCTTTGTCATTGTTGTCTAATTTGTCTTTCTCGTTGTTCAGCACTCTCCCTACATGAACTCTACACATTTCACTACTCCAGACCATCACATCTCTGACATCCCATCTCTATGGGCTGAAGTGTCTTGTCACAAAGGACCTCATCTACAACAAGCCATAATAGAGCCCATTGTAGATAAGGTTGTAGGGCGTAGCCTATCACAAATAAGATATCATCTGCGACAGGCTACTTATATGCACCCAGCACAACTCACCTCTGACGGGCCCACACATAGGTCCGTCGGAGGTGACCTCTCACCTGTGATAGGTACAAAATGTGCAATAGTCAAAGATGACTATGACTCATCTTTAATGCCTCCATCTTTTCTATCCCATAGATGACCACAGGACCATCTCCTTTTCTGTCCTCTACCTATAGCCAGCATGACACACTGCAAATTTCTTGTCCTCTTCTCTCTCTCTCTCATCAGGCGCATCGACCACCGAACCTAGAGCATTCACCGCCATATTCTCCGACTCCATCCTCAAGCACCCAACACCCCCTATGCCCCCGAGCACTCGGCGTCATTTTCGTTGTCGTTTGCGTACCATGGAGCAACCACTGCCATCGCTTCCATCCCCAAGAGTCTGTCATCACCATCCTCGTTGTCATCGTCGCCGAACCCTAGGGCGCTAGATCCAGCCTCCCCAAGATCAAGGGACATTGGATCTGATCACCCCCTACCTCGTGGTGGCGCAATCCAATGTTGGTAGTTCTCTATTCTGCCCCATAGCACCTCCTCTGCCTTCCTCACCCTGAGCGCTAGCGCCCACCTCTCGATCGGCCCGAGCTCTAGGACACAAGATCCAACCTCCTGGTGTAGGGGACAACGGGTTCTGAACGCCCTTATGCTCTCTGCCTCCTCCCCCAAGGTCATCGCTTGCCATCCCTGTCGTCATCTCTTCCCCTCGAGCTCTGGCCGCTATCTCCTCGTCTCCTTCACACCAGAGTGTAGGCGGCCGCCTCTCCACTGGCCCCTTGTCTCCTCCACCTAAGCTCGGGCTCTCGCTCACTATGGTCGTCGCAGGACCAAGCTCGCCGTTCAACTTGGTGAAGACTACGGCAACAGCGAAGACCACGATCACTGCCACCAGTATTCAGCTCATCGATGATTTTTATCAACACATGATTTTTTTTCAACTCTGTGAAGATGCAGTGTGAATGCAGATCCAACACTTGATTCCCTGTAATATTTTTGGCTTTAGATTTTCTTGTGAATGGTGAATGAGTTGTTAACTAGCAATGCACGTGATTTTTTTTCTTTTGCCAGAGATTTACAAACAATGACGGGTGGTGGCGAGGGTCAAAACTATAACAACTCTTCCTCTAGAACCACATAGCCCAACTCATCTGATGGACGGGCCCACTTACACATACTACCCTACTTATACTTTCATCATCACTTTATAAAGGGTTAACCCGAGAGTGGTATGATTGGAAGGACAAGCCCTTAAAAATCGGTTCCGCCTGGTACTAAACATGCATACACAACTCTCATGAACCACACAGGTCTTATCGTAATTGAGCTAAGATGTCAAAAAACCTAACCCCTCGTAGATGAGTATTTGTGATGGGTGACAACATCATCAATTCAATATGGTCAGGCTCGCCTCTGATGGGTTTTTTTTTTCTGTCACAGGTATTAGTCAGCAGTGATAGTTTTCTTTTACCCATCAGGTGTTGGTCACCATTGACCTTCATCCGTCAGATAAGATCATAAAGTCACTGCTAATTACTAATCTCTGACGAGGGTCTTGCCTGTTGGAGATGATGGTTTGGGCTCATCACTGGTGACCTGTTCCAGCGTAGTGTTACTCACAGTATACGAACTAGCTAGTCTATAGCCCACAGCGTTTATATACAACAAAAGAAATGCTAGCCTTTTCTTTGAAACTAAACACTTTTTGTGACTTTTGTACGTGCACACATAATCAAAGATGCAGCACTTTGGGCGCTAATGTAAACAAAGCAAGATGCATGGCGGTTGACACATACTGCGGACAATACAACAGTTAGCTAGCGATCGAAACCTAACAACCAGAAGGACCAATAATCCTGGGCCATGCCTGATCCGAAAAGTATAGTTAGGTTTGCGTTCTATTGCCGGCCCGTACTACAATATATTCAGATAACAGGTTGCTGGTACCACGAATGCACTAACTGAATTCAAATTGCATGTAGTACTCAAACCTTCATCAATCTCTAGTTAGTTAGTACTTAGTAGATAGCTAGGTCTCTCCCAGATCGTGCATTTGATTTGATTGATTTCGATTTCTATCGTGCTCGAACGGCATTGGACGCAGAAATCAAGTGCCTGAATTTTCTGAACATAGATATAGCAGAATGGAGATGTGTATATATATATTTATCACTTGACCAAAGTCGCACTGAATCCCAGTAATGGAGTTACCAACAGCAAGCTGCAGCCGAGCCCGCTGACTAATCATCGTCTTGATCTCAGCTGATCTGTGTGTACGTCCCAATCGCGATCGGAATATTTAACAAAAGTTACTCGACTTTAGTCGATAGCTTGAGCTGGCTTAACGACCAAGATTCCAATTACAACTAATATAAGCTACGTGTTAGTTTGGTTAGTTGAAGCCAAGCTTGCCCCCACCAAGGGCCTTGTCATGCTGAATGTTGGTCAACAAACACATTGTTGGCAAGTGAACATATTACTAGGGGTCGTTCTGTTGGGAAATTTTGACCTCTCGGCATGGATCGCGCACGGTTATTCCCATCCGTTGCATGCACTATCAACGTGATTAATTCACCTAGTGTTAATTTCTGTAATTACACATTATGCGTATTTTTTTTAGAATTCATCCTGTAGATTGACGAAGTCACCACATGCGCCTCGCTATTGACGGATGTACGTCGCCTTCCATTGAAAGATCCTGGAAAATTCGCTCCCACGTGGAATCAAACCCAGGACCTGCTACTCAGGCTCTTGTAACCATTAGGCTACATGTGATCGATAGCATAAAAAAATTTAATTTTTTATTGCCCCTAGTCTTCCTCAGCGCCATAAAATAGGGGAGACCGGTGAAACCCTAAAACCTAAAACCACTGACCCTATCATTTCATAATTATCTTCTCTCTGAAACCCTAAAACCCTAAAACCTCTGATCCCATCACTTAGACGTTGAAAGGAGAACACACAACTGTCCCAGAGCAATGTAGATGACGACCAGAACACCACCACCTTGCAGCTGATCCACGACGATCAAGCCGGTGACCACAACTCCACCACTACTACGACTACTTTGCCTACACCAAGCTCCAGAGTGGTTCGAAGGACAGTCCTCCACTTCCACTCTAGATCTCGACATCACAGAGGAGATCACACAAATTGCGCATCCATGGTTTCATAAGACTGGCTAGTAACCCTAAATTCCTTAACTTCTTAGGGTGATCATGTTTAGGCTAAGCATATCATGTTAAGTAGATTAGAAATCTACATGTTCCAGTAAGCATAGAATCAACCTCTACTACAGAAATGATCATTGCAAACGGTCAAAACATATTTTCACATATTTTTGTTGCAAAATACAAGTATTTCTAGGTTGTTTGATATTATATGATTGAGGAGAAAAGACTTTGGTGTCTCTCAATAAGCATATTCTAGCTAGTTTTCTTAAAAAAAATTAGCACGGGTGTGAGTTACTCTCTCCATCCCAGCATAAGGCACAACCATTTTTTTTATAGTTTCATAATATAATACGCACATACATGCATACAATTATAGCTTCTCCCCTCTCATTTAATTTATTTTTTAATCCTCCATCAAGATCACTACTTTCATTGGATGTTATTGGAGTGATGCAAACGAGAATGTGATAATAAATATTTTTTGGTTTGTTAGTGGTGGTTGCGACTATATATGGAGGAAGTAATAGTTTTGTTAAGCTGCTGCGGTTCTGCCTTATACGTTTAATTAATTTATTGTGAGAAAGGGCATCGTCCGTCATGCACAAATTAATTAATTAACTTGAGTCCAATTGGATCAACGTGCAGACATATTATATGTTATTATGTCGTCTGCCTAAGCTTCTGTTCTATAGTTTACATCACATAAATATATGGGGTGTTTAGATTCAAGGGTGCAAATTAAGTTTTGGCGTGTCACATCGGATATTATATAGGGTGTCGCATGTGGGCACTAATAAAAAAACTAATTACAGAATCCGTCAGCAAACTGCGAGACGAATTTATTAAGCCTAATTAATCCGTCATTAACAAATGTTTACTGTAACACCATATTGTCAAGTCATGTAGCAATTAGGCTTAAAAAATTCATCTTACATATTAGTCGCAAACTGTGCAATTAGTTATTTTGTTAGCCTATATTTAATACTTCATACAGATGTTTAAACATTCGATGTGACAAGGTGTAAAATTTTGGGGTGTGATGTAAACACCCCCTATATATATACGGTTTGTAGGGCTGGTCCCCTCTCCAAAAAAGTAAGAAGGGACAGTGCATACTTACAATGATGCTTGCAAGGTCGTTTCCCGCCATGCTTTAAAAATTGGACCCTATAAACTGGAGACCACTATCCAAGTTCATGTCCTTTTAGGCCCAGCTTAGATCCTATATATTTTAAGTTTTCTGTTAATTCGACATCAAGTTTCTTCGTAGTACCTTTTTTTTTATACTTCAAAAAGGGGACATTTAATTGGAATGACGCAGTTGGTTTTGTAATATAGACTGTAGTCTTCATGCAACCACGCACTTCTTCTAGATAGCTCAAGTTTGTGCTTTCATCTATTTTATGCCACAATAGATTCTATGTTTGTGGTGCTTGGTTGTTTAGATGGCACCATGATGACTACTTGATGTTCAAGAATTTACAACCTGTAAAGTAATTTAAGTAGCTAGAGGAATCTATGATAAATTAATGTTTGAATCAGAGAATTAGTGTTTTGACATTGTTCGTCCTAGTTCTGAAGCTAGGATAAATTTATGATCATATTATATATGAACAAATATATGTTCACAAAATAATTCGCCATGTTTACAGTGGTTTCTATACAAATTTAATTTGTTGTTTATGCATAAATCCTAAATTATCAACATAAAAGGTAAGAATACAAGGAATTAATATTCTCACAAGTAGGAAATGATCCTTATTGCTATAAGTAGAACTAGCATGGTGGCCTGCGCAAATTGCGCGGCTAGCATATTTATGTTTTGTCTCATATAATAGCACATTTTTTCTTATTTTATCTCTATTATTATAAAAATTGAAGATTTTTTTGTCGGTATTTTGTTACGTCATCCGTTTATGAGTCGGTTTTTAAGTTCGTTCGCTTTTGGAAATACATGTCCGTATTTGAGTCAGTTTTTAAGTTCGTTCGTTTATGGAAATACAAAAGAAGTCGTATGAGAAATCTCTTTAAAAAACTCGCATGCTAATTTGAAATGATCAGACTTCTAACCGCAACTCATGATTTTTTTAAAAAAAAATGCATCCAAACGAATTGCCACTGTGAATTTCACCTTCACTAAGCAATATAACAATAAAATAGCCTTCACTCATTGTAACACACGAGAATTTTTTTCTAGTTATTAAAATATATTAAAATAATAACATAATTTAATTTTTATACTAACTTGACCAAACTATCAATCATGTGTAATATTCATAGTGTTGTATAAACGTGATAGTTATTAATTATTTTTTAATACCGAATTTTAGTTATTTCCAAATTATATTTCTATATGGACTCTAGATTCCTCTTCCAAAATTCTTTATTTTTAATTATGAATTTCTATTATTTACAAATTTTATTCCTATATTTCTTATTTTAAATTCAAAAGTTCAGTTATTTCTAAATTATACTCCTATATGAACTCTAGACTCCCCTTCCAATATTTCTTATTTTTCAATTCCGAATTTCCGTTATTTATAAATTGTATTTCTATATAGACTCTAGACTCTTCTTCTAATATTGCTTATTTTTTTAATTATGGATTTTCACTATTTCTAATTGTATTTTTATATGGACTCTAAACTCATCTTTCAATATTATTTATGTTTCAATTTCGAATTTCAGTTACTTCTAAATTGTATTCCTACATGGACTCTAGACTATTGTTCCAATATTCCTTTTTTTAATTTCTAATTTAGATATCTGTAAATTGTATTTCTATATGTACTCTAAACTCTACTTTTAATTTTTTTTATTCTGAATTAACTCTATACTCTTCTTCCAATATTCCTTATTTTAATTTTTAATTTCTATTATTTCTAAATTGTATTTCTATATGAACTCTAAACTTATGTTTCAATATTCTTTTTTAATAATTCCTAATTTTAATTATTTTTAAATTGTATTTCTATATGGACTCTATATTATTCTTCCAATATTCCTTTTTTTTATTTTGAATTTTCGTTATTTCTAAATTGTATTTCTATATGGATTCTAATCTCTACTTTTAATTTTCTTTTTTTAATTTCGAATTTCCATTAGTTCTATTGTATACCGCTATGGGCTCTAGTATTCTCTCCCTATATTCCTTATTTTTAATTCTGAATTTCAGCTATTTTTAAATTGTATTCCCGTATGAACTCTGATTTTTTTTCTCCGATTAATATGAGAATTTCTAGGGCATGAGAGAGAACGTGGATGCTTTTTTTTCTATTCCTTTAATAAGTTAATAGATGGTTTGACTCGTCATCATACTATCTCCTTTTTTTTATAATGGAATATCTCATTACATTAAGTAATGGAAATATTTGGCTTAGCAACAACTAAGGATGCATACAGCCGTAAAAAAGAAAACAAAAAAAAAGGAAAAAAAACTAGACATCATGAACAATACATGTTGCCTGCGGCATCTTGCACAACTACCATCAACGAAAAAAAAGCATAAATATATCTATCTATCTATCTTTGTTTTTAACTTCTTACAAAAACACCATGTTATTTCTTAACACATATTCTTAGTGGAACAATAATGAATATTCACACCATCAAAATCTCATGATATAATCCCATGATGGACCAATTCACCCAAGATGGTTTGGATTCCTCAAATCAAACTGTCCATACATTAGACTGATTTGGAGCAGCAAGACGACCTGCAGTGCAGAGGGCATCTCTTTCCATGACACCCAAGGGGCAAAAGATTGCTGGCTTTGCATAGGACCTTAAGGCCACTTGAGGACCCTTGACGAAAGAACCAGACAAGCACCCAGCACATAAATAGCATCCAGTTGATGACCATAGATGTGTAAACATCAGTTGTGTTCCAGCTAATCATGCATTTTTGATCAAACAAAATACAAGTTTCTGACGTTATCAGTGTACGGATCCCTGGATTTTTTTAGGTGCAATCTTCTTTTCTCCAACAGAAGATAAGTTTACACTTGTCTGGCTGGTCCAAAACACAAGGAATGATTTGCTTGTGATGGCCTTGAATTCATGAACTGGAACAGGAGGCGCCATTTTTGCAAGTATTTTTCAGTTGCATTACTGTTATTGAGATGCCGATTCATCTGAAAAAAGTTTGAGATGCTAATTGCTCATTTCTGGATTCTTGCATGCACCAAACTAATTGAAAGTTGCTGTTCCTCTTCAACGTTCTCGGCCAAACAATTTGATCGTATTCCTTTCGATCTAGACAATGATGGATCATTAATACACTTGCATGATTCTTAAAGGAAATGAATCATTCTGAAAGCAAACGGTGAAGTAAAAGAACCTTGTTACCTAACATCACCTTTTACTGATGTTTGTTTCCCTCCCAACATCCCTTTCAGACATGGAATCTTCAGCAGTTAAGTACACTGGATTGCAACAGATACTGAGTTTGCACTAGCTGACTCAAATAGCAAGATCTGAATGCCAACAGTGGTCTTGTTCTGTTTTGTGACAGAGACATGGCAACAGGCGCTGCCATCGTCATAATCCATCGGAGAACGTCGATTTCGTTGAGAATTAGTGCACCGACGAACCTTGCAGTGTTTGGTTTTCACAAACGTGCATTGCATAAAAAATTGGTTTCAAATATGTTTTTCCTTTTTTGTCAAAGAAAGTTGTCTTGCTCAATATAATTTAACAGATAGCAAAGTCTTCTTGAGTTCTTGCTGTTACTTATTAAACAACACAGCACTGCATTTTTCATTAGCTAGTAAATACTTTAATTGCAACATGATCAGAAAATACTTTACTTTATTGGTCATAATACTCTCAAACCTGCACTGGCATCAGATCTCTGCTCTTTTGTTAGCATTGTCGAAGCATTAGAATCCCAATTGAAGACAGTTTATCAGTGGAGCTACTCAAATGTCTGATATGCTAGGCTTTTGCTTTGAGCCAATGTAAGATCAAACCTCAAATGATATGCCAATGTTTGTGTTGGGCCTTCGAGAAGGATCCTTTATTGCAGTTGCATCACTATGCACAAATGCAAGCTATCTTCCCTTTTCAGAAAATAACTGCAACAAGCACAAGAAGTTTCATTTTTCTTGCGAGGGGAAAACTTTCTGATGCTATTGAGTTGATCCCTGTATGGAGTTCACTATGGAAACAGACTGAAGATCCCAATCCTTTTCCTCCCTAGCTTTATTCAACATCACAAGTAGAAATGAAATGATAGATATGAACTTCTTTATATAACTTTTGTGCTTGATACTGATTCAGTGCTATGGACACTCTGATCTGGATTCCAACTGAAACGAATGAATGGGACATAACTGAAAAGCCAAAGACTAAAGAATTTATAAATGAGTTCATCATCCAAATTGCTAGTCAGTGAATCGCTTCGCCGCAAAACAAAAATTGTAATCTTGGCAGGTGGAAGTTGAAGCCTAAACCCACTAAGCATGTAAGGTGGTATCTGCTTTTGAAGTTTACATATTGAAGTTCTAGCGGTGGTTTCCTAGTAAGACTAGAAGTGCATCATGAACACTATCCTAAAAAAGAGAAAGAAATATAGTAAGAAAACACATTCATATGCAGAAACTTGCACATGCAAATGGTAATTAATAGCACACCTATGTTTTATGTTCAGTCTACTTTGTTAAATAAAATGTTCAGTTTACTTTGTGAGAGACTTTCAATTTCAGATAAACTGATACTGAGCTACGTCTATGGGAAGTCTGGAAACAAGGGCACTGTAAGGTGAATCCTGAAGATCTCAAGTATTTGTCAAAGCTAAAAGAAACATTATCTTAACACCCAAAGACACATAAGATGGTTTTAATTAGTATCCAGAATAACAATGAAGATATTGTATGAATCCTGTATCTCAATGGAAAACTTTGTTTCCATTTTCTCAAAAATCAACTGTGATATGCTCTGTTGATGAGTACACATATTTCTGCACCTATGACAAGGGACAATATATCGTACTTAGCCAACTAGAAAGACAAGCTCTGGGGCAAGGATGAACAAATGAACAGCTTTCATCAAAGGTCAGTGAATACAACAGTAGTCACATTCAGACATATCTTGATGCAAATAAGCTTCACAGATTAGAAGTATCAGTGCCCTAAGAAGACATGGTTTGACAGCGAAATTCAGTTGACGAAAAGATGTTCCAAATCACCCATTTTGAATTAAAAGACGTCAAATAACATCATGATATACCATCTAAGACCAAAGAGTAGTGATCACCTTGCTTAGCTATAATGATTTTGTAGATAGGTATTAATTCTTGAAATCAACCATGTTTCAATACACTCACCGGTATTACTAACACCTGTTGCTGTGAGGAAGAATGGTTCAGACCAGAAGTGTACACATAGGCTGTTTTCAAAGAAAATCAGTTGATGCAGCTTCAAACAAAAATGCCTCCTCAACAAACAATATCCCCACTTTATGCTTTCGCCTTGGTTCAATCACTTCAATCCTATCATTCTGAAAGATGATATTCAATAATTCAATACAGGAAGCCAGAACAGTAGTGAGGAATTTTGCAACTATGACAAAGGGATGGCTTGAAATTTTCTACTGTATACAAATCATAGTATTATCATGTAAAACATATGGATTTTTAGTATATGGATAGAACTATTTTAGAAACAATGCAGTTTGTCATCAATGTCAACTAAAACTGGACTTAGGCTACCTGTGTATGTAGTTGATCCAGGTGTAGCAAGCCAGCCACCGAGCCACTATGATTTTTAGCAGCTAAATACATTAGTGTGCAAATTGTACTTTGTCATAGATGACTATATTGAAAGGTGAATTCCTCGGGACTGGGACAGCATTCAAAGCAACACCAATTTATAAACACGTGAAGCTGGAAAATTAGTCCCACAGGTTATCAAATGAAAATTCTTCTTATGAACATTTCCCAGATATTCCAAGAATTATGCAGTGGTAATTCAGCGCATGACTGCTGTTTTACATTTTTTCATGAAGGAAGATTATTGAAATGAATGTCTATTAACAAACTTCTAATATGTCATCGGTATGAGATTTGTTTCATAATGAAAAATACAAGAGTTAAGTATAAGGAGCACAAGTCAACTTAATCATAATTCTTAGATACTTGCGTTATTGCATAGTACAAAGTACAAACATCACCTAGTTTCACCGGATCAGTGATCCTTGGCATAACAATTTTCTGCATAAATAGCAGCGGGAGTCATCGGTAAAGGTTCTGAAAAGACCTAAATAAGCACCATTCCCCGATAATATAATTTCTAATGATACAACAAATGGTTTAGATATTGTAGCAACCAGTTCAAGGAAGTCCAGGGATAGCTCAAATGAAATGAGGTACAGTTATCCACAGTAGTGAACTGAACTCAACTTAACCTTTCTGCAGAATATCTACTGGCATGTGCACATTATCAGACAATTACTGCCAGACAAACTAGCCATTTGCAGTAAGTCCAGAGGTAAACACAAACAACTAGCCATTTTGATTATCAAACTTCAGCATCAGGTAGTATTACAGAACGATTGGGATGTAAGATGCTTTTACCAGTTCAGACTTCAGACTGAAAACCATGCTCGAACCTTCAGAAATGGCAGATAAGCAAAGAATCAGGGATCCAAATGCAGCGGGAGAAACGGGTGCTCAAACATTAGAATTCAGTTTGCAAGCCTACCTCAAATGTAGCTTTGACATACCAAATCTGAACTTTGTTCATGACATTTTTTTCCCCCTGAATTCACTACCATCGATTAACCCTAGTGAAACAAAAACAATCCAATCTAAGGACTAGTTCTTTTTGTTCTGAGTAATCCAACGAGTAACTGGATAAGTGTATGAGGTACAGTTTATCTACAGTAGTGGACTACATTATCAGGCTATCCCTACTGGTGTATGCACATCATCAGACTAGCAGTTCCAGATAAACTGGCCATTCATCATAAGTTCAGAGGCAAGCACAAGAAACTAACCATTTTGATGATCAAACTTAACCAATGGGCTGTACACAAGTAGTGCAACTGGATACCAGGAGATTTTCCCAGCTCAGACTTTTGGCTGAAAAACACTGCTGCAACCCTCAGGAATGACAGATAGACAAATTATCAAGGATCCAAATGCGGCGCGAGAAACGGATGCTGAAACATAACAAATCTGAACTTTGTTTATGACAAAATTTTCCCCCCTGAACAAATCTTTCACTGCCACCAATTAGCAGTAGCGAAACAAATCAATCCAATCTAAGGAGCAACTTTTTTTTCTCTGTAATCCAATGAGTAATTGGATAAATCAAATGAGAAGAATCAGAAGAAAGAATAGACTGTACAAGCAGCCACCACCTATCTAAACTCCTTCCGGAGAGAGCATCTCCCCGGCTTCAACACCACGCCACCAGCGAGCCAGCTCTGCGCAGTCGCCGTCGCCGTCGCCGTCGCCGGCGCCGGCGCCGGTGGGGGCGGGAATTCTGCCTCCGGACGCTCCGACGACCCCTCCAGCGGCTGCCACCGCGGCGGAGCCTCCGCAGAGTCAGCGGCGGCGGTGGCGGCGAGGAAGAGGTTGGTGATGTCCCGGAGCGGTACCCGCCTACGCTCCTTGCCGAGCCGCTTCAGCTTGAGCTTCTTGACGGCGACGGCGCCGTGGAGGCGGGCGGCGGCAGCAGCGGCCGACTGCGGCGGCACGTTCTCCTTGTCGCCCCGGTGGTCGACGACGGCCATGGCGGACGGACACGGGAGCTCCTACTCCTCCTCCTCCTGCTGCTGCGCCGTGGCTGAGCGCTCGGCGAGGCACTAGTCGGCGGCGAGCGAGCGTGCGAGGAGGTGTGAGATCTTGGGGAATGGGAGGGGAGCGAGGAATCCATGGCTATTTGTAACCGAGATGTGGTGGGATTTGGGAGGGAGAGGGGAAAGATTTCGAGTTCTTCCCGGACGGGGGGGAATGAAAAGGAAATTTGGAGGGATCGGTGGGGTTTCGCCGATTTGGTCCGGAGCGCCGGCGAATCTTGGAAATTTTGGGGGAAAATTGGGGAAATTTGGAGCTCAGAGCGGCGCGGCCCCGAGGCGAGGAGGGAGGGAGAAGACAAATTTTTTCGGGCGCTCACGGCGAGGAGGGAGATTTGAACTTTTTTTTTTTTCAGTTTGAATGCGAATGATGATGTGGCGCGAGGAGTGTGAAAGCGCGCCGGTTCTCTCCGCGCCAAATTGGGCAGGCGGACGCCTGCGCGCCGTGGCGACTCGTGGTCGCGCGCGCGCGCCGAACATTGGACGTTGTCACTGAGACGCAGGACATATGATGTCCTTTTGTTGAGCCACAAAGCGCCTCGATGTTTGGTTGATACTCATTTTGGTCTTAAAACTTATTTTCATTTTTTTTCATTGTAGCTTATTTTAGAACTTTTGGTTTTGAGTTGATATGGACCATTATATAAAAGTTTTACTCGCAAATAATTTTTTATTTGCTAATAAACGATTCAAATAATAAGCATATAAACAATGGAATTCAAAATTCACTATTAGCCACCAAATATGCACTCCTTTTAAATTTGACACACAATATGTGTGCCTATCAAAATTTATCACTAGAGATACGAATTCCTTCATTCCGTACTATTTTATCTGTCTTTGGATTTATCGTCATCAATCATCAGCCACCACCACCATCATACCGCACTAGCCCGGTATCATTGGCACACTGCCTGTCACATCACGGGTCCACATAGATAAATGAAACAGGAGGAGGTAGTAGGTTGGCGAGCCGAGACGATAATTCTTCGGCATCAACTCCAGATTCTCATGGTGTTGAAGGCTTACTTGGATAGCGACATCCATCAGCCACGTAGTAGGGTTGCCCTACCGCCACCCATGGTAGGGCAGTTACTGCAGTAACCGCCAAAAACCACGTAAAATTCACCTCCAAAATTTTGAATTAAAAAATTGACGATTTCGCAGTTTTGGAGCGGTTACTGCGCGGTTATCACCGGTTGTGTAACGCAACTAAAAGTTCAAGTGCCATTAATTTTGTTTTGGTGATTAATGATAAATTCAATAATATGAGACTAATGTTTTTATAAACATTTCTTTGCCTAGTATCATGTGGATATGGAAGTAGAATTTCTGAGAGGTGACTCTCGGACTTTATATGAGTTCAGATAGAAACGAGCATTGATAGTGGACCTAAATCACAAGGATGAAATGCATTGAGATCAAGCTATATGTATCACTCTTTCTCTCTATGCACATATGTTCCTATCTAATATTTCCATGTGAATGATAATATACATGTGAGACTAATGTTTTGTTTGAGCATTTTCTCTTGGTTAGTTTCTTTACATTGAGAACATGGAGACGATGAAGGTATGCTTTAATTTTAATGCCTATATTTAATAAATGTCTTCTATTCTTGTATAGGATAAGCTCTCAATGTTTCATATCTTTTTATGCATACTCTTGCTTCACACAAATATTTTGTATGCATACATTTAGGGGGAGCAAATCCTATACCTTAGTTATGCATGTACTTGATCCAAGTTACTCACTTTCATTTAATTGGATCTTTACATTTGATCATATATTTGAGTATATGACACTTATGGTGTTGATTAATACTCATTATTTATTTATATTCTTTTATACACGCAATAAGTTGGTCAACATGTGGAGGTTGACAACCGGATCATTGAGACTAATAATTTCATTGAGTTGAATGAGAAAAATAGGTTCCAATGATTAAAAAGGTGTTGACGCTCAAGTGATATGATTACACCTAAAATATCAAGAATAACAAAGCAAATATATTGCAGATGTGGGATATGAAGTGGCTACTATGGTAAGACGGTGAAAGGCAAGCGATGCGCAGTCGCGATGGACCATGCAGTGGTGAAGGGCAAGCGAGGGGCTTGGTGCCGAAGAACCAAATCAGGTGGTGAAGGGCCTGTGACAGCTTTGCCATGATGGACCGTGCGAGACCATTTGAAGCAACAAGTAACTGCATCAATCATTTGAAGAATATACGGTGAAATGTTTTTGGCGTTGGCATCCCTTAAGACAAAGGAAGGAAGATGGAAAGAAGGCATTCCTATTGGTATAATTCTCTTCCTATTTTTATTTGAGTATAGGAATGCCGTATTATTAAGAGGGATGGAACGTCGATGTGTTTGTGTATGTTTCGGTGCTCAAAGTGATCTATCCTAGTGCTACCTTGAGATAAACCTAAATTTTAACCTATCCTTTGAGTGGATTTAGACCTTTTTTGTTGAGTTTGATAGTCCTCTGAGTGAGCTTTACATAGAGTCCAAGATCATAAAAAACAGACTCCCGAGCGAAAATTTATGGTCATTTTACTCTATGCTTTTCAGAAATTATGAAAAAATATCAAAAAGTCTGAAAATATTTTGGAAATTCCGAAAATGGCTGCGAAACTGAGATTGGCTACTATAAATTTATGAACTTGTCCGAAAATTGCAGTCTTGGCCTCCAACAGCTAGTTTTGAGAGGCTCGGGTATATAAACTCCTCTAACTCTTCTTCGAGTGGCTACTGTTCTTGGGCAATATTAGACACATCCAAAGCTAAATAGCCTTCCCCATTTCCCTACCTTTGTGGTGCCTCTTTGTAGTGGGATTTGAGAAGGGGAGAGAGTTGGATTGAGAGATTGAGAAGTTGAGCTAGTGAGTTTCACTCCATACTTTGAGCACACGAGTTCATAGCAAGCAAATCTTCAATTGTTACTCTTGGGGACTAAGGTTTCCTAGAAGGCTAGGCGTCGCCGGTGAGCACCCAAGATTATGGTGTGCCTCAAAAAGTTTGTGAAGGCTTCGATTTCGCCTCCATAAGAGAAGAAATCAAGAGTGAAATCGAGAAGTACATGTGTGCAACCTCGTGAGGAAAGGGTTAAAATATACCTGGCCTTTGTGGCCCCTCAACGGAGACGTAGAATCCATGGATCCAAACTTCGGGAAACAAATCAACATGTCTCATCTCTTGGTTTGCTCGTTCTTGCCATCTCTCATATTGTGCTTAGCTTATTTTTACTCGATCTACTTGCATGCTTAATTAATATAGTTGGTGACCTTATATCTTGCTTAGATACCTTGTTTGTCACCTTTCGATTCATATATATTTTATTTGTTCGAGCTACAAGTTCATAGCTAGTGTTTTATTCTGTTATCTGCCGAACTTTTCGGTTAAGACCAGAACTTCCAATCCCATACCGAAAGTTCCGATTTGAACCGAAAGTTCTTATCATTCTAATATGCTATGAAGTTGTGATCATTTTTGGGAATACCTATTCACCCCCTCTAGACGACATCAAGGTTATTTCAATAACACATGGAATTAAAAAGTCAGTAGAAAAAATTCTAATAAACCCTTAAATGTGTGTAGAAATTGGGGATAATTGGAAGAATATATAGGACAATTACAAACTAACTAACTTTTGGGTGTAAAATACAAAAATTCGGCATGACCAATTCAACATTTCATAGCATAACAACTACTCCATCCGTCCCAAAATATAACAACTTTTAGCGCTTAGGATTTGTCCCAAAATATAACAACTTCTCCACCAACATTCTCTTCCCAACCAATCACAACGCTCCGCCATTCACTTTTCCCACCTACCTCCACTAACTCATCCAATCACAACCCTCCACCACTCACTTCTACCTACTTTCTTAATAACCGTGTCCAACTCTAAAACTTCTTATATTCTGGGACGGATGGAGTACAAATTAACATTACTTGCACATCACTACAATATTTTACATGAGCAACAAAATAACCCATTATCATAACAATAAATGTTCATAACTAAACATGAGCATATGTACTCACCTAACAAATAACATATCAACTCTACAAAACCATTTTCCGCAGGGACGGAGGTAGAGTATGGGAGGAGGTGCCCAGGAACCTGGTCAAGAAATTTTTAGTTATAACTCACCGATTTTCACTATGTGTGCACCCCTCAATACAAACTTAGGTACACGCATCAGCTTAAACTTGATCTAAAGTAGATTAAATTAAGCAAGAGGCAACCTCCTCCATTTCGTTCTAGCTCCGTCCCTGATTTTCGACATCACTAGCAAACCATATTTCACCTATTTCACAAATATTCATATCTCAACAAACACCAATCGTTCACAATGTATTTGCCCTAATTCCAATACATTTTTTCTTTTTTCAAATTTCTTAATTATTTTTGGTTTTGCCCTCTTTGAAAAATTTTCTTAAACATATGCCACTACAAATCAAGAACTACATCCATGAGTTTTTCGATTTTTTTGGGAATTTTCAATTTGCTCAAATTTCATCTAAACCATACAGCGGTAAACCATTACCGTGCCCCGGTGATAAGCGCGGTAACCGCACGCGATAAGGTAAACCCTGCCACGAAGCACAAGACTTCAGCATATTGATATGGAAAAGTGACCTTAAGAAAATATATATAGTACTATGATGACCATATCTACCGTCATCTAAGTCGCCCTTCAATCAATGTGGATGAACCATTGAAGACACCAGAACATATCTACATTGTGAAGTAGTGAAAATGCTACTCCCTCCGTCCCAAAATAACTGTGTCCAACTCTAAAAATGCTTATATTATGGGATCCCAAAATATAACAACTTTTATCTCTCAAGATTTGTCCCAAAATATAACAACTTCTCCACCAATATTTTCTTCCCAACCAATCATAACTCTCTACCATACACTTTTCCCACCTACCTCCACTACTCAACTAATTAGAACCCTCCACCATTCACTTCTACCTACTTTCTTAATAACTGTGTCCAACTCTAAAAATGCTTATATACTGGAAGAGAGAGAGTATCAAAGACTGGGAACTAAGCTAAAGAGGATGCACAACACAACCAAGAATGGAGATCTTGTTGCTTATTTCTAAGAACCGCCCACGTGCCTATTATGTGCCCGTGCCAACATGGCACGGCACGCCTTGGTACCTCACTGGGTCGTGCCTGAGCCGAGGCATTAACACGTGGCTCGGCATGGCAAGGCCGGTCTGGGTTGCGCCATGTCGTGCCCCCTATTTATCCACCACTACTAGAGATACTCATTTTTCCCATTTTGGCCAAGCTCAGGCTACAAGGAACAGAAAAATTCAACTGCTACCATGCTATTGTCTTGTGTACCGAAGGGAAATGTCTTTTGCCTTTGGCATAGCATAGGTCGAAACATTTGTTTGAAAATTATCACTCCCGCCACCTTTGGCTGTCATGGTTCATTTGGTTTGAACTGCAGCAGGTGATATTCTGATTTTCCGTAACCACTTCACCTAGCCACTCTGGAGGCAGCTTCATTTCCCATTTTCCATCTCTTCCGTTCTGCCACTTTTCCTTTGGGTGACAACGGCGAACCGTGACGTACGGTTTTGGTCCACTTGTCCTTGTAACCGTCAAAAGTTACGGGAATGGTATTTTTCCAACAAATTTCTTTACCTTGTGGTATACGTCGTACTATCTGAAGATTTTTATATTATAAGTCATTTAACATTTTTTTAGTCAAATTTCTTTAAATTTGACCAAGTTTATAAACAAATATATTACTATTTTTAATATAAAACAAATATATTATCAAAATATATTTAGTGTTGAATTTAATGAACCTAATTTGGTGTGATAAATGTTACTAATTTTTTCTATAAATTTGATCAAACTAAAAAATTTTGATTGATAAAAAAATCAAACGACATTTAATATGAAGGAGAGGAATTACTATTTTCTGGTGCGAAGACAAGATTTTCGGTTCATCAGTTTTTGAGGTAAGAGCATGACCAACAGTTTCATTATTTCCTTATTCTATTTCATATCCTCAAATTAAGGAAGTTTTGGTCAAAAATCATATCCAACTCATTCTCCACTTTAAGGGAGCGATTTTTTTTCCCAACCGCTCTCTCATGCGCACATGGAGAAAAAATCGCAAGATAAAGGAGGAGCTGGCCAGGCGCGATGTGCGTTTTGGGGAGGAGATCGGGAGGATGAGTAGAAGAACTAATTTGTTAAAGGGAGGGTCCACTTTTCATTGTAGGAAATCAATTTTAGGAAGATTAGTTTTCTCACTTCCTATATTCAGTTTAGGAGAAAAAAAATAGTTTTGAAAATTAATTACTGTCAATATCTTGGTGATGCTCTGACACCTCTCTAAAAATACAATGTAAAAGCTACACACCGTACACAAAAATTGTTATTACAAACTTTTTACCATACTAGTACGCTTGAATCTAGCTTTTCTATAACTTCCAACAACCTCAATCAAATGATTCTGCCAGAAAGAATTCTGCAAGAGTTTTTTAAGTGATTATATTTTTTTTTGGTCTGTTTGAAATGCTAGAGCCAACACTTCAACAGAATCAAAATGCCGCGTTCCCGCACTTCCACTCTATACACTACGTGCTTGCCATGCCATCCTCCCAATTCGGAACTCGATCGCCACCGCACGCGAATCCCAAACACAAATCATGCTGCGCCCAACCTCCATATAGCGCGCGCAACCAAACCCCCCCCCCCCCCCCCCACCACTTTCCCGCCACGTCCCCTGCGTGCCACATCGCGGCCGCTCTCCGCCGGCGCCGACGCGACGTCTCTGACTCCGAGGCACGCCGCCGGCCATCGATCAGGCCATGCCCGGCGACTCGGCGTCGTCGACGCTGCAGTACACGGGCATCGGCGCATTCGTCGCCATCGTCGGCATCGTCGTCCTGGCCGTCATCTTCTACACCCGTTCGTCCGCCCGTCACGCCGCCCCCGGCGCGGCGCCCGACGCGGTCACCGCGCTCCAGGGGCAGCAGCAGCAGCGCGGCCTCGGCCTCGGCCCCGACGACGTCTCCGTGCTCCCGACGTTCACGTACCACGCCGCCGCCACCGCCTCGCCCGGCCGATGCGGCCTGATCGGACGCGGGGACGCGAAGGCGGCGGCGGACTGCTGCGCCGTCTGCCTCGACGAGCTCGGCGAGGGCGCCGTCGTGCGCATGCTGCCGTCGTGCAAGCACTACTTCCACGCCACCTGCGTCGACGTTTGGCTGCTGTCGCGGGCCACGTGCCCGGTGTGCCGGGGGAGCCCAGGGCAGGAGAAGGTCCGCCTCGGCCTCGCGTCCCTCTCACCGCCGCTGCCGCAGCTGCGCCGGTGCGCGCCGTCGCCGCCCAAGGAGGCCGCCGCCGCCGCCGCTGCCGATACGTCGAGAGCCAACGACGATGACTCCTCCGCAGCCGCGTCGAGGTCGCCATCCCCGATAAGATCGAGCACGCGTTTCGACCTCGCGGCCGCCGCCATTGACGCCGCCGCCCGTAGTCCGGCAATGTCGCCGTCGCCGACTCGCCCGTGGACTCCGGAGCGTGTGGCGCGGGTGTCAAGGTCACCGTCTCCCGTGACGACGACGGCGACGACCGATTTGCACGTGGTCGAAGTGTAGAGTACACGGAATGACGGAAGCGTACTAATTTACGCTTTCGCAAGAGGATGTCACATTATTGACTTTTCAGTTATTAAGATGTTTATAACCACGAAATTCATCTAAGCAAATGAGCCGATTGGCTCAAATGTGCATTCACCAATTTGACGCTGATATAAGAGGTTAGAAATAATACAAAAATTCATTTTTTTTCTACTCTTGTTTGTTTGGTGTTCATGCTGCCGAAGGTGATCGTGACAACTTGATTCTTTCCTATACTTGACTGCTTATTTGGTACGCAAGTGGACATTTGTCAGAACAGACTGACTTGTCATGTAGCCTACCCTTTGACTTTATTTACAAGACATTTTATGTTTTTTTTAGAACAGACATTTTAGGTTATCAACCCATTTCGACGATGCGCTAAAAAAGGCTTATTTTCATTTCAGCAATATTTTTTTTCTCTCAAGCACATGCTGCATCATCATTAAAAAGGAGGAATTATGACAATATGGTACATGTCTATAAAAACGAAAGAAATAACAAATTTGATCCCTCAAGTTCAGCAAGGTTTTGAGCATGTTTAGAAAGCTTTTGGCAGCAATAGTTTCTCACAGAATTTCCAGCTGATAGAATTCCCCCAATCCGTCCCAAAAGAAAAATCAATATGTGTGTCAAGGTTTAAATCTAGGATTGGGGTATTTTTGGAACAGAGGGAGTATGTCAGAACCTAGAAAATTCAGCGTTTTTAGATTCTTACAAGTTGGCTTCTTAGAATCTTCTCCTTTAGAGTCTTTTTTCGCTCCATATTATTTTTTATGTTCTAATTGCTGTGTTTCGTATTGTAAAAGTGTTTTAGGTTTGTTTTAAATCAAACTTATTTAGATTTTATCAAATTTCTATTAGAAAATGATACCATTTTCAACCCAAAGCAAATAATTAAACACATATTCAATGTATTCAACAGTAAATTTAACGAAATTAATTTAATATTATATATATTGGTATGTTTTTTTATCAACTTCAAAAAACTTAATTAAGTTTAACTTAGAACGATATTAAACACCTTATATATCTTGAATTAATGGATGGGCCAAGTTCCATTCAGAGATTAATTATAAGAAAAACACAAAATCCCACTTCATAAGAAGATATGCATGAGGATGTTTAGTATTTGTCGGTGATATGGACCCGGGATACCCATGTTAGGGGGAAGGAGTGGAGGAGCCCTTTCCCCTAGCCACCTGTAAGTAGCCGAGAGGCGCCCCGCATCCACCTAGGGGCCTCGGGGTATCCCGTCGCACCCCTCGGGCCCGAAGGGTTGCGCCACCCCAAGGCCCCCGCTCAGCTGCCATGTGGCGGCTGGGCGGGCGGAGGAGGGGGCGCCACTGGCACGTTTACGGACAGCGTCCCAACCACCCACGCAATGCGGCATGGTTGGTCGTGCGACGCCACCCAAGGGATTGACGTGCGTCAATCGCTTGGACCAGTCTGTGACCGGTGACAGATGGATGGGACGGGTGGCAGCGCACCCACGCCCCGCCCTGTGTCAGGCAGCGTGGGGGCAAGTATGCCCCGTCCCATCAGCCATTAGGGCTCAGCACGCACGTCCAGTGCGCTCCCGGTATCATGAGCCCACAAAAGTCTTCAAGGCTTAATGAGGGAATGACAGGGGATGTCCCCCATGTCAGATGGGAGACGGCGTTGGGACCCACCTCGGAGCAAACGGCCATGTTGCTTTTGGTCTAAGGCATGAGCGGGACCAGAACCCAAGGAAGAGAGACCCCTCTCCAGGAAGGGTGAGACGAATAGAGGCGGTGCATGTGGTATCCCCTTGAATTATAAAAGGAGGACCTTACCCGCCGAGCAAAGACGACGACTTTCGAGAACTTGAACTCTAGGGGAAGCACAGTTAGGTTTTCCTAGGAGCCCAAGATTTCTTGTAAGAACTCGAGCATAGTTCCACACACACAGTAGTAGGGTATTACGCTTCCGAGCGGCCCGAGCCTGTATAATCTCTGGCCTCACTCCCGATCACTTTCGACCACCATAACCAAATCCTCAGCTAAGGTCAGCTCTTGATCACTCGTGCCTTATCCCCTGGCCAAACTCACAAAGGGGAGGGTCTCACGTCCTCCTGCTAGAGAGGGTTACTCCTCGACAGTATTATAAGAGGAGACATTCTTAAAAAGAACAGTGCTCTTCTAACCACTTGAGACATGTGTGGTGGAAAGAACTAAAGAAACACACGCGCTTGTTCACCTCACCTCGTCTGGCGGTGCATGTACATGATAAGTGTGTGAATGATTCATCAAAATTGGCTCCTAATCCTTGGGCGGACACGGTTTCCTTTTGCAATTTTGTTTTCCAGCAAAATTCGATATGTCTTTTGCAGTTTTGTTTCGCTGCAAAATTCGGTGTTTGTTTTTTGAAACACACCAAATAATCCAGTGCGTGGAGTGGAGTGGAGTCCGTATAGGTTATGCACAACTTATCCAGTTTGATTACACGTTGTGGAGATCGTGCAGGCATCTTGATCACGTATCCTGTTATCTCTATATAAACCAAGCCATCGTCTCCTTTCAAGACAGTGAAAAGCAATCTAGGATTTTCTTCCTCCTCTATGTTGCATTGTCGCTCGTAGTCTATTCCGTCCTGCTTGCTGACATGCACCGACTATCGGTAGAGCTAGTTTTCGGAACCTTCGCCTTCGACCTCCTACACCGAGAGAAGGCGGCGTTTTTAGCAAGCGCTTCGCACGACAGCTCACTAGTCTTCCATAACGGCTTGTCTTCCTCTATGCTCTAGATGCGCACCAATGACAACATCTAACACCGTGTGTTGTTCCTGCGGTGCGTGCTACTCCTCGTCAACCTGATTCACAGCACAACCACGGTCCTCGGTACGTATTCATCATGTTTCGCCTATTTGATATGTTCATGTTTTACTATCTAGTTTACATACTTAGATCGTATGATGTGGTTCTACTAGTATTTACAAGTTTAATGTTATGATTAATTTATGAAATAAACTAAATTTATATGTTCTTTTATTTCCATCGATATATGGAATGTTTGCCCCCATTTACCTTCACCTGAGTCAAACCACATAGCACAAGTGAATGCATGGAGTGGATATATGGTGGGTGGGCTAGCATGATGAGGTAAGTCAAACCGGCTTTTCACTCTTTTTTACTACTAGCTGATCAGGGAGCATAGTTGTTTTCTCAAAGAGAGTTCACCATCAAAGTTGGCATACGGTTGCCTTGCAAAGATGGCACTTTAGATGTGCCCCAGGGCCACTTTGCGCCAAGGGCAAACTAGCTTGGAGGACCAAGATAGTCTAAGGCCTTGTTTAGTTAGGCAAAATTTTTAGGTTTTATTGTTACATCGAATATACGGACACATATTTGAAGTATTAAACGTAGTCTAATAACAAAACAAATTATAGATTTCGCCAGGAAACTGCGAGATGAATTTATTAAGCCTAATTAATCCGTCATTAGCAAATGTTTACTGTAGCACCACATTGGCAAATTATGGCGTAATTAGGCTTAAAAGATTTGTCTCGCAATTTACACGCAATCTGCGTAATTGATTTTTTTCCTACATTTAATATTCCATGCATGTGTCCAAACATTCAATGTGGCAGCGTGAAAATTTTTGTTTTGGGAACTAAACAAAGCCTAAATTAAATGTCATGAACCAGGCTGCGTTCAAATGTGAGGAGCTTTTCCATTGCACGTAAAACCAGATGAACCATTAGGATATAATTAATTAATTATTAATTATTATAAACTTAGAAAATATATTTATTTAATTTTAAAAAGATATTTTATTTTAAAAAATCGTAACATTTATCAGTTCGAGAATATGCTCACTAAAAATATACAAACCATATATATATTGCAAAACTAAAAACTACAATTTGATAAAATCCACGTCACCATATCTTGTAGAAAACGAGTCCTTTAAATACTTTATGCTTTTTTAAAGTAAATTGGCATTTGCTTCTAATATACATAGGAGACTGTCAAAAAAAGCTCGAGGCTGGCAAGCTGTTCGAGCTCAACTTGTCCTAGGCTCGATTCGAGCTCGGCTCGAGCTCCAAACGAGCTGAGCCTGAGCCTCTCCCAAAGCTCGTGAGCTTTGTCGAGCTGAGATCGAGCTTCTAACGAGCCTAGCTAGTAATATATGATTTTTGTTATTATTTAATTAATTAGGATATCAAATATGTTATTTGTATATCTTGTATTGGTATTATATATTTATTTTATTCTTTTTTCCTCTGCTATTAATACGATGAACAAGAAACTAATTATGTTTTAAAGATTATCCTTGAAATATGCATTGTTCTACTTTAAAAACCTAGGCAGGCGAGCTCGCTCGCTCTCGGCTCGTTGACAGCCCTAAGCACATGGGTAAAATGATATTCGGGCCCTCTTCCTGATTAGGCAAACATTAGATAAGACTGCTTTAGCCTATGATAGAGTAATAATGATTGTCCTGTATGTGTACTACTTTGTCCGCTATTCTAAGGGCAAGGCCAATGTATATGGTAAAATGCATAACAAGAGTGGGCCCATCTACAGGTAGCAATAGTTATTAAGGAAATCTCTACAATGATACTGTTTGTTTGATGGAAATAAGGTGGGTCCCGCTGGGCCCCACGGGAGAAAAAGAATACAGATCACTCCTAACCATCTGCTTGTTCGCGCGAGTGAAAAAAAATCCTCATCCACTGTTACTCTGTTCGATCCCCATTTCCTCCGCCTCAGATCCCCAATTCCTCTCTTCGTCGCTCCGCTCGATCCCCAAATTCTCCCACAGCGCATGCACTGGATCCCCAATTTCTCCGACGATTGCTCCTCCCGTGGCTGCGCCAACGTCGCTGCTCCTCCCGGCCTCCCCTCCTTCGGCTGTGACCTCGCTGTGCCGTGGCTTCGGTGCCACGTTGCCGTGCGCGGCCTCACCCATCGATGACGCTGCGTGCGCGAACTACTCCGGCCGCGACGCTGCCGACGCGTGCTTCTCTGTCTCGTCTGCGCCACAAACTTGAAGCTGCTCTCAACCATCAGCACCTACTAGACGGTCACCGCCCTCAACTTCGCCTACATCGTCCGTGAGTTCTGCGTTAGAGACAAGGTGATTGATTCCGTGGCCTCTCCTTTTCCGTGTTGTGGAATCTCTTCTTGCTTTTGGTTTGCCCGGTGATTAAATTTATATCTGTTTGTGCAAGTGCTGCTGCTGCTACGATTAAATTTGTCATCAAATATGTGCAAGTGCTGCTACTACAGATTCTTTTTCTGTTTGTACGTATGCATCATGTGAATCGTTGATTTCGATCCCGATGGAATTTTCATAGAGTGTTTAGTTGTGCTCCAACAGATCTGAAATTAAAAAAAATGACCAAAAAAACATGATATTTTCAATATGACTTGTGCTTGACTAATTAAGGCAATGGTACTGGTACATTACTCTTAGTGCATGAAAAAGTAAAGAGTCTCAGTTACTAATAAGAATAAATTGGACGACTGAAAGAAAAATGGAAAAAAGAACACAAGTTTCATAACACAAATAAACTCTAGTTTTGTTGTTGTTGACCACCATATTTCTGCCAAATGTGCTCCATCAAATCTGACTTTAGACGTCGATGGGTTGTTCGATCGCGAATATTCATGTCTGCGTCTAGGACCTCTGCAAATCCATGGATTGGCCCATGGTCGAGTCCTGCTAGTTGTACAGAAGATTGTGATTGCTCATATGTGTTGTCATCAGGTATGTCATAATCGTCTCTCTTATCCTCAACTATCATGTTGTGCAAAATAATACATGCATACATGATATCAGCTAGTTCATCCCTTTCCCAAAGCCGTGCTGGGTGGCGAATTATGGCCCAACGTTTTTGCAAAACCCCAAATGCTCGTTCCACATCTTTCCTTGCTGATTCTTGGCGTTGTGCATACAATTTAGCCTTGTCACTTTGAGGTCTAGTAATTGATTTGGCAAATGCAGCCCACTCTGGATAAATATTATCAGCTAAATAGTATCCCATGTTATATTCTGTCCCATTGACAGTAAATTGAACACTAGGAGCTCTTCCTTGTAGCACTGCAGTAAACAATGGTGACTGATCCAACACATTGATATCATTGTTTGAACCAGCAGCACCGAAAAATGCATGCCAAAACCATAGGTCAGCAGATGCAACTGCTTCAAGCATGATAGTGGGTACACCATAATCACCACGTGTGAATTGTCCCTTCCATGCAACCGGGCAATTTTGCCACTCCCAATGCATGCAGTCAAGACTACCCAATATGCCAGGGAACCCATGAGCCTCTCCTTGTTGAAGTAAACACTGGATATCTTGTTCATTAGGCTTGCGAAGGTATTGCTGACCAAATATATGTCTAACACCTTGAACAAAATTTATCATGCATTCCATTGCTGTGCTTTCTGCAACCCCAAAAGTTTCATCCATAAGGTCAGCTGGTGTACCATATGCCAACATGCGTATGGCAGCTGTGCATTTTTGCAACGGTGATAGACCAACCTTGCCAAATGCATCTCTTCGCAAACGAAAATATGGAGACCAAATGCCAAGAGCTTCAACAATGTGCAAAAATAGATGCTTTCTCATGCGAAATCTTCTACGGAACTGATCATCGGTATATAAAGGATTGTCGGAATAGTATTTTGCAAACAATCTGTTGTGGTCGTCTTGGTAATCTCTATTGATGTACCTTCGTTTGTAGCCCCCACGACGATTAGAATGACCAGTTTGTTGTGCTTGCATTTGAGCTTGAAGTTGAGCTTCAATCTCATCTTCAATCTCAGCTTCCATAGGATCATTGATTTCTTCCAAAATCAGCTCTTCAAGGTAGTCACTAGAGCTAGAATCATCTGACTCACTAGATTGATGTGGTGACTTGCTGGACATTTTTTTTTTTGAAAGTGGGAAGGCTGTTGAGATGAAGTTGAACAAAATGAGAATGGGTGTTGTTCTGCTGAACTACATTACCTATTTGTAGATGATACATTTTACAACGACTAGATTTGTCAGATTTTTACAACAGCTATATTTTCCTGGGTTTTGTCAATATCCTAACAGCTAGCTCTTGCTTTTGTCAGTCTTTTACAACAGCTATATTTTCCTAGGTTTTGTCAACATCCCTCTTGCTTTTGTTCTCTATTAATTATTGCTCATATGTATTCAGGTGGAGAAAAAAAAACAGATTGGTCATGGATGGAAGAAAAACCATCAACACCAACTAGATCCATGTGAAAAGGTGATTTCTCAAGTACTAAGGATATTGTAGTTTCATTCCATAGCTGTAATACACAATATTTATACAAATTACCATAACATAGTACAATACAAATAGGTTCACAGTACAAGCATCAACACAGTACATAATTTTAATATATGACAAGAATACTGACATTATAAAATAAGCATAATTGCTAACATTGCTTGCTAGTCATTTATTCCTCAGCAAGTTCTCTAGCTAATTGGTCCAATACATTTTCATGTCTCTTCAGTTTTGCTTCACTGGAGGTTGATGTATCCTTCTCCATCAGTTTTAAATACATTTGGTATTTTTCTGCCCTTGCCTTCTCTTTTTTTTGCAATCGCCTTCTCTTTTTTTGCTTCTGCTCCAATCAGTGTTGCTTCTGCTGCCTTTAGCAATGCTGCTGCTTTAGTTGTAATAGCTTCGTGAAAGAGAACCATATTTTGACTTGGCTTATCCCCTAAAGGTGATGGTGCACCTTTTCCTTTTTGCCTCTGTTTTGCTGCCTTCTGCCCCTCAGGGCGCTTCTCTTTGCGCTCTGTTTCCTCCTCTGTGTCTTGGTTCGACGATGAAGTATATGCTCCTGATTCAGAAATCTTGCTCCTCTTATTATGGCTACTCTCTTCAAGGACTCTACGCCATTTAGGTTGATCTTTAAGATCTTTCCACATATACTCCAAGGTGAAAGGTTTTTGGTTGTTGTGCTTTTTGTACCATTCACGGGCTTTCTCCATTATCATATCATCAGAATACCCACTTGTGAAAGTAGTTCTAGCTTTAGAATAAAATCCACAGAACTTAGTGACATCTCTCTTGACATTGTCCCAATGTGTTCTGCATTGCTTGGGGTTCCTTTTGTTCCCATTGCTAGGCATATTGCTGTTGAACTCTCTAGCTACAGCCTTCCAATATTGTTCTGATTTCTTGTCATTGCCTTTGATGGGATCAACTGAATTGTTCAACCAAGAACTCATTAGTCGTATATTGTCATCTTCAGTCCAATTGATGCGTGTCCCTCTTCTTCCTTCTTCACTGCTATCACTTGCCTCTTCAACCTCAACTACTTCTTTCTCATTATGTCTTGTATGACATGGAGAAGCTGATCCATGAGAAGAAGTGTTGGCTGTAGCCCTAATTGAAGTACTATATTGCATACCAAACTGTGATCTATTGGCTGCAAATCCAAATGCTTGGTTAGATGAGTGCACCAGATTTTCTTGAAGTTGAAAACCTTCCAAGCTTCCTGGAGTAGGTTGCCCATAATATTCTTGTTGCTGAGCACCTTGAAAGATTGGAGGGTGTCGATATGGCTGGTAGTTGCTTGGAGGACCAAAAGGATGGAAATTTTGGAGAAAACTAGGTCTGAAGTTTTGGGGATAACTTGTGGGAAATTGGGTAGAAAGGGAGTTTTGGGCCTCACTATTTGTTGCTTGGCTTGAGGAACCTTGGTTGAGGAGGTTTGAGAAGTTTCCTTTGAAAGGCTCCATTTAGTATGTGGGAAAACTGAATAGATCAAAAATTGTTGTTCATCTCACTTGTTCCTCCTTTTGTAGGCAGCAGAAGAATGCTGGAGGAAGACAACGGCTAGGGGACCAAATGAGCAACTCAAATGGAATAGCAGCAACGGCTAGTAGTACTCGTTACTATGTTTAGTAACTGACATGTATATTTTATTGGTGTGCACAGAAAAACAGTAAAAGTATTGTATTTTATAGCTTTGTTGCTACACCTTAAGCTTAAGGTGTACTTTGGTTGCATCGGACTTGTGGTCTGACTCCACAATGCTAAATGCGTTGTACTGTAGCAGTATTTAATGTCTAAGGTTACTTTCAGTGTACATTGTGGATGCCCTAATGCACTCGTAATCTTGCTGTCTCTGCTTCGTTGCTGCCATCCTATCTTAAGTCCTATCCTAGGCTCCTAGACATGGTTGGGGTAGTGGGCCAGAATATTTATGCTTTTCTGGAAAATTTTATATGGAATATTGTCCATATTTGATTATTTTCAACGTTACTCCTCTAGTGCCTAGGATGTTCTAATTGCAAATGTTTTTAGTATTTCCAGTTCTCGATGATGTCACTGTCTTAATTGTCCCAAAATATATTTTACAAAATGATACGTGCATCTGTTGGTTGCGAAGTTGACCGCAGCCTTATATTTGATCCCTATCCAGGCATTCACCAGCATATGTCAAGCAACTCGCAATTTCACAATGATAAAGTCACCAATCAACCATGACTAACAAAATGCACAAAATCACCACCGAATGATTTGAATTCAAGCATGACCAGATAATCTAATAGATGAAATTTATTTAAACAATACCACTACCCAGCAACCCAATCCAACACGAAATTATCACAAAACGATGTCCTAAAAAAATATAATAATCCTTCTAACCAATCAAATACTAATACTCCATGGCGTGGCGTCTCATCATGTCTCGATAGATCATCCAAGCCCAGCTTAGCTTAGCTTAGCTAGCGACCCAACTGAAAAAACCCTATCATGCGCGAAGCATGCATGCCTCGATCGATCTCGCACAACCACCCTCTTCTCCTCGATCGATCGAATGGTTGGTTCGGTTTGGTTTTGATTGATCGATATTGCTTTTGTTTACCATTGCCATGTCCTTGAAACCGGGTGGTGTTCTTGGTCGCCGCCATGTCCTCGCCGCCGTCTGATCCGAGCTCCGGTGGTGGCGATGGCGGCTCGGCCGTGCCGGGGACGGCGAGCTCCAACTTCACGCTGCTGTACATCATCATCGCCGTCCTCGTCGGCGTGATCCTGTACATGGCGATCCGGTACGGCCGGTCGGTGATGTCGGAGTGGCGCCAGCTGCAGGCCGGCGGCGGCGGCGGCGAGCCGCGCGCCGCGCTGCTCGGGCTGAGCTCGGACGACATCGACGCGCTCCCCACGTTCACGTACCGGGCGCGCGGGGCGGCGGCGTCGCCGCTGGTCGGCGGCGGCGGGAGGAGGGGCGGCGGCAGCGGCAAGGGGAAGGGGGCGACGACGGTGGTGGTGGAGTGCGTGGTGTGCCTGCAGGAGCTCGCCGACGGCGACGTGGTGCGCGTGCTGCCGGCGTGCAGGCACTTCTTCCACGGCGGCTGCATCGACCTCTGGCTGCGCGCCCACTCCACGTGCCCGGTGTGCCGCGCGCACCCGGAGCCCGACGGCGTGCGGCTCAGCGACGTCGTGGCCGTGTCGCCGCCGCTGCCGCAGCTGCGCCGGTGCGGCCTGTCGCCGGAGCGGCCCACGGCGGCGTCGCGCGCCCTGGCGGACATCCTGGCACGTTCTCCATTGAGGGGCAACACCACCTCGACGACGACGACCACCACCACCGGCGGACCGATCACGTCGACGTCGTCGAAGTCGCCGTCGTCACCGGTTCAAGCGGCGATCATCAACTACGTGCAGGCCTCACGTTCGCCGTCTCCGACGGCGTACCACAGCCTGAACGAGCGGTGGCCGAGCTCGCCGACGCCGGTTGTGGTTGTGCGGTCGAAGTCGCCGTCGCCGTCGTCGCCACCGATAGGTGGTCTGAGTCTGCAGACGACGACGGCGGCGGCGGCGAGAGGCGTCGGCGTGGTGGAAGGGGTGGATGCAGGTGCAACCACGTCGGCGTCGGCGTCGGCGCCAACGCAGGTGGTGGCGCTGTCAAGGGAAGGTGGTGGTTCGCGGTCCAAGTCGCCGTCGCCGGTGCCACATTAATAACGAGGCTGCAGAAGAGACGCCAGGATAAGGCTATAGCTTGACAGGCAATTTGATTCTTTCTTCCTTTTTTTTTTTTGTGTATGTCTCTTGTATAGCTTGTGGGCTTAGATTTGCTCCTTGATCACATTGTCTTGACACGAAGAATGTGTGTATTTTGATAGAACGGAAATGACAAAGTCCTGCCAAGCAGGGGTTCTCAACATTAAGGGCCCCTTTAAATCAAAAGATTTATGGAGAAATTTCATTGGATTAACATCGTTCATTTTTATCACTTATTTTAAGCCGGTGAGATGCGGTTTTCATTTGCAAAAGGAAAAGATAAACCCTACCCAAAACACTAAGCAATCATTTTCAGCCCTTGCTACATTGTGTCCACCTCTCTACCTGTTCAAACTCAGCCCAGCCCAATCCAGCTCACAGTCTACCAGGCCGGGCTGATGCCCATAGCTTGGGCCTGCGTTTTCAGCTCGTTTTTTCTGAGGCCCAGTCCAGAACCTGACACAATCATTAGAACGTACGTATTATGGCAAATTAAATGATCGAGATGTTTGTAACTGTCCATTAATTGACCAATTTACAATTATGCATATGTAACTCAACAAATCAGCGTGTTTTGCTATTTATAGGTACGACTATACCAAGACCATTTCAGTTGGAATTTTCAGGTGAAAAATCAATCCAAAATTTTCAATTTTGAGCTTTCAATTCTATGAAAAGAGACATGGAAATTAAAAAAGAATGAATCAGCGTCTTCGTTTCAGATTGGCATATATGGTGAACGTACAACTAAGCACTTGAAGAAACTCTCGAAATATCTTCATCTAAAACATGGGCATCTGCAAAAAGATGCACATAAAAAGTTGAGTTAGAGAACACAGAGAATAGATTGCAGAAAATGCATGCAACTTGTGCTGTACTCTGGGGCAATTTCGTTCTTACCCTGCTTTGATGTTCAATATTGATTTTGCCCCTGTTTTTTACGGTTTTCTTTTTACCCTTTGTTTTTCTGAATCGAAACCAAAATTTACCCCTGTTTTGGATGGGTATCTTAACGGTGTTAAATCTTTGACAAAAAGACATCCTTACCTTACTTGCTATATATTACACATTTGACACTATTTTTTATATGAATTGTGTATTTGTTACTATTTATCAGCTCGCAATTCTGATAAACTTTCACAAGTATGACAATTTTGCCAGACTGGGCAAAATTTTGCTTCAAAATTTCACATAATTTTGCCAAAAAATTGGACACATTTTGACAAAAAAAAAAGATAGAATGGCACAAGTTTCACACATTCTTAACACAACAAGCGGAAGTATAGCAAAGCATCACAAAGTCAAAAAATTCCAATCACAAAGTGAAGTAAATCCAATCCTACATCCTCTTGCTCCTCCCATGCCAAGTGCTCAAAGTCAAGCAAATCAAGTCTTAGTGCCTAGTCGACACTGCTCGCCATCGTGTTCACCTCCCTTGTGCCAACTCATCGTCGCCTTGCACCGTCTCTGCGCTCTACTTGTTGGCACGATGTCGCGGCCTCCTGCTCCCCCACCGCCGCCTCCAAGACCCCTTCCCGTCCCCGCCGCTGCCAAGACCCCTCCCCGTCGCCGCCGCCAAGACCCTTTCCCATTGTCGCCGCCACCAAGATCCATCCTTACCACGGCGAAGACCCCTCCCTACCACCTGGCAGAGTAGCCACCGCCTCCTCCCCACATCGGGTCATCGTCGTGGCCGCTTGCTTCGCCTGCTAGTGGCCGCTTGCTTCGCCTGCTAGTGAAGCTGCCGCCACCGCCTACTCCCCACTGCCTCGCCAGGGAAGGAGGTGGCTGCTAGTTGCCGCCGGCAAGATCGCCGCCGCCGTCGCCGACTCACCGTCACCGCCTAGGTCCCCTAGGGTTGGAGAAAATTGATTGGGAGGGTAATGGCGTCGGAGCCTGGCTCCCTTCCTTTCTTCTCTCCCTAGGAGGACAAAGGTCAACCAAAAAAATACATAATCAATATTCCCTCTTTTTCTTATTTTTTTTAGCTCAATAATTCAAGGTCCACTAACTTCTGTCAAAAACAGGGGTAGATATCTACTTCATTTAAAAAAACAGGGACAAAAACGAAAACCCTAAAAAGCAGTGACAAAATCAATATTGGACATCAAAGCAAGGATAAGAACGAAATTGTCCATAGATATCTGCTGACAGTTTGCAATGGGCCGTGTCAGGTGAAGGAGCTTTAGGAGCGGAAAAAGAAAGAGGTCGGGAAGCAGCACCACTGCATAATTTCACCCAACGAGATTATTACACACATGCAAATAACTTTTTAATAGGAATTAGCAAGATCAGAAATACACGGTTGATTTTCATCTCTTTGAACGTGTATTAGCAGACACATTTGTGAATGCGTGAGTTGGAAGTTTTGTGTGTGCGGGACGCATTCACGAGCGTGCGAGCACAGTGGTGCGCAAATATAATACGTGTGCGTTTGCTATGTGATAAAATAATAGGAGGAGGTCAAGATAAATAAACCTTCAAATCCCATAGTAAAGATGCACGTTCAGTCACAGAGTCACTCATCGGCAAAATATGCGAATAAGAGTATCAACTAACAAAATCACCTCCATTTCGGACAAACCAATAAAAATATATCTTAAGGTTTTCTTTCGGTTTTACATTGAGGGTAAAAAATAACCGACTTCATAGTTCCGTAGAAAATGAGCTTCTAGCAAAGTACAAGGGCTAAAATTGGATTTTACCTTTTTCTAGTGGAGTCTATTTTGGCAAGTGTGCATACAAATGTGCACTGTGTAATGTCCTTTTCATTATCCACATGTGTGCATTGTATAATGTCTTGAGTTAGGTCTTGCGCTGCCATACATGCATCATGACAGTGCGGTAAGTGAAACAAATGAGTGAGGTAGGTTTCCAGCATGCAACTAGACCGGCTAATATTTTAACAGCTCACACAATGGTTCGTTCTTTTGGTTACAGTCTTACAGAATTCAACTGTACATAAGACCCAAGCTGGTGACACTACTATACGATTGATTTTTCTGGACGCCTCCCCTTTTTATTTCCGTGCGGTTTGTAAGTGGAATCGCACAGAAAAATTAAGAACCGGTGCTAGGGTGTCGCCCGCACGGGAAAATTGGCGCTGTAGCAGTGAGATGACCGAAAGAATTCCAAGGCCATCTTTGCTCGATCTGTGCTCGCTGATATGTTTTGGATAACGGAACTGATGAACTCCCAACCTTTGTACCAATCATGGTCTCATGGATGAAAACACTGTCCTTATAACTAAATGCTAAGCATTTCATATTGTTTTACGGACTCATCTTTTCGCTATATTTATTAGCTAAAATTTAAATTTTCAGCCTTAAAGATTTTAGGTTTTTTCATCGAAGTTTATTTTTCAGCCTTTGTTTTTAGGTCGTTAAGAACACGTGTATAAAAATTTTATTCACAAATTATTTTTCGTTTGCAAATGTGCCGTACGATGAGGCCCTTAGTGATGTAAGCTTCAAATCGAAATGAGGATTTACGGTTCGGTTACTGATGGGGCCCTTATGGTATCATGTTTTGCTAAGTCGACAATACTAGGCTAGCTGTCCAACAGAGCCGCTTTACATTGCTGTCTGACATTTTTCATACAACAGGGTCTATTAATTATGGATTGCACAATTGAGCAATTGCAGGAACTGATCTTGACACTGGTGGAGAAATGCTTTCTAGTCCCGGTTCATAACCCCCCTGTAGTCCCGGTTTTCTAACCGGGACTACGAATCCGGGACTAAAGATCGCTATCTTTAGTCCCGGTTCAAATAACCGGGACTAAAAATCAATCTTTAGTCCCGGTTGGTGTTACCAACCGGGACTAAAGATGGGAGCATCTTTAGTCCCGGTTGATAACACCAACCGGGACGAAAGATATTTTTTCTTTTTTTTCTGCTTTTAATATTGAATATTGATTTCACACAATCCCATCCCATATCCAAATCATCACATATTACAGAACATCTCCAAATCCTCAAACAAATCATCTCCAAATATATCACAAACTCTTAAAAAAATTACATCACAAGATTCTAAAAAATTCATCACAGATTCACATCTCACACAAAAATACATCACAGATTCACATCTCAAAAAAAAAGAAAAAAAATCCGGCCGGCGGCCACTGCCGCCTCCCCTCCGCGCCGGCCGGCCGGCGCCGCGCCGGTCGCCGCTGAGCGGCTGCCCACCGCAGCTGCCGCCTCCGCGCGGCCCCCGGCGCCGCTGCGCTGGCCGCGCACCGCTGCCGCCGCGCGGCCCCCCGCGCCGCCGCCGCCACGCGGCCTCCCGCGCCGCCGCGCAGGCCGCCTCCGCGCGGCCCTCCGGACGGGCAGCCGCCGCCGCCGGGCCCTCCGCGCGGGGCAGCCGCCGCTGCCAGCCGCCAGCGCCTCCACCACCTGCCTCCGCGCCGGCCGGCGCTTGCCGCCGCCGGCCCTCCACGCCGGCCGCCGCCCGCTGCCGCCAGGAAGACAGGGGAGAGAGGAAGAGGAGGAGGAGAAGGAGGAAGAGGAGAAGGAGTGAGGAGGAGAACGAGTGGAGGGGAAGAAAAGCTAAGGATAAGACTGAGGAGCAGGGTCAGACAATGGACACGCGAAGAGATAAACATCGCGCTCGGCTTGGGGTGATTTTTAGTCCCGGTTGTTCTAAACAACCGGGACTAAAGATGGATCTTTAGTCCCGGTTGTTTATACCAACCGAGACTAAAAATAATTGGGGCCTGACACGACCTGACAACCTCTTCAACCGGGAGTAAAAATGATCTTTAGTCCCGGTTGGTGTTACCAACCGAGACTAAAGATCAAAAAATACCCCTAAGTTTTTAAACCGGGACTAAAGATGCTTTTTAGTCCCGGTTTTTATTGGAACCGGGACTATTGTGGAATTGGGCCGACCGACCAAAGATGGTTTCTCCACCAGTGTGAAGAAAATCCTGTGGATAAAACATTGGAATCTACAAAAGTTTTGTGCGGAAAATTAAATAAAGACTAAGGTGGTTACTCCCTCCATCCCCATATATAAAAATAATATATGTTGTAGGAGAAAAAATTAGTGATAGAGAAAAAAGTTATAATCTTCTTTATCAATGTAAAGAGTAACGGTGGTTGTTATAAGATTTGAACAAATTTAAATGGATGCGATTAATAAGACAATTAGTACTCTCTAATCCATCCTATAGGGATAATTTTCTTTTATTAAATTGTATAAAACTCTACTATTATGATCTAAATAGCACAAAACCACGGAGATTTTGGCATGTGGAACATAACTCAAGGGATTATGGTTTTAAAATTTCTCAAAACCCTACCATTGACCATTTTGACATACTCCTAATCAAAAGATAAAATTTGCTACAGGAAATTTAAAATTTGTGTAATTTGCTGGTAGGCATCGTTAAAATATGTCATGACTGAAAGACACTTTAAAAAACTGGTAATTTGCTGGAAGATTTTTTTCAGTTCAATTAGAGAGAGAAATTCTTCAAAAAGACAAGAATCCCCTAGGGTCAAAAACTTTTGAGCTGAGAATAGAGTGAAGGTGAAATATGATTTATGCTAGTGATTTACTTATGTTGATTGTAAATTTACAGTTGCATAATTTCTAAACTTTTACTCTAATGCCATGTCTGAAGCATGTGGTCCTAAGGTCATTCTCGTATTTCTTAAGAATTTATTTCTTCAATTGAGTCGAGAGTATCCTCTAGCAAATTATCAGTTGTTTAGAGTGTCTTTTAGCTGTAACACATTTTTTCGATGTCTATCTGCAAATTGCACAAATTTTGAGTATCCTATAACAAAATTTGCCATATCAAAATGATCAATAGTGTAGTTTTGTGAAAATTTTATGACCAAAATATCTAGGCTTATGTGCCATATGCCTAAATCTATGTGGTTTTTGGTTTTGTACAACTTAAACTATAATAGCTGTGGTTTTATAAAAAATACCCTCTTTGTACAACTTAATCCTGATTTTTGGTTCAGGATTTATAAATTATTTAATAAATTATTGTTAGAATTATATTAAATGTTCATTAATTTACAAGTGAAGTAAAATGCGGGAAATAAAATTTTCTAAATATATGGCTGGATTTACCATGCTTCTCAAATCAATAAACTGCATGTTTTATTAAAAATAAATCTGTATAGAAGTTTTTTTCAGAAAAATGAAAAAAATATTTTTCAAATTTATGATAGTTAATACTTATTAACCATGAGCTAATAATCCGCTCCATTTTTTGAGCCGTGAATAGCCACAACCAAATACTGAGCCGAACTGAGTCTAAACTATTTCGTCACGCGTAGAAATGATCATTATAAACAAACACACACATTTAGACACTTGGTAGCTATTGCCATTCTTTTTTTTTACAAACCAGCATTTAGACCATGAATAGTTTCATTAAATATAGTAAAAGAAATAAGACTATAACCTATAAGGTTTATATATAATATGAGTGGTGTAGGGTTGCCTTGCCTTACATATGAGTAGTGATCACCTCTGCGCTCTTGTCGTCCTCACCGCCATCTGTGCGCCCATACAACTACACAAGCACCCACTACCCCTCTTCTCTGCCACGCTCGCTGGCCTATTCTTTTCGCCACCGCTATCGCCACACATCACGGAGACATGGTCACATATAGATGAAGGGGAAGAAAAAAAAGACGAAAGGAGCCGCAATGTCATTTTCCCCTCAATTTATTGAGTTGGCGGTTAAAATGTGATAAAACTTAAAAAAAATCAGGTAGTCATTTTCCCCTTAATTTGTTGGAGTATGCTATCCAAGAGGATAATAAGTAAAAAAAAACTATCTCTATGCGAATGAAGGAGTTGTTCAGCTGCCTACGGTGTTGTTTCGCAGCCTCTAACAAATTTGACTTATGTAGCAAGTAATAAGTAGTAACCGGCTACGTGGTTGTGCCGTTAATTGTAGCAGAACAGCCCAAAAAAATACTTTATTTTGAACCACCTATTGAATGTATGAATTATTACGATTTATACGAAAATCATGTAAAAGCTTTTCGGATCCAAGAAACAATTTACAAGGTTACGAACAAACAAAACTAAACTATATAAACACACTATAAAATTCCTGTGTTCTAGTAATAAACAGCCTGTGCTGCGTGATCCCACAACACAAAAGGCCACGGTGACAAAAATATCGCGAATCGCCTGATATTTTGAGCGTACGAGGAGTGTGGGCGTGCGTGCCTGCCAAGTCTATCCAACTGAAACAAGCGAGCGAGAAAGGCAAGTAGGTCCACCAACCAGCAGCCGAGTCCCATCGATGGCGACGCCTCCCAATCCCAACGAGATAAACACGCCGCGCGCCCCGCCGCCACCATCCGCATCCACCATTCCATTCACCATTCCACCCCTCGCCCGCGGATTCTTGGAACGCTTTGCTGCTGCTCGCGCATGGTGGATTGGTGGGGCTAGTGCTAGCGATCGCGAGGAGGAGGAGGACGGCAAGATTGGCGGCCATGCTGAGGGCGGTGCGGCCTGCGCCGTCGGCGGCGGCGGGGCCCGCCGCACCGCCGGGCGACGGCGAGGCGCGCGCCTGCTACGGCATCGTGGTGGCGTGCGTGTCGCTGCTGCTGCTGTGCGCGCTCGTCTCCGCCGTCGGCGTCGCCAGGGCCTTCGCCGCCACCGGGGTGCTCGTCCTGCTGCTCGGCCTCGCCGGCTGGCTCGCGCCCACGGACGCCTTCGCCGTCGCGCTGGCCCCCGAGCTCTACGCGGGGAACGCCGGCGGCGGCGGCGGTAGCGCCCGCGCGGCGCCGGCGGTGCGGCTGCAGGTGCGCCGGTGCGCGTCGTGCGGGCTCGCCGCCCAGGCCATCGACGCGCTGCCCGCGTTCGCGTACGAGCCCCCCGCCGCCGACGTCGAGGACGGCGGCGAGGGCAAGCCGCGCGGCGGCGGCGCGCTGTGTGCGGTGTGCCTGGAGGACGTCGTGGCCGGCGAGACGGTGCGGCGGCTGCCGTCGTGCGGGCACCTCTTCCACGTGGACTGCATCGACATGTGGCTGCACGCGCACCGGACTTGCCCGCTCTGCCGCCGCGACCTCTCGCCGGAGAAGGTCACCGCGAAATCCTCCGCCGCCGCCGCGACGGTCTCCTCCACCGACGTGCTGCCGCCGGTGTGAAACGCTAATTCACCTTGCTTGGTGTTCACTACTAACATCACCTAGTGTTGTTATTACTGCGTCACTGTACATTAATTCCGAATGTTCTACCACTTGGTATACTAACTAATTAGCATTTCCAAACCAGAAAAGTGTGCCCTGTAACCGTGTTCTGTAACCCATTATTTTCGGGATCAACAGGACATAATAATCAACCAAGATTCCATAAGATTGTGACCAAACCGGCTATTTGGAATTTAGCCGGCATAGGACAATACAGAAATCTCTACAAACTCTCAAATTAATATACTCTACTAACTTTGTGATTGATGCAAACGCAACCGATTTGGACAGGTGTACGTACTTAAAATGGTACGGTAACAGCAACGGACGTGCTTGACACGTCTGGAACTCGTCGCCCACGTCGAGAGCGTGACGCTGCTGGTGTAATCCGCCAGCTATGTTCATGCAGATCGTGTGCTAGCTACTCATTTCCTAGTGTTTCTTGTATTCGGCGTCGTCGCTGCATTTCGAAAATTTCGTAGCATTTCGTAGGAATTTGGCACGAAATAAATCAGTTCAAATCATCGGAGAAATCGCTGGTCGGGATGCCCGAGGCGGCGGCGGCGGAGGAGGAAGGCGGTGATGGCTGCTCGACGAGGCTAGGGTGCTACGGCTTCATGGCGGTGAACGTCCTGATGGGGCTGTACTGCTCCATCGCCTACGCCGTGAGCGCCACCGTGGCGGGCGCCGTCGCCGTCGCGGTCGCGCTCCTCCTGCTGGCGCTCGCCGGCAGGCTGGCGCAGACGACGGGAGGAGGCTCCGCCGCGGCGGCGGCGTCGGGGCGGCGGCGGCGGCTGCTGAGCTGCCCGTGCGCGTGCGGGCTGATGGCGCCCGGCGCGGGGGGGATCGGCGTGCTGCCGGCGTTCGCGTACGAGCCCGGCGGCGGCGGCGGCGGCGTGCTGTGCGCGGTGTGCCTGGAGGACTTGCGCGGCGGCGAGATGGTGCGGCGGCTGCCGGCGTGCGGGCACCTGTTCCACGAGGACTGCGTCGACGTGTGGCTGCGCGTCCGCCGGACTTGCCCGCTCTGCCGCCGCGTGCTCCCGCCGCGCAAGTCCGTGGCGGCCGCGGCGGCGGCGTCGGCCGCTGTGCTGCCGCCTGTCTGATTCGGTAGTCGTTTCTGTTGTATCGTCGCAGTAAAATTAAGTGAAACTGCGCTCCTAATTTGCAGGTACAATGATTGTAATTGGGCTAAGATCTTTGTGGGTTCTATCAGTATTCAATGTAACCCCGTGTAGTGGAGTGGGATATCTACTTAATTAATACTAACTGTAAAATCATTAGAGAATAAAAGATTTTTGGACTCTAATTTTAGTCACCTCTTGAAGATGCTATCTAGGCCCTGTTGGTTGTTTGTGACTTTGTGTAAGACCTATGGGGACAAGTTGATGCATAGACTGAAATACTCTCTCCATTCTAAAATGTTTGACGCTGTTGACTTTTTTTAAAATATTTAACCGTTCATCTTATTCGAAAAATGTAAGTAATTATTATTTTTTTTCCTATCATTTAATTTATTGTTAAATATATTTTAATGTATACATATAGTTTTACATATTTTACAAAAAAAATTTGAATAAGACGAACGGTCAAACATATTTAAAAAAAGTCAAGGCATCAAACATTTAGGGAATGAGGGAGTATATTGGCGACGTGGCTTGAAATATGTTTAATGTGTTTGACATTTTAAATGTTATAATGACTATTTCTTTTATAACAGGATGTCATATTGGCATTTTCACTTTAAACTAGGAGGGATAGGACGAGGGTGGAGGGAGAGTAGATGGTGGCGGTGCCGGTGCCAGGGACTAGGAGACGGCGACGACGGGATCAGGAAGAGGTGGCGCTGCAGAAAAGGGAGGGGAGGAGGGATGGGGAGGCGGCGGCGTGAGAGAAGAGGCCGACAACACTAGGGACGCGGCGAAGAGGGGGAGGACGGGAAGTGCACGTTGTCTCGCCATCACGATTTTTTTACCGGGGAATCATGATTTTTTTCTATCTTAGGGACGTGGAAGGACTTTCTTGTAAAAAGAAGTTTCTTCGAGTACCATGAAAAGATTTCACCAGTTCAAGGATCTAACGGTTTCATATTGTTTAGAGGGGAAATCGGATGGCTCACATAATTTTACATAATAACTTTTCAAGAAAGATTACTCCTATCAATACTTTAGATTTGGGCTGGTTTAAACCCCGTCCAACGAATATGGGTCCCTCCAATGTGTAAACGGGCTAGTGCTAATAAATAGTGGAGGCCCAATCCGGTAGGATTTTCTCGGTTTCTCTACACGAAAAAGGAAAAAGTCCATCTTGACTCCTTCAATTATAGGTCGAATTCATATCCCTTAACCATAATACCAGATAGTTTAATCACTCAACTACTAAAACCAATAGTATCGGTGACATGGGACCGGGGGTATCTTGACTAGAGGTTTGGGGCAGCTGCAGTCACCCACGTGGCCTGACCCCCTCGGGGGGGTCGGGCCCGAGGGTGATGTGGCCGCCCCTCCCTCTGTCTCCCCGAGGGGTCGGGCCGCTCCCGTTTCGGCCCCGAGGGCTGGGGCGCCCCGACCCCCTGTGGGTTTGGCGCCACGTGTGTGGGTTAGGTGAGCACAGCGGCGCTCACCTAACCGCGTTTATTGCGGGTTGGACGAGCGCCCCACGCCGCATTTAATGCAGCGCAGCACACTCGTTCGGTCCGTGACAGGTCACAGTGTGTGACCGGTCAGATCGCGGGTTAGGTGGCAACAGGCGGCCTTTCGCACGCCTCGCCCCGTCCCGTCGGAATGATGAGAGCCTCTAGGCACTCGTCCCTAGCCGGAGCCGGCGTGCTGACTCCTGGAGTTAGCACGTCAGTCCCGGCTAGATTCATACCAGGCTTCATCGCAACCATTACAAGGAAGTCATTTTATGAAGAAGGGCTGACGTGTGGCATGCTAAACTGACGCGTGGTAGACAAGAATGACCGGTTTGTGACTGGTCTGACGCCGGTCACGTCATCGGCAGACAACCGTGCTCCCACGTTGCGCCTGCTTCCGGCGGAGTGGAGGTAGGTATGGCCCATCCCATCAGAGGGTCATTCGGACAACAGCCATGGCAAATCTCCGCCCATTAATGAGGGAGTAACAGGGAGATCCCCGGTGTCAGGCGAGTGATGACGCTGGGCCTCACTCAAAGACAAGCTGTGATTTAGCTTCCAGGCGAAGGGGCAAGCCAGTTTTTTCTTTTTTGGGAAGATAGGGTGAGTCCCCACCCAAAAGAAGAGTAGGTAGAAGTGGTGCATGTGGGATCCCCTTGAGATATAAAAGGAGGACCTTGCCCACTTAAGAAGGGGGGAGTTGGGGAAAGAAGGGGGAGAAGACCTGAGCTCGTAGAGGAGAGAAAGAGGAAGAGGGTTTCTAGAGTTTGAACTCTCTTGCTCTCCAGCTCTTTGTAACTCCTTCGTACACAGATCCACCAGAACACAGGAGTAGGGTATTACGCTTCTCAGCGGCCCGAACCTGTCTACATCGCCCGTGTCTTGCGCATTTGCTCTCTCGCAAAACATTCCACAGATCGAGTGCTTAGAACCTCACCTAGCGCCCCCGGCCGAACCGGCAAAGGGGGGCCCGCGCGGTCTCCCGGTGAGGAGCCCCACGCTCCGTTAAATAGAAAATGACTCTCTGTGGTTTTGAAGGTGGTTTTCACCGGCATGGCGTCTCCCTGTCACGTTGACTTAGTTTTTATCATCTAACATGGCGTTACAATAATAAAAACAATAAAATAATATGTGGACCCCATTGGTTAGTGACAGCTAGGGCTGTCAAAAAAAGCTCGAGGCTCGCGAGCTGCTCGAGCTCGACTCGTCCTAAGCTCGATTCGAGCTCGGTTCGAGCTCCAAACGAGCCGAGCCCGAGCCTGTCCCAAAGCTCGCGAGCTTTGTCGAGCCGAGCTCGAGCTTCTAACGAGCCTAGTAATATATGATTTTATGTTGCTATTTAACAAATCGGTAGATCAAATATGTTATTTGTATGCCTTGTATTGGCATCATATGTTTATTTTATTCTTTTTCCTCTTACACTAATATGATAAACCATAAATTAAATAGTTTTTAAAAATTATCCTTTGAAATATACATTGTTCTAATTAAAAATCGAGCTCGTTAGTCGAGCTCGAGCTTGATCGAGCTCAAAGCGAGCCTGTTTGAAAGCTCGAACATTTTATAGGCTCGGCTCGAGCTTGTATCGAGCTCGAGCCTAGGCAGGCAAGCTCGCTCGAGCTCGGCTCATTGACAGCCCTAGTGACAGCTTCTTTTCCTATTTCCGGCGCCCGGCGAAACATCTGGGGTGTGATACGGATTTAGGCCCAACTCATCTAAATTGAACCACGCCTCTGAATTATTTGTTTGCGCTTTTGTCTCCCTCAGCATAGCTAGTTGAGGCGGGACTTAAGGCCCTGTTTGGGGGAGCTTATCTAGAGAAGCTAGGAAACCTAGTTTCTGTCTTCTAGTTCATTTTCTGGATTCTACAACTACAGCTTCTTTCTAGTTTATTTTCTGGATTGTACAACTACAGTTTCTTCAAATCCGAGTGAAAATCTGGACTATTTGAGGAGCTTCTTGCAGCTAGAGATTCTAGAGGCTGTAGATGCCAGAACTCATCTAGTCGAACCACACCCCTAAATTAATTTGTTTGTGCTTTCATCCTCGCTCAGTGCAAAACAATTAACCGGATTTTTTTTCAACCGGACACCTTATCTTATAGGATGGTCTCCTTTACCTTAGCTAGCCAAGGCGGGACTAAAAAACGAGGATGACGATGAGAGGATGGCAAAGTTAGGCAACCAGTGGTTGGTGGGAGAGGACGACAACAGGGAGGACCAAGCGGTGGTGGTTGGGGGAAACGAGGATGATGATGAGAGGGTGGCGAAGTTAGGCAACCAGTGCCACCATCGATATTAGTTTCTATCTCATATCGTGTTAATTGAGGGGGGGAGCAGCAGTGCCACGCTCAGCAAGGAGAGTGTGTGCGGTTGCACCCAACATCCATCTCCTCTTCGATGCAGTACCCTGTGACCACCGCTAGCACCACCGTTGTACCCTCGTTAGCTCCCTCCTCAGCTGAATACCTTCCCCGATGACGACACTATCGTGCAGCACAACAACATCAGCCCACGCCACTCACGACCCAAGTGGCGACGGTGGCCTCCTCAGCCATCGTAGCCGCTTGACCTTCTCGTTGGGAGACGTCTCTGCTTTGAGCCACGCCGATGCCCAACTCCTGGCCTACCAAAGCCGCCGAACGCCCTCCCCCACTTGAACTTGTTGTCCTCGGCATCGTCGCTGCCTTCCTCTCCCTCCTCCTCGCCTGGCTGATCTCGGCGCGCATGGCCACCACCTCTCACGTCGACCGGTAGGCGACATCCTGGTCCTACCGGTCCTCACCATCGTCTCGACCATAGAGAGAGAAAGAGCGCTAAGAGGTGGAGAGAAAGAGAGGAGAAAATGAGGAAACAGTCACTAAAACTATGGGTCCCACGTATTATTTTTATTATTGTAGTGCCATGTTAGATGATGAATAATAAGTCAATGTGGCACGTACACGTCATTTCAATATAAACCACCTTCAGAACCATTGGAAAAGTTATTTTGCACCGATTTTTTAATAATAATAATTAAGGGGGCAAGATATATGGTAGCGTGGTTGAGGGGTACAAACCAGACTGGGCCTATAATTGAGGGAGTCATAGTGGACTTATCCCTCACGAAAATCCTCTTGGCCCGCTCAAGCGACGCTGCCCAGCCCACGACCCGACTGCCTTCCTCGACGGCCGGACTGCCGCCACCGCCACATCGCCGTCGCCTGCAAGCATCCTCCTCCACGGCGCCGGGCCGCCCCGCCGCCTCCTCACCCCGTCGTCCAAGCCCCAAAAACTCTACCCGATCGGCTTGCTTCGCTTCCCTCCCCTTCCTCCCGACGCAATGCACCCGATCAAACTCTGTGCCCGCTCGCCCCGGCCGTCGTCCAAGAAGCGGAAGCGCCCCGCCGCCGCCGCCGCTACTCCGCCGGAATCTGAACCGGAGCCGGTACACAACACCGCCGCCTGCAATTCGGAGGGAGAGAACAACGCGACGGGGAAGAGGAGGGAGCACAACAACAAGAAGATGAAGGAGGAGAAGAGCAAGAGGAAGAAGAAGCAGGGGGAGGGGAAGAAGGGATCAGGGATTCTGACGGACAAGCTCTTCTCGGATCTCCCCATCTCCGACCTCACCGCCAATGCCATCAGAGACATGAACTACACCCACCTCACCGAGGTCACCATCCATCGTCTAAAAATTCCACAGTTATCCATCTTCTTTTTGTTGAAAAATTGTTGGATTTCAGTGCTCGACAGATATGTAACGAGGTGTCATTTTTTTTTTCATGATTGATTGATTGATTGCAGATTCAGGCTAGATCGATACCGCCTCTGATGTTGGGAAGCGATGTGATGGCGTCAGCCAAGACCGGCTCAGGGAAGACGCTTGCGTTCCTCATCCCGGCGATCGAGCTGCTCTGCAGGCTGCGCTTCTCGCCGAGGAACGGGACCGGAGTTATCGTGCTTTGCCCAACAAGGGAGCTCGCTATCCAGGTGCATTTTCATACGCATTGCTAGTATTTGTTTGGCGTTTGTTGGTACCTGACAGACAAAATTTTTCATGCATGATGCAGCAGTATTTCTTTTGGATCCATTTTATACTACATGTTTTATGCCTGTTCAACAATTGAACTTGTTGTGACTTGTGAGTGAAAATAAAAAATCAACATTGGATGTACATGTAAAATGAGATAAGATTGTACTAGCTTTGTTAAGGCAATTTATGTTCATGTCAAGGTATTTTTAAGAATGCACAGAAAGCTGCTTTTCACATTGCTGTTGCCAATTATTAGCAAATTCTTAAACTTTAAAAGGCAGCATTTTGTAGTGTATCTAAATTTTGGTTCAGATTATGTATTGTTAGTGGCTCATCTTTGTATTTCAGTATAATTAATCATGCGTCTCATTGATTCAATTGCTCTAGACACACAATGTTGCCAAGGAATTAATGAGGTATCATTCACAAACTCTTGGATATGTAATTGGTGGTATTGACTTGAGGGGCGAGGCTGAGCAGCTCGCGAAAGGGATCAATGTATTAGTTGCAACGCCAGGAAGGCTTCTGGACCATATGCAAAAAACCAAAAGTTTCAAATATGAATGCCTAAAGGTAAAGAAACACTTTCCTTTACAATGTGGAACTAAACCTGTCTGTTGAAATAGTTTGCAGATTAAAATTTCCTTATTGCTTAAAAAGTACGAGCTGCATTTTCATGTTTCTCTCGCAATTTGCATAATCAATCACCTGATTATTTCGTATATAAATTGTGTGCCTGCATCTACCCTTTATTCTGTCCAGTGTGTTTGTTAGTACTGAATTAGAGTATATAAATCAAATTTCAAAATAGATTTTGCTGAGTATATGCAAAGCTGTATTTTTTAACATTAATTCGTACTGTCTCCAAATTGCAACTTTTAACAATAATTTCTATTGTATTATGTTTGTAAAGACAGATAGAATTGTACTTTTGCGGAAGTTGTTTCATTACAAGTCCATACGTATAATTTTCATGTGCCCGGTTAAATATTTAAAAAGATACAGATGGTAAAGGTTTTTGATGTTTGACTAGAGGCATGTCTAAAACAACTTTCTATAGGTTCCAACATTTTGACAATTTTACCCATTTGAAAAACTTATTGCGAAAATGGATCACTAACTCAGCGCCATTGGTGTTAACCTTGGAGATGGCGTTTGCCAGGTCATTGGAGCTCAACATCAATAGCATTGGCACTGAGCTCTCTACTAACTAAAAGGAAGCACATGCCTTATTTGATATAATGGTGCGGCTAATGCAGTGGTGGAGCCTCTTGCTTTTACCCAAGAGGTCATGGGTTCAAATCCTCATTCTCTTAATTTTTTGGATGGAGACTTGAACCCATGACCTCTTGGGTAAGAGAATAAGACACCACCACTATACCCTTATTGCTTTTACCCACGAGGTCATGGGTTCAAGTCCTCATTCTCTTAATTTTTTGGATGGAGACTTGAACCCATGACCTCTTGGATAAGAGAATAAGACACCACCACTATACCAAGCACACCTTGCAGTCAAAGAAGACATTCACCCCTTTTAGCTAGTACAGATCTCAGTGCCAATGCGCATATATTGAGCTTCGTTGATCTGGCAAACACTCACCTCGGATAAGAGGTCAACACCATCATTTGTGGCGCTAAGGCGTTATAACTCAGAGCCATCAGGTCTGGCCCTGAGGTGGTTGTATATTTTTGCAATAAAGTTTTTGGCACGTTCTCAAAAGGGTCAAATTGGCAAAATTTCGGGTGATAATTTTCTACTGTCAAGTCCTTGTTAGCTCTGTTGCAGATTTCTTGTTGTTTTGTTATTAGTTGCACCAAGTTTATGGGTGTTACATGGAGTCAAATCTAGTTGATACTTTTGCCGTTGCCATATGGACAGGTAGTTTTGGCTGAAGCTACAGAATGCCATGAAATTGCTGTCCAATATAATGAATGTCGTGACTGACCCCCTCGCCCTCTTCACTGTCTTTGACATAACTCATCTTAATGTTGTAGTGCCTTATAATTGATGAAGCTGATCGTATACTTGAGCAAAATTTTGAGGAACAAATGAAACAAATATTTAAACTCCTTCCTCGGCAGGTATATGACCATCTATCTGCCCGTCTGGCAATTTCATTTCATATGCATCATGCAGCCTTTAACTTTTTACTGACATAATACTGTATTTATCCTGCAATTTATTATGCATCATTTGCAGGGTAGGCAGACTGTTCTTTTTTCTGCTACACAGACTGAAAAGGTTAGTGGATCTGTTATTCAGCTCATTCAAGCTGTTTCCTTCATTGGTGTCTTTGCTTATGTGCTGGCATTCCGTAGGTTGAAGATTTTGCGAAGTTAACATTTGGGAGCAAAGAAGAAAGGCAGCGAACACTTGTTTATGTTGGAGTTGATGATCATGAATCAAAGGTATTGAACTTTTGAACTGTTTAACTGTCCTTTTAAGTTTTTTTTATGTTGGAATTTGACTGAATTACATGATGATCATGAACACAAGATTAGTGGAACTTTTTTTTGTTCTTTGGTGTGAGAAATAATTGCGATGCTCTTTCAGGCTACTGTTGAAGGATTGAAGCAGGGCTATTGTGTCATTCCTAGTGAGAGAAGGTTTCTGGTTCTGTATGCTTTCCTAAAAAAGGCACTTTCTGAGAAGACGAAGGTCATGGTGTTCTTTTCATCATGTAATTCAGTCAAATTCCATGCACAACTTCTGAATTTCATCCAGATAGAGTGTTATGATATCCATGGGCAACTAAAGCAGCATCAACGAACTAGTACATTTTTTAAGTTTCACAAGGCAGAACATGGCATCTTATTATGCACTAATGTGGCAGCACGAGGACTTGATATTCCTGATGTGGTGAGGTTTTTGACTTGTGGTTTTTAGACCATTTAATTAACCACTCCTATTTTTGTCCACTTACTAACCTAAGAGTTTGTTGCCTTGTTTAGGACTATATTGTGCAATATGATCCTCCAGATGAAACAAAGGTTAGGGATTTTAAATGGTGCCAAAGAAAATTTCTATTCCTCACTTTTACTAACTTGACATTGGAATTTAATTTGCAGGATTACATTCACAGAGTTGGTCGTACTGCCCGTGGCGATAATGGCAAAGGAAGTGCAATACTGTTCTTACTACCGAAAGAATTACAGTTGCTCATTCACCTGAAAGTATGAAATAATTCATCTGACAATTGTTTTCTCACAAAATACTTAAAATATGAATCTAGTTGTATAATTTCATACCATAAACATTTTTATGATTTGACTTCTCCAACCCATAATATATTTGGACAGAGGGAATAACGGGCTTGTTTGGTTTAGTACCTTACCAATATGTTGTTAGTGTCAAACTCTAGGCAAGTTTTGGCACTACCAATATTTCGGTAGGGTAGAATTGTAAATGAGTGTATTTGGATTTATGCCAATTGAGAGCCAAATTTTAAATTGTGGTGAAGAATATTCTAGAATTGTGCCACATTGAGTATAGGCATTACCAAACATTTGGCTTCAAACCAAATCATCACATTTACTATTTAAAGTACCAAAAAATTGGTATGGCAACATTTTGGTATCAAACCAAAACGCCCCAACATGTTTCATGTTTTCCTGCAGGCAGCTAATATTTCTGTATCTGAATATGTGTTCAGACAAGAGCTTGTGCCAAAATTGCAACCTTACCTTGTGAGTGTCTCTTTACATAACTACAATGACTTAATCCCATTATTTCAATATGTAGCATTATGACTCAAGTTTTGAGCAGGAGAAAATTGTTGGTGGGAATTACATCCTAAACAGATCGGCGAAAGAAGCCTACAAATCCTATCTTTTGGCATACAAATCACACTCTATGAAAGACATTTTTGCTATCCATCAACTTGATTTGACGGTAAAATTTTACAGTGTTCTTTCTCAGGGTTGTCTTTGGTTTGTTCGCATTACTTTTCCTCTGCATTTTGTTTTCATTGCACGTAAGAATTCACACTAAATGTTACTCAGGTTTGTTGGGGCATATTTCTGTTCTCTTTCCTTTAGTTCATTTTTAAATTATTCTTTCACTTATGAAATCTAATCTTAGTTCTCAAGTAGAAGCACAGTTGTTATTTTCTTAATTTTACTGTTAGATTAGCATGCTAGCTGAGGATGAAAAGTCTAATTGTCAGTTGGTGTAAGATAAATGCTAATGCTTCTTAAACTCTTTCTTCAACGCCAATGAAAATGGCGTGTGTTCATTCGCATACCGAATTAGAGGGTTTGACACCACAGAAAATTGAACTAGCTTGTGTGTTATTCCTCGCTGTCTTGCAGAGCGTAGCGGCTTCGTTCTGTTTTAGTGAGCCTCCAAAGGTGAATCTGGACCTGGAGAGCAGTGCGTCAAAACATCGAAAGAAGAGGAATGTAAACACTGGCAGGAGGCATGGTATCGGCCCTTCAAACCCATACGGAAGGAAAGGCAGTGATGATCGTAGGCAGTTTGCAAGATTCTAGAGAGGAAGACCCTGTGTTTGGAATTTGATAGATCATCTAATATTTTTACTAGTGGTTGAGTCTCTGTTTTTGTTCCTGATCATTGACACTTTCACTAGTTCTGGTTGTCATCTGGTTAACACAGGTAGAGGTAGGAGGATGTCACAAATTGGGAGAAGCTTTTGCTGAATACTAGTGATGAGTTTTTGTTCTCCCAAATGAGTGTGGCTTTTTGTAATTAGTTAGTATGGTAAATGGTCTGTGTTGCAAATAACTTATCCACTTATCGGCGGCGAATAAATTAGTTAGCATTATTTTTTTCATAGGTCGATAATGCTTGTGTTCTGAAGTCCCAAACCTTTCCTAAAAAATGCTATGATTGTCCTGCTTGAAGGACATAACCTATTCCTTCATCAGGTGCTCAGCTTTTGAAGTAATCACTCCGTTCCAAAATAAAGGACGTCATTCACTTTTGACATAATGATTAACCATTTATCTTATTCAAAATAATCATATAAATATCTTTTTTTTACTTGTTTTAACATCATAGAAACTACAACTTTTACATATTCATACTTACTTTTTTAATAAAAAAGAATGATCAAATGTTATGCGAAAGATCAATGGCGTCATATATGTTGGGACGGAGGTAGTATTATAGAGATAGAAGTTAGGTAGGGTTAAATACACCCTAAAGTTAGAGCCTCTTTAATTTCTTACAAAATTCTTGATTATGTTGAGACTGTTAAGGCTATGTTCAACACTACCCTTTTCCAACTTCTACTTTGTTATTTTTCATGCTAAATGATACGTTTAAAGCAACATTTATGAAACTTGTCTTATTTTTCACGCTAAATGATACGTTTTTAGCAAAAAAAAATCTATAGAAAAGTTGCTTTAAAAATCTCATTAATCCATTTTTCACGTTTTCTTAACTAATACTCTCTCCGTCTCAAATTATAAGACCAATATATTTTTAGACGGTCTTCAATAGCATACTTTAACCATTAATTAATTTCATATTATGTCATCAACAGCTATAAAATTACTATCACATGAAAATATTTTAAAATACAAATCTAATAATATAACATAATAATACTTGACCTACGTATTATTAGTGTAATTATTAATCAAAAGTGCCTAGTTTGATTTTCCAAAAAAAGGACCACCTATAATTTAGTACAGAGGGAGTATTTAATTAATCATGCGCTAATAAGTTAGCTTGTTTTTCGTGCGAGAAGAATAAGGTACGAACGCATTCAAACACACCCCCTAAATAAATAATCAGTGAGAGGACGGTTAAAAGTATACCATATTTTTTTATGGACTTCAATACCCGGCCAAACCTTTATTCCACTTGGAGTTAATAATGTGGCCCAAGTATTCAAGTGATTGTAGTGCAAATGAGCATTTGCTTCTCTTAAGAAATAATTTGTGCTGACCAACAATGTCAAAAACATGCTGCAGGTGATGCTGTTGAATGCAGATTTGCAAAATTCTAGGGGAAAAAATAGAAATACTCAGTCTTCTCACATGCCTTAATTCCAGTGCTTCTTAGCTTAACCCTGATGTCAGTTAGTGACATCCCAAATTTAATTCAGACTCCACAGTTCACATCATGGACAGGTTAGGACTTAGGAGTGGTTACCTGTGGTAATTCCGGAACATGGTTCACATTTTTGGTATGAAATTTCAGAAATTTCGGGTCTACTGATAGACCATGGTGCGATGTGCCTCTGGCCAAAAACTTTCAATGTGCTTTAATTTAGTAAAAGGAATATTTAAATTCAGTGGAAATTTGTTTAAGTTTCAAAAAAAAATCAAAAGTTTCGCCCCCAAGATGTTTTTTTTTTCACTCACAGAGATTGCGAACCCTGTTACTAACACCCCATGGGTCCATGAGACCATGACTAGTTACGTGCAACGCACCGTGCGTTGCAGCTGGATCGGGAGATAAAAATGTAGTTCAGTTTCTTTTATGTCGAATTGGGAGATAAAAATGTAAACTGAGTTTTGTTTATGCCGTTTTTTCACGGGTTTTTTGGATCGTTTTTTTTTTAAGAGGGAGTGGTTTTTCTGTAGAGGAAGAAAGACGAAAAGTAGTTAAGAAAATTGTCCGATCATAATTAACAGGGTGACAATTTGTGTATGCGACAGGCTTCAGATTTCACAAAGATGAGTCGCGTTAGCATCTACAAACAGCAGAATAAGCAGAGTGGCAAGAAAAACTGGCCTATTGTACCTCTAATCTAAACATGTAGTACAAATTTGACAAATTTTGTCTGCCATTCTGCAATCTTCTGCATCACTAGGAGGAAGACACAGGAAGTACGACGAGCTACACCGGCGGCTCCGTCTCCGGCTCCGGCGGCATCGGCGGCAGCACGCCGCCCTTGTGCTTGCGCTCGACGCGGCGCCGGCAGACGGGACAGGTGGCGTGCGAGCCCAGCCACATGTCGATGCACGCGACGTGGAACGTGTGCGCGCACGACGGCAGCCGGCGCGCCGTCTCGCCGCCGCGCAGCGCCTCCAGGCACACCGCGCACTGCGCCGCCGCCTCGCCGCCGCCGCCGTGCGCGGACGCGTCGTACGCGAACGCCGGGATGGACGCCAGCGTCTCCCCGGACACCCCGCCCCGCGCCGCCGCGCCCTGGAGCTCCTCCGCCGCGGTGACCGCGGCGACTCCTCCTCCTCCTCCGCCTCCTCCCAGCGGCGACGGCAGCCGCTCCGCCAGCGCCAGGCGGCGCGACGCGCACGAGAACAGCAGCAGGAGCGCGCTGTAGAGCGCCAGCGCGATCCACACGTACTTGACGAACGCGGCGAGGACGACGAGCAGCAGCAGCACCGGGTACGACGCCACCATCAGCGCGCTCCGCTGCCCGCCGCCGCCGTCCGCGCCGCCAACGCGCCGCATGGCGCGCATCGTCAGCCACGGGGACTCCACCGGCGCCGGCGACGACGACATCGCTGCGCGTGCGCGACGACACTTGTCACTGAGCAACGGCGACATGGGCGACGCAGCTTTAAGCTCGTCCTGTCCGAGACAGAAACGGATAGCAGCTAGAGCAGAGAGCAGAGGCAAGCTGCAACTAAGGCAGGTTGGATGCAGGTAGCTTTCGTGGACGCGCCAGGTTCGCTAATGGTATATACATTTTCTTTGTAATCCTCATGATTAAGATAATGCCTCCATGGCGATTAGGTTCAATGCTTATTTCATCATAGATTTGTTTGGATGAGCATCTAGCTACGATATTGGTTTTGTCCTACTAAGTAATTATCTGTTGACTTTGAAGGATAACAAATATTTTTTTATTGATATTGTGGTTGTGCACACTCTAAACCAGGGCTCCCTGAGATGATACTAATAACAGAGATGGTGGTCAAATAGAGATGAGAACACTGCCGGTAAAAGGGGCATCGGTCCATAAACTTTTCATAAATTGCTACTCTGTTACCATCATTAGAAAAAGCAATCCAGTTGCTACTTGCTAGTCTTTTAAGACCGAGTATATCAGCTGAAATCAAGCAACAGAGATCTTAGATTAAACCTTAATCTATCTTAGAGACCATTGTGTTCAGAGATGCACCATTACATCAAAGACTTCGGATAAGCAGAGATGAAGTCTAACCTTTTGTATGGTTCATACAACTAAAACTGAACTAAATTTCCCACAAATTCCTACCTGTTCTAAACAAGACCTAAATCACAGGCTCGAGGTCCAAATCCCAATTCTAAAGATTTGAAACTGTTCATAGAGCAACAGCTACACAGCATACCAACATCCAAAACTAAAAGATCAAATCAAATGGATGCCAACAAACCTGTACCTTGCTGGAAAGAAAACAGCAGAGAAACAAATCAATAAATGGACGAATGATACCTTGGGAGAGCTGCAGCAGGGTGTCTGTCCATTCCCATCACAGAAGCATTGCACAGAATCTAGTTCATCGTTACCCCTATGATGATCAATTGGCAACCTAAACAGAAGTTGGACTCAATTCATTAAGTTCCAGGAAAGGGAGGCCAACAGAGATTTCCGAATTAATCAGACTGGCCTCGCACAGTTCAATTTTACATGGTCCAACAATGCAAAGTACGACAAGAGAAAGGACGATTGATAGTCCAGCTAGAGAACTAGATACAACTATCGGTAACTAGGTAAAGCAGCTGCAGGAAAATTAATCAGTTCAGACTGCAGCTAATCTTGCAAAACGGTCCCGATTGCCTGACAACGCCTTCATAGTGAGGATTGGAGAATAGGCAAAAGCTGCGGCCCATAACATTACTGCTACATACAAATTCTGAAAATCCAGCAGCTTCTGTCACTAAGCAAAATATTGAATTGTGGACTACCCAACTTCTGGAAAACCTTTAGTTCCGGTAGCATCACAAGAAATGCTCTAGCAGATTAACTTGGGATAAGGCTTATCTCAGATTGATTCGGTGAAAAGAAACATCTCTGGCACTGACAAAGGATCGAGCTCCAAAAAACCTCGAAGCTTGCCTCCTCTTTCATTTGTCAGATGGAAGCAAGGAATCTGGTGAGAGAACTTTGGGTACTCATCTTTCCTTATTGTCTTCACAGCTCCCTCTCTTCTGTCTGGCATAAATACTGCCCTATAACCATCCACCTTTCTTAAAAGCTGAACTTGTATGGATGAATCAGTGTGGCCAAATATCTCCACCAATTCATAGTCACATTTCTTATAATCTTTTGCGGTCCATCCAGTCCTCCAGTTCTTGAAAACAGCCCAAATATCACCTTGGCAAGGAACTATTTCATATTCATTTCTTCTACCAGGTTTGGCCTGTACAGGATGAGACAAGTACTCTGTACCATTGTAAGTTTGAATACCATGGAAACTGGAAATCTTAAAGGTTCCGCACGCAACTGTTAGATCTTCTCTTACCAATCTTCTCTCCTCTTCACTCTGTGGGCAAGCATCAAGCCATCTTACTTGCAGTTCATTATTCTTGACATCAACAGTTTTTATGCAGGCATAGTAATTGGGGAACTTATCTACATCACTATAGAGAGCCCAGATCTGCCCAGGTTGAAATTTGTGGATCGATCTTATTTCTGAAAATTCAAAGAATTCTGATTCAGGATATAGTACTTCTGCTTGGGCAAAATCATCAGGTTCCTCGTCATCATCTGTACCTTCTACTGCAGATCGAGCGTTGTGCTCATTGATCTCTGCCTTTGTTGTCCTTGTAGCGAACCCTGTATTTGCGCATGTAGCATGTTGGCTCTCCCCAACATCCACCGATCCCTTGTGACAGTTATTTCCACTGGATGAACCTATGTGTTCAGCACCAGAACCCTGCACTTTCACTGAACAGCAGCTTTCTGGAACAACAGAAGCAAAAGCCACTCCAAAGTTCAGAGGAAGCGCCGCAGGATCAAGTTCAATAGCCCCTTCTGGAATCCCTTCTTTTTCGGTTCCAATCATCGTATGACGAGGGACACAATGTGAAAACCTTAGTGTGTCATCCTGAGGTATCACATATGGGGATGCCTCTTTAGACTGAATAAACAAGCTAACAAAGCCTTTTATCTTTACAAGTGGCATGACAATGATGCTAGTGCTACTAGTGAGATCAGAGAGGACTTGAACAACTTCATACTCATAGTTTTTGTGTTTGTCAGCATCTGCACTCCAATCAATATCCCAACCCTTGAAAAGAGCCCATACTTCGCCTTTCCTAGGATATATTTCATAAGAGTTTCTTGTCTTGTTTTTTTCATAGAAAATGGCATGAGAGAACATACTGCTCTCTTTTGCTGTATCTGACACTCCATGCTTAAAACGTCCACAAGACACTGGTAGGTCCCCAGAAGACCAAGCAGCCTCTGCTTTATTTTTGGGATCAAACTCCAGCCAAATGAAATTTAACATAAACTTCGGGACATGTTTTACTTTTGTAATTCGAGCATAGTATCTTGGCATACAGCTTTGACTATCATAGCAAGCCCATATCTGGTTGGCTTTAAACTGATTTATATGTCGAAGTTGATTGAAGTCAAAAAATTCTGAATCCGCACAAATAACCTCATTTGGAGCATCATCAGAGTTTGACTCTAGACCATTGTTGCTGACAGAATGGGATAATTTTTCTTTCTCAGCACTATTTCCTCCACCAGACATTGTTTCCCTCTTGATTTGCTCAGCACAAGCAGAGCCTCTCTCTATGTCTTCTGTATTATTGTAATTATTAACACCATTAGTTGGACCATCATGCCCAGGCCCAGTTGTGTCAGCATTCAACTTAGTTTCATTGTTTTCACCACCATGAAACAGACCGCCTTTCCTTAACCTTTTCAAACTGGGAGAACTCACAAAACCATCATCACCATTGCCGTGACAGTCAGTGTCGTCACCATCGCTATCTTCATTATACTTAACTTCTTGCTTCTGCCTGCTTGATCTGCGGGGATGTTGATCTGGCCCTACATTACTTGCAGCAGGACCATCTTCAATAATCTCTTCTTCGCTATCAGTGCTGGTGTCTGAAGCGCTAGATTCACTAGATTCAAACATAGCTTTTCTGCGCTTTTTTGATCCAGCAACTGAAGAAGCTTTTGAAGAATTCCCTGTTGCCTTAGCAAATTTTCTTTTGTTCTTTAGCCCACCAGCCTCGTTTCCATCAGCTCCCCTCTTTGTTTCTACATGTGCATTATGAGAACCAAAATTAGCATGGACTGGATTGGCAGAATTCTGAGCTTGCTGTCCTACATTTGCTTGTGAACCTGGAAAGTTTTGTGGTGCTCCTGAACTTTTCCACACCCCAGCAGACCTCTGATTTGCCCCAGAAGGAACAGCTTGCTCGTTTAAATCAAGTGCAACAAAGGGCTTCAAGCAATTCTGACAACGGAGAGCTTTCTTCAATATTGAAAGGTAGTATTGATATCGCATGCCACAAGTTGGGCATATGGTCCAAAATGTTTGTGAGTCTGAAGGATTTGAGGGCTTATGCTGTTGTGATTGATGCACATTATGGAGATTCACAGGTGTAGTGGTAGGTCTAACAGGTGCAGTTCTCCTTGATTGCTGATAAGGAACTCTTGCAGAACCAATTCTGACTGAGGCATTTCTTTTCATGTCATAGACAGAACGTTTTGAGCGGTCTGTAAGCGTCATGTTTGCTTCTCCCACTAATTTAAATGCTGCCTCTGCACCTGCAAAATTGTTCTTGTCTGGATGTAGCAAAAGAGCAAGCTTACGATATTGTTTCTTTATTAGTGTGTCATCAGCTGTGACAGGTACTTGAAGTATACCATACCAATCAATCTCTCCATTAACCTTCGTTGCAGAAGCACAATGAATATCACAAACAGTTAACATTTGTGAAATGTTGCTGTCAACATCTTTGGAGAGATTTTGTGCCTTGTTAATCATCCTTTTTGCACCAGCGAAATCCTTCTCCCGCATTTTTTTTTCAGCCAAAGCTTTTGCCTTAACAGCCTCATCTTTGTTGCAATCCATTGTAACTAGAATAGATAGAGATCCAAACCCCTAATTTCTTTCAAAAGCATACCAGTGGCAACAAAGTGTGATTTTTCTATCCATTCTTTTTCACACTTAAACTGTGCTGAATACAGCACCTTATTGTTCAGGAGCTGAGATATGCTATGGCTTCAAATAACAAATGGTACACCAATTTTAACAAGTTGCCAGCCTGCACAAAATTTGAACAAGTGACTCTGATTAAGAATTTCCATTTGGACCAAAAAAACACTTGTTGATAAATAACAGACTACAGTAGAACAAAGGCCAAATAGGCCTTCTTGCCTATCTCAAGAAACTAAATCTACAGCAATATCGCTTCACCATTAGTAATACTCCATCCGTCCCAATATTGTTTGCCAAAACAAATTCAGTGTGGCCCAAACAAATTTCACATTTGTGTGGCAGACTGAATTTGCCAAAAAAGTAGCAGCATAAACCAAAACTGTAATTAAAGTGGTGGCATAGATCAAATTACTAAAAATATCCTTATAGGAAGACTGGAGATGCTTCGATTACTTCAACATTTTGATAAAAAGTATTCCATGGTTAGAAACGGGCTGAGAATTGGGTGTAATGCTGTTACCCATACTACTGAAGGTTTGGCTAGGGTGGGAGCTTGGGCTGGAATGGTTTGGTTTGGTTTCTATCAATAGATTTGTGGGTGAGAAGCTGTCCTTGTTGGGTAGTTTGGATTCAGAACGGTTTCAAGACCATTAGCAGGCCTACTTACAAGAACAAAACATAAAACTTCAACACGATTAAACAATCTTTTAGCCTGCATCATGCCCCCCTTATGGAAAGGAGTAGCATTTTCTTGGTGAGCGTAAAATTATTATTTGTATAATAGGGATTGACAAAACCCCTAAAATTTCTGTGTTTTTCCCCTGAGTGTTCAGTACTGTAGAGAATTGCTGACCAAGGGCCAAAAAAAAAGAGCGAAATCAATAATACATCTAGGAGATAAAAGCATTGTATATTTGCTAGTATATAACACAGATAAATTTCTTCTTTTCAGACAAAGAGGAATATATGCAGCAAGACTAACAGTTGGTTGCACTTTGCATTACCTTTGGTTTCAACTTTAATTAAATGCAAATGATACAGCATCAGCCAAAAGGTTTGAGAATCTGAATAGTGTTATGTGGCCAACAGTATTGCACCTGAAAGAGATCAAGAGCACAATTAAGAATCAGAAAGAATAAGTGGGGAAGCTTTATAGACTGCATATCTTGTGACATTTTCAAATTAGACAATGGTTACAATACAGTAAAATCAGCATGACCACAGTTCAAAATATACAGATTATACAACAAATCACTCTTCTAGTAAAAAAGCTGAGTGCATAGTAGTTGCCACAGCCTTTGGGACATTATCAATGATACCAAGTCATGTTCAAAGTGTTCCCACACAATTGACCTCCTGCTACTAAATACTTGCAAGGAAGGCTCATTCACAGGACAGTGGTTCCAAAGCATTCTGAAAAATTTACATGCTTGCATACTTATGCATCACTCAACGCTAGCAAATTAACTCCATAAAATGACATGGCTCATGGAAAAGTATCCCAGTTAATCAAAGATACATACCAAATCCAATTCGAGGATATGTGGTTCAGGTTGGTTTTATGCCTCTGTACAGTTCAAAAGAAAATTCTGGCAGCATCACCCTATTATTCTCCAAATACATGTCCTGAAAACAAGCTCTGAGTTTGTGTATCCGGAGAACAACAGGGTGAGGCTGTACGAGAGGATAAAAACCAACCCAAACCACATATACTTAAACTATCCAAATATCATTGCTAATATGCCAGGATGTCATGTCATATTTAGTAACAACAAGTACCCACAAACAGGAGACAAAGGTCTAAACTCTCCATATGTCCGAAAGAGAGTACACAATTAGACATTACTAAAAAGAGTGTAGATTAACAGAATAGGCAAGTAACTAATCATGCATAGGTGTTAGGTCATACAGTGGCAAACAGCAGAAATAAAACAACAGTAATATAACTCCAATCCATATTCTTCTAACATTGCATATTAAGAGAATAACAAGTGTTTGCAATTCTTGCAATTCACAGTACCTTTTGGTTTCGAGTTCAACCAAATGCAAATGATATAGCACCAGCCAACAGGTTTGAGAATCTCAATCTTGTTGTCTAACAAACAGTATTTTACCTGAAAAAAATTCAAGAGCACAATCAGGCATCAGAAAAAATAAGTGGGAAAACTTTATAGCTTGCATATCTTGTCATATTTTCGAATTAGACAATGCTTACACCATACAGTAAAATCAGCATGCTCACACTTCAAAATATTCAGACTATATGACAAACCACTGTTCCAGTCAGAAGGGTGAGTGCACGTTAGTTTTACACATAGCCTTTGGGACACCATCAATGATTACCAAGTCCTATTCAAAGTGTTCCCACACAATTGACCTTCTGCTACTTGATACTTGCAACGAAGGCTCATTCATAGAATCACCAGTTCCAAATCACTTAGGACCATTTACACGCTCACAGAAGACTCATCACTCAACATTAGTAAATTAACTCCAAAAGATTGGCTAATGGTGAAGTATCCTGATTTCTAGTTAGGCAAAGATACCTAATCCAATTTGAGGATACGCGGTTCAGGTTGGTTTTCATGCCCTTGAACAGTTAGAAAGAAAATTCTGGAAGCATCTCCTGTTGTTCTCCAAATACATGTCCTGAAAACAAGCTATGAGGGGCGTCCGGAAAACAACAGGGTGATGGCACAGGATATTCCTCTCGAAATGTCTGAGGGCAATAACATATACTCAAACTGTTCAAAAGTCGTGGACAATTTAGAAGCTTTTGATTATTCCATATTGACACGTCATACTTGTTAGCAGCAAACATTCTCAAACAGGGGGAGTAGGTTACGCATTCTAAACTCTACAGATGTCAGAAAAAGAGTATGCAATTCGCATTACTAAAAGAACTGGACATGAACAGAATAGGCAAGTATCTAATCATGTATAGGTGGTGTACAATGGCAAACGAAACAGAACAAATAAAATCATTCTTCTAAGGACAAACAGATATTATTAAATCTCAAATAAAATCAATAGCATGGTTCAAAACAGCTATAGACAAGATACTGACAAATTTCACTGGCTAATAACTACAGAAGAAAAAATCATTAGCATTCGCTACTGCAACATTATTCAGTAAACTTAAGTAATCATTGCATACACTAAAAGACCAAACTATTTACTAGTGGATTCAGCTTATTCGTCGCATGCGTTTTGTCATTAACTTGCCCCTTCTCAATCTACCTCCCCAGAATCCGAAATGAATAATTTTAATATAGCACTTTTCTGATGCCGTATATTGGTCGGAAATTACAATTAGAGGTGGCAGGCACTATTAGCTTGCATGCAATTGTTGCAGCCTTCTTTTTATACGAGCATTTAACACTCGCACGGTTAAAGCCCACTTTACTAACAAGACGAATGCGGCTGCACGAACCCTAATTTCAACGACCTCATGAACTAGCCACCACCAACAGACGAACCACCGCAGCTCACCCCACAAAAACTCAAAAACCCGCACGAATCGTCAGATGAAACCGTATACCCCCCACCCAAAAAATAATACAAAATAGCACGGAACGAACGGGCATTGAAGAATCGCCACGAGCTTACCCCCAAACCCCCTCCTCCAGATCTAGGCGGCGGCCTCGCGGGGAAACGACGCGTCGGCGAGTTCCCAGCCGCCGGTGCCGACGACCAGGGGGAGAGGAGACGAGGGCGAGAGACCCCCCCGGCCGGCACCCGCCTGGAAACGGAGGAGGAGAGGGGCGGCACCACCCCCACCCGGAGAGCGAGCGTGGGGGAGGGCGGCGCGGCGGCGAGAACCCCGGGCAGCGGCGGAAACCTAGCGGGTGGGTGGGGAGGCGGTGGAGAGGAGAGGCGACGGCGGTGGCGTGCGCGGCTGCGGGGGAGCCGAGGCGAGGGTTTGGAGAGGGGGGGGAGGGGAGTCCTCGAGTCTCTCGCGCAGGAGAAGACACGAGTAGTGTGCGTCGCACCGTACTATACCACCGTAGGGTAGGGGACTTCTTTTTTTTACAGTTTGATCCTCTTCGAAAACCTGTTTTTATAGATAGACCCTTTTAAGCAATTTGTGATAAAAAAATAGATTCGTAGCTCCACGTCGATAACCTTGGGTGTTTCAGTCGAACCGAAGTGTTTTGGCGTGGATACCCACGGTGACAAAGGGCGTGTGCTGGAGATTGATATGTTAATATCTCAGCATGAAAAGAAGGGGGAAACGATAAACCGACGTATGTCGATTCATCTCTCGTGATATATATTTTATTGTGGGGAATGGTACGGTCTTCCCTCCTCATTCCTTCCTCCCTCCAAATCATGTCGATTTGATACTGGACTTCATATGGAAATTAAATCATTCCTAATTTAGCTTTTACTTTTAGGATTACTATTGGGATAAGTGTGTGGGAGATCAAACACCAATGACATAGGTGTAGACTATCAGCAGCAGACAGACTAGTGTTGTCCCCATCCACCTCACCAACCACGCACAATGGACACTTTGATACTTCCTCCGTTTCACAATGTAAGTCATTTTAGCATTTCCCACATTCATATTGATGTTAATGGATCTAGATAGATATATATCTAATAGATAGATATTCATTAACATCAATATGAATGTGGGAAATGCTAGAATGACTTACATTGTGAAACGGATTGAGTACTATGGTATAAGATCATTGGTACGGATGTCGAGATATTTAACCTCAACTTTGGCGTCGAGTTTCGGATCCATTTATACAATAAAGTTTTTAGATGTATTTGTAAAATAATTTTTACAAAAGGGCTAAAATGAAAAGTCCAATCACCTTCAGCCTCCCGCTACAGGACCAGTACATACCGAATATCCTAGACCAAGGCTCCAAGCTGGCAAGTTGTTTGGGATGGAGAGGATTTTTTAAAAGAAGGATTAAAAACCTTGGTTTTTCTTTCCTCTAAGAGGATTTTGGAATGAAGGTATAGATTGGAAGAATTGAAAATCTTGCCAAGTTTTCCTGTTGCAATATAAATCAAAGCAAAAGAAAAATGAGGTCAAAGCTATAAAAGTTTTCGTGAAAAGTGATAGCAACGGATGAGCAATCTTGAGAGGGAAAATACCGACCACGACTCCAGGACAAATCAATTTTAGAGAGCGAGTATAGCCAAAATGATAGACATAGGGTCTGTTTGGTAGATTTTCAACTCCTAAATTTAGCTTCAGGAGTTGTGTCTGGAGTAAAGTTGTGGAGTAGCCTAAACACAACTTCACCTCTCTAGTTCATTTTGTGGGAGCGCTCCACCCAGCTCTTTTCCAAAGCTGAAACTGTTTAGTTGGAGCTGGAGCTGTGCTAAATAGGCCCATAAGCCCATTGCCAACTTAACCACTTATTGTCTTAGGCTCTGTTTGCAAGAGTTGGTTCCTAAGTCCCTATTCTCATTTTTCGCGCGTACGTTTTTTAAACTGTTAAACGGTGCACTTTTGGTAAAAAATTTCTATATAAAAGTTTCTTAAAGAAATCATATTGATCTATTTTTGAAAAAAATAGTAAATACTTAATTAATCACGTGCTAATGGACCACTCCGTTTTTCGTGCCTTCCGTTGGGTTGGGAACCTGTTCTTTGCAAACAGAGCCTTAGTGATATTGACTTAATAAGAAATTAACGAGAGGAGATACAACTACAGAGGGAAAGGAAATGAGAAAAATGACAATTGAATCTTTGATCCAAAATAAACTATACTAGAATAGACTATAAAGTAATTATATATTATAGTTCAAAGGGTCAATTCCTAAACAGGCATCAGCTGCTTGATGGGAATAATTGATTTTTTGGGTAAAAGTAATTTTTAAACTGCATATACTTAAAAAAAATATCACAAAACTATATTTTTTTACATATTATTTCACAAAACTACATATGTAGAATTAAATTTATAAAAAAAATACAAATTTTACCTTATCTCTCACTGTTTGACTCAACTAGTTGTCTTAGCTACTCTATTTTTTTATATAGAAATTGCTTTTAAAAAAATCAAAGAAATCTACTTTTAATACTTAACTAATCATGAGGTAATGACTAGTCTTGTTTCGTGTGCCGCTAATATGCTCAGTGTTTTTGTTACATTCAAATGGGGTTTTAGATATGTACACTGTGTTTTAAAATAAGTGTTCTGGTTATTTACCAATGATTAATATTATGGAGAAATGGTACTCATTAAATTGCATTGGTAGTACACAAACTTTTTAGGTAGGTGTAATTTAATATATAAACTTGTAACATGCTTGTTTAGGTACACGAACTTGTTTAGTTCATGCGAACGAGGACCAAAATAGCTTCGAAATGTTAATTTTACGAAGCGGATGTTGATTAGGATGTGACGTGCATACGTATAGTGAGTATATATAAGACATGTAATATTTATAAATTTGATCTATACTTTATCCTTCATCATGGAATTAATGAATTTCATATATTTCTAACCCTTATATCATTACTCGGTTTTTTTTATCTTTTTCTATGATCCCTATATCCTATTTTTATTGAAGAGGTATTTATCTAATAGCAACCTTCTCAGATACATGTTTACATAGTATCCTAATGAGCCCCTAAATCAATAAAATTAGCCGTGTAGTGTCCTTTTCGCCTTCCTCTGCACGCTCCAGATAAATTCATGCACCAAAACAAGCATTTTACAAGTTCGTACACTAGATTGCACCCACCTAACAAGTTCGTGTACCAGAGATGCAATTTACTCTACAAAGAAATTTGATCAAGAAATTCAAAATAAGTGATGATGGTCGAGGAGAAAAGACTTTGGTAGTCTCAAAAATATTGTTTGAAGTGCTTATATGGTTAATAGAATATTTTGGTATACATTTTAAATACGTGATTGTTTTAGAACATAGGGAGTCTCATGAAATTTCACCCGTCGCCACGACGACGGGAGGTGTCCACTCACATCCCGTTTGCCGCCGCCGCCGCCGACCACCGCGCTACTACTTGTTCTCCCTAGAGCTGTCCTCCCCTCTGATGTCAGAGGGGTTGCTCGGATTATGGTCAAAGGCGAGAAAATCACGCGTGCGCCGTGGGCGGCTTCTTGGCTGCATCTGCTGGCCCCGGCATTTCTCCCGTCCAGGAAACCCTCCTCTTGTCGGCGGCGTACAGTATCGGCGCTTCTCTAGTTCCCCTTTGTTAGGTTTGCCTTCTCGATTCCTCCTCTCTTTTGCAGTGTGGGACACTTGTTCAAAACATATCTTAGAATTGCTTGGTTGCAATGCCCTTGTTTGTGGAAGGAAGAGCTGGATTACTAGCTTATTATTACTACTCTATTACACTAGATGAAGGTCATAATACCCAAAAGGCTGAAACTTTGATTGCTAGTAATATAGGTAGGTAATATATTTTGAACTGCAAATGTGAAATGCTCTATATATTTTCCTTCCGGTGTATATTTTTGGGCTTGTTTTGGTTGGGGAACAAGGATGAATAGTTCGGGATGTGATTTACAAAGTCCATGCTTGGTTGGTTTTATGAACCAAATCATTCATTTACTTGTTTGGTTGCGAGGTATGTATGGACTATGGAGTTGTTTAGTTGGTAGGATTAGGTTGATTAAATGGGTGAGATATGGGTGAGACTAGGTTCATAAGTCTGGCTCAAAGTCTTATAAAATCTACAAGCTAATCTTATATTAAAAATTAATTTCATTATGAATAACGATTTAGAAAACATAAAATATGTCTGGCACTAAGGGTGTTCACAATGCGGTGTCGTGGCATTCAGCCTCCATGTCCCACGTCGACGCGGAGGGGAAAATCACACCACGTCTTTTGACCGGGCCCACCAAAACGAAGCGTGCGCGTCCAAAGAAGGCTACCGGTTCTTCGAGCATGGGGGAAGGAACACACGAGGTGGTCGCGTTGTGGAGTGAGTAGCTTCGGCCTCGTACGTCTCTGCGCACCCTCCTCCTCGTATGTCATGCGTGGCTTTGGATCTATTTGAGTCACACAAAGCTTTATCTTTCAAAAGGCTTGAACCTAGGTGGTATCTCAGATCCAGCAAATACGTGACCTGCACTGTGAAGGCCCTAATGATAGATGAAACGGAAAAAACAACCTTTTGGGACTTTGGTGAGGGCTTGACTTGCCTTTTAAGCCTAGCACGATCTGGCAACCATTGTGACCTACACCTGTTATGACCTGGTTAGGAATGTTGTTGGGATTTCATTGTAAATTTAGAAATTTTGCATGCAGTACTTCAATATATTCAAGAAACAAAAAAAAGTCTTAAATGAGATTTTTTTTAGTGGCAAAAAAGGAGGCTTGTGTTTTCAGTTTCCTTGTCCATTTTTTCATTTTATCTTGTGCATTTCGGAACTGTGTCCATTCGTCACTTCCGTGAGCTGTGTCATTCATTTTTTTTCCTTGAACAGGATTGTATAACTATTTTAGGAATATTCTTAAAATTTGTATCCCGTCATCCTGAACCATATCATTTTATTCATCTAGCCAAAGTCAAGAATATATGTAGAAACGGAACAATATCATTTCAGTCAATTATTGAAATTGACTGAAATTCTTATAATACTATGGTCATGATCATGGTTTGCATTAAGGACATTTGCTGGGATGTTTTAAGGACGAGAATTCCATCGATAGTGCAAGGATTTGGCCAAATTCAAAAAATAACAAAAAAATTCTGGGGTACTATCTAATACCACACTTGGGCCAAAACTTTAGTGACACATCTTTGGAGTGGCATCAATGCCATTACATTCTATGGGGTGTCGTTTTCAAACTGTCATACTTTGGGGTGGCATAAACCCAAAAGTACTTTTTTATGGCTCATAAGTCATAACTCAATAATTTTTTTTCAAATTATTTCCGTTGCGCTTATTTGCATTCTTTTCTTGGCTCTATCTCAAAGGGGATTTATATAAAATGGAACTATAAAGATTTTGAAGCCTTTTATGCATTTTTTATGCTATGCTGATTTCTGTAGTTCTTATTTTGTAGTTGAAATAAGTGGTATTATCTTGTAGTTTATAATGGACCCCAAAATGAAGCAACTTCAAAAAGCTCTAGTTGACATCGAAACTGATGCAGAGCAACTTCTTCTGGCAAGACATCAGGTTTATATGTGCTACTGACTGACCTAATTCTTGTAAAAATATTACATGAGTCTTGATACTGATCACTTCTGATTTTTGTTTATTCTGCGACGATCAGTTAGTGGAAAATGACAAGATAAGGAATTCTAAGGGCACTCACAGTGCGCCGTAAATTTTGTTCGGCCTCGGCTGCCAAACAGGACTTAAGAACTCTAAAAGACACAAGGTCAGAAGTGCGTTTTAGCCTCCAAAAGACGCCCGCGACGCATTCCCCAATCTCGATTCAAGCGAAGCACAGGCAGCAAACTTTGGTCACGCACGCTTCAGATTTCTGGGCCCAACCAATAACGTGGCAGCAAATTTTCACTGTTTACGTACATGGAACGTTCAGGCCGAATGGCAGCGCATAGCACTGTGAATGGCCTAACAGGAAGCGCTAACAACGCTCCGGAAAAGAGCTAGGACAACCAAAACTAGTGTGCCATCTCCCTTCGAGGTTATAATGAAGGAGATGGAAGGAACTTCTGGCAAGCTGCTGGTTACGGAGATATGCTCGACTCGCGGAAATCACAATCCCAAAGAGGATACCTGGCTAATGTTTCCATGATCAGATATCTTTGCTCGTGTTCCATTTCATGTAGCACACATTGTTTTTGATAAAGGTACCTCCCTGAACTAAACAAATAGGTACAATTCAATTTACTATTTTGGAGTTAGGCCTCTACCATTAAGTCTATTGAGGATCATGTTTTCATATTTATTCACGTGCCGTTGTTTATCAACCAGGAGGATTATTGGTTGTCGTGCTTCTCAAATTACTCACATTTGCCAATAGCCCAAAAATACATCTCCAGCGGAACGACGTGTATATTACGAGATCTCGTAACTATAGCATTTAAGAGCAAGTTTAGTAGTACATCCCACTACTTACTATAAGTCAATGTTAAAACTAACATGTATAATAGGTTAGCTGTAAGGTTGGCTTTATTTTTGCATCTTCTCTTTATCTCACTATGAATTTAATGTATATTTCTTGGAGCTTGTGTGGAGCTAGCTCTTGCATGAGAGCCAACACTCCCCACTTTTCTTTATCTCTCTCTTCCACATAAGCATATAGCTTGCTTATAGCTCACCATTATCCTTGCTCTAAAGTTAGTAGCTGAATCCCTGCATGTATGCCACATATTCTCTATGCAGCCTCGCCTCGCATGATCACAAAAGGGGTTAAACAAGTTCAGGTCTTGCCTCAACTTCAGCACGTTCTTGCATACTATGATTATGTAGGCGCTTGAAATGTTTTCCCTTCACTGTTGAGAACAGTTTGTGTTCATTTAGTTCCTCGAGACAACACTGATGACTTCCATTCCCTAATGTCGCAGATCATCAAGAGCGTCTAGACTACGACACCAAGAAGCTATACAGAGCTTTGTGAAGGAGAAATCATTTGTGATCTCCGAGAAAGGCGCCCTCGGCATCGTGAAATCCCTCGTCAGCCTTACAGGTAAACCCAAGCATGGGATCCAACTCCAAGCATGATTTTTTTGCCTGCTCCAGACTCCAGTCACCAGGTCACCAGGTCACCAGGATTAGAGTATGAGTCGGACTCTATCCTAGGATCTCTCATAAATAGAGGGGCGTGCCTGTTATAACCGTATGACGACTTAGCATAGCGAGAGGGAGCGGCTGCCGGCGGCGACCGATCGTGAGTCGTTGTAACTCTGATATGCTGTATATGCTGGATTGGGGAGGAGCGTCAGTAATCAGTGCCTCGGAGATGTAGGCTTCAGCTGAACTCCGTTATCAAATATCGTGCCTCGGTGTCGTCATCGTTTTGGATCTCCTATGACGTTTTCTTCCGCGTTTGGTTTCCGATGTCGTTTTCGGAGCTGGTTTTATAACAAAACCATTGTTCCTAAACAAAGTTGAAGGCCAGATAAGTGAAGACTAGTTCATACTAGAGGGAACATCTCGCACAAATAGTTACGGGAAATCGCAAAATTCATAAACAATTGCTGCTTTAGGTGAAAAAAGATGGCTATTCAGACCCGACTATATAAAAATACCAAATCGCTACAATCACAAAGTCAGTTAATGGCCAGAGCTGGATTAAGTGAAACGTTCAGTTCATCCCGGCACCATATAAAGAACCAGTAAAGATAGTATGATAGACCGACCTTTTTTCTCAAATACTCCCTCCGTTTCAAAATATTTGACACCGTTGACTTTCTAGTACGTGTTTGACCATTCGTCTTATTCAAAAAATTTAAATAATTATTTATTCTTTTCATATCATTTGATTCATTGTTACATATACTTTCACGTACACATATAGTTTTACATATTTCACAAATTATTTTGAATAAGACGAACGGTCAAACATGTGCTAAAAAATCAACGGTGTCAAACATTTTGAAACGGAGGGAGTATATTGAAACTCCTATTTAAGAAGACTGAATTCTTGGCCCATCCAACATCCAGGAAAGAGATACCATCCTGGGATTTAAGTGAGAAAGAAAGAAAAAAAATTAAAATAAACCAGAATTTATGGATTATACCCTAAGCAAGTGTCAATTGTAATACTAGATGTAATACTAGATGTTTGGAAAAATATTTTCTTCCCCCCTCCCTCCGCTCCTTATCACGATGAAATTTTTTTTAAGAGCATCACCAAGAGATTATATATAATCTCTCTAAAAATTTGTTTTATGCTTTCTAAACTAAAAATAGAAAGTACAAAAAAGCTTAACTCTCCAAGAGAAACACTAAATTTTATCTTAAAAAAATAAAAGTGAGCATTTCTATCAAACTACCAACAAAATTCTCAGTTTTCCTCCATCCGTGTGAAATAGATCATGCGGTCCTTATGGCCCTCAAAATCAGTTTTGAGGATAATATTGGAGTATTGTTGGTGATACTCTAACCCCTAGGTTTGTGTTTTGGAATGATATACAGGTGGGGAAGCTCTCCCCTGGTGATTTGGTCAAAAGAAATTGTTTCCTCCATTTCCTCCTCAGCACCTCAAGCTTTATATTTATCCATCGCAGCTATCTCACTCGTTTCGTACAACAGCCAAAAAGTAAAAATTGAAACGGGGGCTTCCCTCAGCCGTTCATCGCCCCTTTGTCGTCTCAGCACTTGCTGTTAATTGTATACCCCACTTGGCCGCTATCTTTGACAGGTTACCTCTGACAATGACACCCCAAATCGTCATTATCCTCTCGGCGAAACCTCATTATCGCCGACAGCTCACAACGCCGATGCGACCTCGTGCATCTCCTTGTTGATGCTTAGTATTAGCGTGTCCTAATCACCTTGCTTACGTGGCACTTGCCGATTCCTCACTTAATCTTAATCCCTCGAATTTGTTTTTTTTTCACCGCATTTAATTAATTTAGCTTGCATTTCAATTCAAATTTAAGTTGATTCGTTGACTTGTTCTTTGCGCGATTAGGAAAAGGGGATTTAGCTGTTGGTGTAGTGGGTGGAAGGCTAGAAGGCGATGGGCGCGGTGGATTCCTCGAGGTGAGGAGGAGGTGATGTGCTCGGCGGCGACGGCGGCGGCGGCGCGGCGGCGATGGAACTCCCGTGGCTGGATCTGCCCTTCACGCTGCTGACGCTGCTGCTGGCGACGCGGCTCGCCTACGACTACTACGGCGTCGTCGCGGCCACCTTCACGGGGAGCTTCTCGCTCCAGATCTTCCTCTTCTACTGCTTCGCGCGCTGGTACCGCCACACCATCGCCGCCCGCGCCGCCGCAGACGCCGACGGGGATGGCGGCGGCGGCGCGGTGGCGGATGAGGAGGCGGCGCCGCCCGTGCTGATCCCGCTGCTGGAGGGCCGGGGCGGTGGAGGCGGGGGCGCGGGCGCGGCGTCGTCGCTGGCGAACCGGTGCTTCGCCGTGGTGTTCATGGTGTTCGTGCCGCTGGTCATCGTGGTGTTCGAGCGGAGCCAGGCCGACGTCGTGGCGTACGCGCTCTGCCTCGCCAACATCCTCGTCATGGTCGTCTGGCTCTCGCCCGACGCCGCCGCGGACCCCGCGTCGGCGGCCAAGTCGTTCCTCCGCCTCAGCGACGACGAGGACGAAGGCAGCTGCAGCGGCAGCGGCCACGGCGCCGCCGAGGACAAGTGCTGCGTCTGCCTCGCCGGGATGCGGGAGGCGCAGGCGCTCCGCGACCTCCCCCGGTGCGGTCACCGCTTCCACGCCAAGTGCATCGGCAAGTGGCTCACGGCGCACCCGACGTGCCCCGTCTGCCGCACCACGGCCGTGCCGCCGCCGGCGCCGCTGCCCGCCAGCGGCGACCATGCCGACGACGCCATCACCCCTGTCTAGCTCTGCACATAGTCTGACAGACAAACTCAGGTAAATTAATTTCTTGTGCTATTAATCTGTAAAATTGTTGGGAAATTTTTTTCTTGAAGATGTTGTATATAGATATATAGCTGTATGAATGAATTGCCTCCAATTTTTCATGCATCAATTGGAAAGAATGGTAAGTAGTAGTAATCTGTAAATTCTTTTGTAACATTGCTCTATGAAGATTCAAGATTGTGATAAGAGTTGCCTTGCTTGTTCCGTGAAAGGCACAATCATTGTGCATTCGGTTCAGAAAAGAGGGGATTCTCTTGGATGGTGACTGATAGTGACTATAATGAATTGCAAAAAGGAAATTATAGATAATTTGTCATGCATGCCTTATATTGCGAAATCATAACAAGAAGAAACCAATTATAATCCACGAAGAGTCATCACAAAAAAAATAAAATAAAATAAAATCCAAGAACAGAATGTGTTTAGCATAATCAAAATTCAAAGGGGAGTAGTGTGTAAACCATAAGAAGAATGTTTGTGTTCTGAAAATCATTTCAGGCATCATCTCACTCGGACATAGATTTTGAGCATGAACACACCCCGATTGATGTTGCCGGCAAGGTATCATCAGAAAGGAACAGGAGGATTAAACTGTTTGAGCAAGTGACCACTAATCCACTAATTAGCAACACACAAGAAAAAAAAGGACGTTCTTTTTGTGTTAAGGTAATTGTCTTGTTGAGCACTGATGGCGTTGCATCCGGCCGCCAAAGAAGACGTTGGATCTCTCTCATCATGTCTGGCCATCCGACATTGAGATGTAGTCACATCCAAATGATTTCGAGCTTATTTTATTCGTGTATTCCAAATTGTTTTGTCATGAAACTAATATCTGGTACACATGTAAAGAATAATACTATTTCGTAGGTTGAACCTGAACCGGCTTGTTAGTTGTACCATCCTAAGGAAACGATTTCCCAACTGAATTGGTAACTTAATAAGGAAGACAAGGACATTAGTTAGTGACTTTAATTTACAAATTAAAACCCTATTAAATGTCATCATTCACTCTATCGATCTTGTCGCCATACTACTTTTAAGAGCAGGTACAATAGCATGTTACTCCCTCCATCTATTTTTGATAGTCATATTTCATCTTGGCACATAGACCAACGATAAGTGATTCTACTTATCATCTATTTAAACATGCTACTAGTCATCATCGTGAACAAGCGATTCATTAATATTTATATTTCTCGATGCCCATGTAGCCAATCTTGTGTGGAGGAATAGAGAATCACGCATTAAATTCGAGAAAGACATTAAGATGATAGATTGTTGGATTGAAATATGCCTTTAAAAATAGATTTTTCAGATTTGGAAATATGACTATCAAAAATAGATGGAGGGAGTATTAGCCAGCTGTAGCACGAACTCCAAGACACAATGCGTATATGACAGGTGGGACCATATAATAATAGTATATTAAGTAAATATTGTACGAATTAGTTATTAGATTGGTTATAAATGAATTGGAGCTAGTAGTGGGCTATAATATTAAACTTGCTCTAGGGGGAGAAACTAGCATGAATCAGCAAGACATTTTAATCAGCAAGGCATTAAAATGTAGGATTGTCTTTTTAATGCTCGCCAACTGAGCTTTATGCTTTTAACCTCTGCTCAATAGCTATGGTTTATTTGGGTGTTTAGGGGAGTTTTAGATTCTGAGAAGCAGCTGTTTGGTAGCCAGCTTTTAAGAATCTGAAAAAGCTCTGAAACCCAGCTTGTACAGCTTCTGGCTTCTTAGTTCATTTTTTAGAATCTATAACTACAGATTCTCAAAAGCTGTGGACTGTTTGGGGGCAGCTTCTAGTAGAAGCAGCTTTTGGGAAAAGCTGCAGCTAGGACAAGCTCCCCCAAACAGGGCCAAATTTGTGTCAGTGTTCTCTGTTCTGTGCCCATATATACTCCATCAGCTAATGGTGGGAGTAAATACTGACAATTTACATTTTTCACCATACACAACTACAACTAATCCCTCGTATTAAAGATAGACCAACTTTTAGAGTTGAAAATATATTTTTTTAGATAATGGATTTTCATTAATCTAGCCTCTATATCCATGAAGGATATACACAGCGAAAATGATAAAAGAGAATTTAGACTTACACCTCAACAAAGAGGAGAACACACAACCATAAAAAGAAAAACCTACGAACTAGGCATATCCTTGCTTCCCAACATCCTCTCCTGAAACGGTCAGATTTGACGAGTGGAAGTCGTCTAGATGCCGCCATCCCTAGTGCGTCGTCGCTACAAATCTCCGCTGGTGCCATCTTCATCCGCTTCAGGTGAGTTGACGCCACGCACCATCAGTTTAGCCCACCTTCAACCATTGTCGTCCAGCTAGAACTAGCCAACCAGACGCGAGGTGGTAGGATCCACTTCCACTTTGTCGGATTCCTATGCCTCTGCCGTCCATAGGGCCGCCATCGTCGTCAGAATCCTCCTTTGCCTCCTGGACTCCTAGGCCGCCACCTTAGCTGGAGTCCAATGTCGCCGCCGACGAGGATAACCTCTTCCGTCTAGACTCCCAGGGCTCCGCTGCCCCTAGGGCTGCCGCTGCCAACGAGATATGTCTCCTCCTCGCCGAGGATCTTGCACTGCGCTCAGGCCACCGCCGTCTCGGATCACCACTGCCCTAAGGGCCACAACCGCCGCCACCACTTAGGATGTCTTCCGCCCAGACTCCCAGGCTAGGTCGTCGCTGCCTACGGGACCACCTCCACCAAATCCGCCTTCTCCCTGCCAAGGATTGGCCATCGATGCTTAGGCCGCCGCTGTCCTCCGCCGTTGCTGCCGTCGCTGCCGTCGCTGACACCTCGCCGCTACCCATCACCCTCCCAACCACCTCAACCCGCTCGGCCAGGCACGATCGCCCGCCACCGCGACACCTTCGCTGTCCACCTCCCTGCGAACTCCTGCGTCGCCAGATCTGGGGACTGAGGTCCCCGCCAAGGAGACGAGGAGACGTGGAACAACCCCACCGCTGCACACCTTCCACGCAGCTGCTCGGCACCCAGCGTCCTGCTTAGGCAGCGGCAAGGCAGCAGGGACGGTCTGGAGCGAGGAGATGAGTAGTAGTTGAAAATATATCCTTAAATAAACTGATTCTTACATTCTTGCCTACCATCAGTCTGTAAATAAAAAAGTTATTTCTTTAATACACCACACCTACCTATTAACCAATACATTTTTCTCATTAACTGAGAGCACTGCAGTCATTTGTTTTTTCCCTTGAATTCTTCTTAAGATGCTAAGGTTTGAGTTTTTTAGACAAGGGAGTACTTCTAAGGGTAGGATGTAGAGTTTTTTTCTTTCTGCCTTATACTCTTTTCGATGGGTTTCATCAATTCAACTTATTGTGGGCTTTGCTAAAATAATCCCCACTACACGACCACTTTGACCTTCTTTTTTTTTTACTGTACATGGCTTTTCTCTTTTCTAATTCAGGCATGGAAAATGACTCGAATGCTCTTCGGTCAGCAATCAATTTTCCAAGTTGCTGCTAGCGTTTGTTCTCCTGACCGCATTTCTCCGGCAACCACTGCTCATGCTCCCAGAACCCAAGCTGTTTGTGCGTCTCCACGGTACGTATTATTACATCCCAAAATAAATAAACTTAGTAAGGGATATAATATATCCAAACACAATACTAGTTTGTTTATTTTGGAACGTAGAGGTACTCGTCATCCGCGTGGTCGGTGAAATCTTGTAAAGTCATTTCCCGAGCCTGAAATTAGAAAACGAAAAGGAAAAGAAATAACAAAAAACAAAAAAAAAATCACAGTGGTCGAAAAGGTTAATGCATAAATATGAGCCAAACTTGGCCCATCTCAACTGAGCCGGTCAGAAAATAAAGGAAAAAGTACATGGAAAGTCCCTCATCTTGTCATCGGATTATAAAATCATCCCCCAATCATAAAACTATATATATATATATACTATCCCTTAACTTCATAGAGGATTTTGACCCCGGTTGTTTCTAACATAGCAGCCGAGTCACAGTGGGCTCACGTGGGCCCCACATGTCGGTGAACCCTCATCCTCTTCTTCCTCTCCTCTCTCTATCCTCTCTCTCCCTGCAACAGGCGATAGGACGGAGCGGCGGCGCCCGGAGTAGGCCGGCAGAGCGCCCCCACCAATCCCACCTCCTCCAGCATCGGGGATGGCTTTATCTGTGAGGCCGGTGCCGACGGCTTGGCTGTGCACCAAGGCGTCCGTGTTGGCTGCTGCGCGGCAAGGTTTCACACCAATGGGAGTTGTGGCGGAGGCGGGAAGTGGTGGGCGCCGCTGCTAGGGTGGTCGGGACATCCAGACTACATCAACACGCAGCCGGCGCGAGGAAGGAGGCGCGACCGTTGATGGGGAATCCGGTGGGGAGTAGAGGGAATCCGCGTGTGCTAACTTGCTGGTCCTTCTCCCCGTGCGCCGTCATCGAATCTGCTGGCGAATCACCGCGCGGTGGCACGGAAGTGCGGGCAGCTATGAAGGGGGTTACCTGGGAGGCGCTGTCGGCGAGGTAGATGACGACCTAGTGCGAGATGAGTGGATGGCCTCCACCACTGTGCGGACCTATCTCTCCATTGCGTAGTCGCGAGAAGTTTCTCTATGCCTATGAGGGCTGAACTCCCCCGCCGTTCGTCGCCCTCATCGACGTGCAGCCATGGCGCCCCCGATAGCCCCGTGGTCCGAGTGTATGCTCGTCCTCCCTACCACCACGGCTATAAAGCTAGCACGCATGCGCACTCCATGTCGCCACCACCACGCTATGCATTAACCGCCGCTACACTGTCCGCTTCCAATCCACCACCTTCAGTGCTCAATCGACCAAGCCGCCACTACCCCCAAGCTCCTTGTCCCTCTGTGACCCTATTTCACTCCTCACCAGTGCCCAACGACCACCGCCGCCATTTTCTCTAAATCCGGCCACCACCGCCACTCCAAATCCCCAAATCTGGAGTCTCATCGCCTCCACGCTGAGCGCCCAAGCTGCTCTTTGGGCCACCGCTCGCTTGCACCTAGGGGCCACTTCTTCAAGCCCTACCCAGCCACTACCCTTCATCGCCGGAGTCGCGACCACTGAGAAGAGGAGCAAGAGAGAGACAGAAGAAAGGAGAGGATGATGACGTGTCATACTGGCATGTGGGACACACGTCGGTCCCAAGCTGACTCAGCTGCCACGTCAGACAAAACCGGGTTCAATACCACATAAGGACCCAAAGTGAACCGATATTTTAAGTCAAGGGATCCTATATATCTGGTTTTTTGGTTGAGGGATGATTTTGTATCTCAGTGACAAGATGAGGGACCTCATTTGAACTTTTTTCTGAAAGTAAATCATAAAGGGGATAAGTCTATTATGCCTCCCTTATGTCTGGCTCGAGATTGAATCGCCTCCCTCAACAACAAAACTGTATATAATGTCTCCCTAAGAGAAGCATACATGTTGTAATCGTATGACGACTTAGCATAGGTGGGTGAGAACAACTACTAGTGCTATCCAGCCGAGGGCCCGTGTACCCCTCTAAGGCTCTAATAATACACTATAATATGTTGGAATCAGGAAGGAGTGCTCGTAATCAATATCTGGGAAGTAGGCTTCGACTTAACCTTGTTACCAAATAACAACTATCTTGTATAAGTGTCATCTTCATGTTTGAATTTTCTATGCATTCTTCCACATTTGATTACCAATGGTGATTTTAGAACTATTTCAGGATCGTTTTATAACCACTACAATCAGGAAAAAAAGAGAGGAAAAACTCAACCAGCTCATCACGAGCCAACCACACACCGATGGCGCCACCATACACCACTGAGAAGAAGACCTAGCACCAAGCCGGCCGCCGCTAATATTCTCCTGATTTTCTATGTTTCCTCGTAAGGCCCTGTTTAGTTCAGAGGTGAAAAGTTTTCGTGTGTCACATCGGATATATGTACACACATTTAAAATATTAAACGTAGTCTAATAACAAAATAAATTACAGATTCCGCCTGTAAACCGTGAGACGAATTTATTAAGCCTAATTAATCCGTCATTAGCAAATGTTTATTGTAGCACCACATCGTCAAATCATGGCGCAATTAGGCTTAAAAGATTCGTCTCGCAATTTACTCGAAATCTGTATAATTAGTTATTGTTTTCTATATTTAATACTCCATACATATCAAATATTGTGACAGGGTGAAAAGTTTTGCTTTGGGAACTAAATAAAGCCCAAATCTATTTTCAGGCAGATTGCATGTAGAGCCTATATTGTGTCGAGCCTATAGAAGGAATAAGTCCATTTTACCTCCCTCATTTCTTGCCCTCTGTCGAATAACATCCCTGTATAACAACTCCCTTATCTCCGAAAACTGGTGCAAATCGACTCCCAAGGTAGTATTGGGTCTAGTTTTAGCTTATGTGGCATCCACATGGCATCTAAGTGGCATTCACAGTAAAAAAAGATTAGGTGGGATCCACATGGGGGCCCTCCTATCACCCCTCCCTCTCTCTTTCATCTCCTCCTCTCTTACAGCCTCACGCCTTCCATCGGCTCGAGCGGCGGTGGTGGGGGAGGAGCTTGTCGGGAGGCCGTGGCCGGCCTGGCGCAGGGGAGGAGCTCGCCGGGATACCACGACCGGAGGGGCGCATGGGAGGAGCTCGCCGGGAGGTCACGGCCGCTCGGACACGGGGGAGGAGCTCGCCGGGAGGCCGCGGCCGGCCGGGCGCCGGGGAGGAGCTCGCCGGGTGGCCGCGGCCGGCCGGGCGCCGGGCAGGAGCTTGCCAGGAGGTCGTGGCTAGCCGGACGCGGGGGAGGAGCTTACCGGGTGGTCGCGGCCAGCTGGACGCGGTAAATCTTGTACTCTCCGAACGCTGTCGCCGTCCTGCTCGCCACGAGGTGGTGGTGGTGGTGCCACCGCAGGTGCCGCCTTCTCCCGCCGGCCGCCAACGCTCGCTGCATGCTGCCCGCATCTGGGGAGAGAGAAGGGAGAAGGGAAAGGAGACACGCTGCACGCCGGCTAGAGGAGTCGAAGAGATAGAGAGGAGGTCGCAGAGGATCCACCTGGATGTCGCACTCTTTGACTTCCCACGCCGTGGACCACCGACGTTGCCAGGCCGCTCGGCATCAAGGCGGCACAGTTCTCCATCTCCGGCGCGTTCATCATCGCCTCCGCACACTGCCTTCACGGCGATCGCTAGACCATCGAGGACCCCATGTTGACGCCCATGGGGTTTCTGCCGTCGTCGTTGCTCGCCACCGTGCGGGCCAGGCGGCGTTGATTGAGGAGGCGGCAAAGGACAGCAACAAAGAGGACTAGATGCAGAACGCCGCCGCTAGGCGCTAGCCCCCTCCCAACCTGTTGCGTGCGCTCCAGCTGCGGCGGGATGCGGAACGTGGCCGCCAGCGCGCCGCCACCATCTCGAGTTCGGCATCCTGAGGAGCTCGGCGTCGGGCGAGAACGATGATGACGAGGAGGAAAATGCCACCCTGTCGCCACGCAGCACCAGCAGCCGGCTGGCTGACATGTGGGTCCCACCTGATTACTCAGCCATTCAACGGGTCAAAGATGTCACGTGGGACAAAACCGTCTCCGAAACCGCTTGGGGAGTCAATTTGCAACGGTTTTGGCAGTTGGGGGATGGATTATACCCGGTTTTACGGTTGAGGGATGCGATTTAACCAAGCGCAAGAGATGAGGGAGTAAAATGGACTTATTCCGCTATAGAAACACAACCTGGGCTAGCTCGTTCGTTGACAAGGCCACGACTAAAGCCGAGGCCCATGATGGCCCACGCAACAGGAAAATCAATCTGGACCGTCCGTGCGCGCGTCGCCGTGAGCGTGAGCCTCACGAGCCGTCGGATATAGGGAACAAACCTAGCGTTTCCGTTCTCCATCGCCTCCTTCCCCCTCGGCTCTTCTCTCGTGTTCTAGGGCTCTTGCGTTGTCGGTCGCTTCCTCTTGCATGATAATGATCTTCTGATTGGATTGCGTCTTTCTTTCTTTTGTTGTAATGCTGCTATTTCTAGCGGGTTGGATTTGATTTTTTTTCCCTCACTTTCAAATCTCTCTTTTTTTCTTTCTCTGTTTGTTTTGCGGGTGTTTGTGGATTGGTTTGGCTGGAAGGAAGGTGATGCAGATGAGGAGACGCAAGATTTAATGGGTAATTTGCGTCTGAGGCATCTCTGTGATGTCACACCCTTTTTCACCTTGAAGATATGATGCATCTAAAAATCTTCTGCCTCGTTATTAATTTTCCTGAATTACGCTTTGCTTTTTAAAATTTTGTTCTTTTTCTTCGGTGAGAAAAAAAAACCTTTCTAGATGCAGTTAGGGGGTTGGATGATATGATGATCAAATTGTTTCCCTATTGGTTTGATTGGCCGCTATGATGGCCTCAAATTGTATTAGCTCTATCTGATCATCTTCCCCCACATCCACATTTTTTGTGTTGTTTTTCCGTCTCCTGTCTTCTCGTCTCTTAGATCCTTGTATTTGTTGAAAAACTTTTTTAGATACTTTTAGTTCATTCCAATTTCTTCTTTTAGGTCCTTCTAATTGCTGATTTTAAATCCTTTTTGTGTTTCAAATGCCGCTCAATATCGCGCGAATCTTTTAATAACGTCGTATTGGTTCAAGTAAAATTGCTTAAGTTGAAATGACAGCATCCACTTATCTAGAAGTACTTACCTCATAAAAAACTCAATTCTGACGTCCGTTCTGAAAATGATCTCATAAAAAAACTAGTTCTGAGAATAAATCTGCATCTTTATGATGGTAAAACTGAACAAAATGTAAATTTATTCTTAGGATCTGATTCCGTTTGGACAGAGAGTCTAATTGACTTAAGCAATTTTTATATAAGAAAGGAAAAATAATCTGAATTTGAATTAGACTGCGAAGGAAATTATATCTTTTACTTTCTCTATTCTAAAATATAAGGCACGCCTTATATTATGAAACGACTTTAAAAATTAGTTGCGCCCTATATTTGTATGTGCTCCCAATTCGTATAAAAAGTCGTATAATAAGAAAATTCGTATGTGCTCCCAATTTGTTGATCACTCAGCTTGCTGCTTGAGATGTAAGCTGGGCACAAGACAAAATTGATTGGTTTTACAACCCTATAATCTCAGTCTTATACAATAATCTCAGTCTTAACCTTTTCTGTCTACCCTTTGAAAATTATATAAATATTATTTATTTTATGACTGGTTTTATCTTAAAAAACTAGAATCCTAATTTATACTTTTACATATTTATACTAAATTTTAATAAAACGTGAAACATTATAAAAAAATTTGGATGAGGGAAAATTCTGATGAGGAGGGTTTATTGGGCCAGCTGATAGCCTGATACGAGGACTACATTCTTTTTGAACGACTGAGGACTACATTCATAACTGCGACGATGTATGGTGTTGATGGGTCGGTCGTCGGCGCAGGTGCATAACACTTGGAAAATTGGACGCGACTACAGGCAGCGCAGCGAATGCACTCGTTAGTGCTAACCAGTGACCACTCTCTTTTACCCAAAATAATATTCAATCCACAAAATTTATACCTATTTCACATTTAAGTTTTTCTAAATAAGTTGCTTCTATTCGTAGTCTTTTATGTATTCAAAACTTAAATAAAAAGATAAATTAAATGTTTTATTAGAACCTAATGAGTTATCTGAATACTCATTGGTTGTATGCTTGCATTCACTCTTTAATTTTGTAACATCCAAGATGATTTAATTTCCCCTTGATCTTGGTGATAAAAGTAATATGTGTAACTTTTGTATATGGAGGGAGTACATGTTAGTGCTAACCAGCGACCACTTTTTTTTTTTACCAAAAATAGTACAAGGTGTATTAACTCGTTACCCTTCTTACTAAAAGTAGTAGCACCTGCCACTTGCATCCTTATTATCCATCTAAATTTTAAATAAAATTTTCTCTTAAATTACTTATATGATATACGATCCGATTACACCGTTATGTTAAATCTGTACAACAAGATCTTACATGATTATATTATGATGAAAAAAACATTTATGTTTATAAATTACTTTTATTATATACTAAGTTACTTTTATCATACATATAAATTACTTTTAGATTTGATTAAATTACGTCCTATATATTCATAATGCTATAATGTGATTACTTTTATTATTGTTTTTAGTCAATTTCATAATTTATGCTGATTAATTTAGTTTCTATATAGTTATGTTTGTATCCCTACAACGGACGTCATGACAAGGTTAATTTCTTTTTTTCTTAAGTTACTTCTGTAATATATGTAAATTACTTTTAGACTTTATTGAAATTACTTTTATTTGTCTAAGAAGTAATTTAGTGAAATCTAAAAGTAATTTAGATATATTATAAAAGTAATTTGTAATTTTTCATCGTAATATAATCATGTGAGATCTTATTGTAAAGATTTATTTGTAATAAACATAATGGTGTAATCGCATTGTAGATTGGATAAGTAATTTGAGAGAAAATTTTATAAGAAGGGAAAAAAGACATGGATGCCTAACACTCTGATGCTTATCTCAAATTCTAAATTCTGATGCTTCTTGACTAAATCGGATGGCCGCGCTAGGCGTCGCAGCGTAAGACCAGATCGAGAGGCATCTCGTAGTCTCATTATATATTTTACGTGGAAAATTCCCTGGCAAGGCTCTTCTCTCTCTCTCTCTCTTTTTAAAAAAACTTACTCCCTTCGTCTCAAAAAAAACCTAACCCCGTACTAGGATGGAACACATCCTAGTATATGTCCAGATTCGTTGTACTAGGATGCGTCCCATCCTAGTATGAGGTTGGATTATGTCTGATGCGTAGGTTAGGTTTTTTTTGATGGAGGGAGCACGTGTTTAAAGACAATGTACATGAGTTACATCCCAAAAGGGTAAAGCTGTGAGAACAACTAATTTAAAGAAAAACCCCTGAGTAACATATGCAAAGGACTTAAATAGCTAGATACATAAAAATCAATCAAGTCGTTGCAACGACCACATCGGTAATAGGCGTATCCTTATGCATGGCAACGGCACTAACAGAAAAACCATGGTTAGCTGCAATGAGTAGAGACAAGAGCATACGCAAAGGGACCTCTTGACAAAGGTTAAAGCCACCTTGGTCCATAGGAGAAATTATCAGCTAACTTTTGTAAAGCTATCATTGAAGATGAAGCAGATGATCACCGTAGGTGTGGGAGACTTGTTGGAGATGAGAAACAGCCGGTGCAACCTTTTGTTCGACGTGCTAGAGGATAAGCCCTCAACCCTAAGTTAAACAGCAAAACTCTCAACTAAATGGTGTTGGAGGTGAACCCAACATCCACCGGATTATAAGACGATGTCAACAAGAAGCCGAGATTCGTCATGTCCGTCAAGCAGAGACCAGAAGAGTCGAACACCGAAGACCCTCTAAAGCTACACAAATAATAAAAAGACAAGGCTAGATCTAAACCTATCTTGAGTTGGACCCCCTCCCCCTCCACGCGACAATTGAGAGGCAGTTGGAGAAGGAAGGGAAGGGGCTAGGATTGGAGCTTTTTTTTTTCCACCCGCTTTTTGTGAGGGACTTCATGGTGAAATGATCCTGATGAGTCTCTTCTCACTCCCTATTTCTCCCCGGATTTAACCAGAATAATTAACTATTTGCCATTCTTATGAGTGGTTCTAAAGAATGTCATTAGATCTATATTATAGATGATGAGTAGCAAATTCTTAATTGACGAATCTTAAAAGTGTCAAATAATTAAATGTCCTGTTTAGCCGCCTCCAACAGAACGGAGCGTACATCAATCTCTCGCAACTGATTTCCCTCATTTTGGGGTTCTCCTTTCATGCGTATCACCACCGGCGCGACTTGCTTGTTGTGTTGGTGGGATCACTTCTTTTCCTCTCACCTGTTCTGCATTTTTCTGTAGCACAAAAACATTTAAGATTTTTTTTAAAAAAAACCCTACGCCTCGAAGAAGCCATTACTAGTATTAATTTCTTAACAACAACAATATATATTTTTTAGATAATGGAATTACTGGTATTAATTTCTTAACAACAACGATATATATATGATGTCTTGATTTCCTTTGGACTGACCTGTGTCTCATACAGTACTGTACTAACACTGATTGCACTTAACGTGGATAAGTCAAGATAGAGCAAGATCGGGCGAGAACCTTGAGGCATACATGCTTCTTGTATGTATCCAACGTTGATCCATCCTAGGATTTGGTTTGGATCAAACAAAGCATTTGTAAATTTATCAGACTTCTTATATGTATATATCCAGTTAATTAGTTATCAACTCCGTACGTGTCGTGCAGTAAATAAGGTTTAGGAAATTAGGAGGGAGGGGGATTTGTGCTCTAGCTAGCTGCTAGATGGAAGTGACGCCGCGCCACCATCCATGATGATCCCGAGAGCTGAGTTCAATTACCGCGCGCTGGTCGTCGTCCTCCCCGCCGGCGCCGTCGTCGGCGTCATGCTGTACCTCGCCGGAGCACGCTGGGTGCTCCTGCTCCTCGCCGCGGTCACGGTCCTCCTCTGCCTCCAGCTATCGGCCAGGGACAACGCCGTCGATGGCGCCGCCGCCGCCGCCGCTGCCGCAGGCCCAGCTCAAACAGCTGATCTCCCGCTGCAACAGCCGGCGGCGCTCCCGCGCGAGGCGCCCGCAGAAGGTGATCTGCGTGGGCTTGGCGCGTCGTCGTCGCCGGTCTTCGTCGTCGCCGTCCTGCCGGCGTACGCGTGGAGGAAGAAGGCCGCCGTCGACGGCGACGACGGGGACGGCGAGTGCGCGATCTGCCTCGGCGAGGTGCGGCGAGGGCAGGTGGTGAAGCAGCTGCCGGCGTGCACGCACCTGTTCCACGCGAGGTGCATCGACAAGTGGCTGATCACGTCGCAGGGGACTTGCCCGGTGTGCCGGACTCCGGTGGACTCCGCCGCCGCCGCCCTGCAAGCCGTGAGAGTTGCCGATCAGCCACCGTAGGAATCGTTAGGTCTTTTTTAAGACCCAGGTGCATTTGCACCACATGATGTGCATCAATATTCGAACGTACATCCCGGGACTTCTCGGCTGTCTCCACAAGTGACCAGTGTCTTGTACTATAATTTAGACTTAATCTTGTTGCTTATCTTTAGTGTGAGTTGTAAATTAGTGCGTGCACGAGTTAGCTTGATCAAGAAAGTGTTAGCCTAAAACCGGAAGACGTTGGCCTAACCGAGAGAAAGCCTTAAGCTCAAAAGCCGCTCAAGAGGTGAGAGACTCCCCCCACTTTAAAGTTGGTTTAACTCCCCCTAAATAAGTAATGTGTGACTATTCCTAACAATCTTTCCTGTCATACATTGGTGTCCCTCAGCACTGACCGGCCCCACACACGGGCACATACGAGACTCACACCTGCGGTCACTGACCGACCCAGCATATGGGCACATACGGGCCTCACACCTGCAGTCTACTAGGCTTTGGGCTTACACCATCCTAAGTGTACACAAGCACTAGAGATTGTGGGCTTAGCTATGATACCATTTGTTAGCCCAAAACCGGAAGACGTTGGCCCAACCGGGAGGAAGCCTTGCTACACCCCAAAAGATAGCTCAAGAGGTGAGAGACTCCCCTATTTTTAAGTTGGTTCAACTCCTGCTAAATAAGCAATGCGGGACTATTCCCAACACTATATGTAAACCTAAACATTACTGCGGGAGAATCATATGACAAAAATAGTAGATATCAGTTGTAAAATTTACTTTCTTACTTGCCATATCAATTTTCTTTTATATGCTATCTTTTACCTTGAAATTATGTAGAAGTTATAAATGATTGTGATGTATAGTGTGTTTTTTCATTAAGAAGAGGAGCAATTTGCACTCTTGACAGATTATCTCAAGACTAAAAATAATTAGGATGATATGGCTTCATTAAAAAAAGATATAATTAACATTAACTGCACTTCCGTAGTAGCTATAGGGATGAACTTTATCTAGGATTCCTATTTCTGTGGGTGTACCGAAATACATGAGGTGGGTGATAGGTCTCACAGGGTCACATCTCACATTTGTCCGAGAGTACCAAGACTAGGTGGTGTTTGAATCTCCTGTGAGACTAGGTGGTGTTTGAATCTCCTGAAGATGAAGATAAAAATAAAGATTAACTGTTTCACGCAAAACGAGATGTTAATAGCGTATGATTAATTGAGTTTTAATTATTACAAACTTAAAAAATAGATTAATCTGATATTTTAGAACAACTTTCATATAAAAAGTTTTCGCACGAAACGCACCGTTTAGTAGTTTGAAAAGCGTGCCACGAAAATCTTCATCTTCATCCAACTCATATTAGAGAAATGAACAGGACCTCTGAGAGTCGACTTCCCAAGGCCTCTCTTGTCCCTGACTCCCGAGCTTTAGTGTGCTGTACTACACTTCTACTTCTACATCTTTTGATTTCTGTGATTTTCATGCACTACAATCAAACGATCATTCCTATAGTATTGTTTTTTTTTATCCATGTCACTCTAATCCTATATTTTTAGTATTCCTGTATTTTGAGAATCCTAATTTACAATATAACCATAGAAAAAATTCAAATTCTTGTTTTTTCTGCATTCACTTTTTAATAGAAATGTATATTTTAGTCCTATATTTGTTCACTGCGGTAAAATATGATATTAGGCTCTTACTCGTTTATTATTTGGTATAATTTACATCTCATTGTCAACGAAATTATATTGTTATAAGTTTCATTGTAACTTTTTGATGTGACCATCATGTATATACATGCAATCAAGCATGAGAAATGTAAAACATTGCCAAAGAACGCATCGGGTGAATGGAGGATCTATAAGATATTAAAAAAGTCCAATAAGTTTTGGAATCCAGTTCGGCCTCCGTAGATAGCAATGACTTCAAACGGACTTAGCGTCTTCATGCCAACTCCGATTTGGGTGATCTTAGACTTAATGGAAAGCTTATCTCGCTAGCTTTGAAACGCATCCAGTCTCATGTCCAAATTCCTTCCGAGTCAATGGGAATCGTCAAAACAAGAAAGTGATGTTGCTGAAACCGAACTTGGGCCTTGGGCCTTGTACTAGACTAGACCCATCTTGGAAGTATCTCCCTCCACCTCCACGAATTAGCATTTAACCCTAGATCTATTTTCTTCTATAAATATCTATGCACACCCTCTAAAACAATTAGGTTTTGTTTAGTTAAATTTTGCCAAGTGCCATTCACCTTCTCTAGTCTTCGCACGAATAGTCGGCGACTATAGATTCAGAGTGTGTTGATTTGCCAGGTCGATTAGATCTACCACTTCAATCATAACTATTCCTTTATGCTTAATCACCTATTCGCAATATTTAGATTGCATCTTATCTTGTTCTTGCAGTGTTCTCTCGTTTGCATTGCAGGGATCATCAACCGCGCATCACGGTTGGTGCGGCATCGTTTGTGATGTAGCAATTGCACGGTGTCCTGAACTTGTTCTAATTGGTAGCCACATCGCAAACTTCGCACTCGATCAAAGCGTCATCACTTTTGTCGTTTTGGAATATAAATATATGAGGTATATCCCATAGTTGTTTAAATTCCTGTCTTATTGAAAATTATTGTGAATATGAAAAATATAAGTATATTTAATAATAAAATAAGTCATAATATAATAAATGATATTTACATAGTAACTTTTCAATTAGACGTGGTCAAAATCTACCACGTTAAATATTTATGACCGATGGGAGTAGTTTGCTAGCAGATAGGGACAACCGAGCTCCGGTCATACCCACCAACCGAGCTCCGATCGAAGTTACATATTATTTTGAGTAAATTACATTCATCCTAAACTTGAGAATGTGACGTCTAAGTTCAATAACTTGGTAAGTGGGTGCGCTTTAATACACGAATTTGATAATTTAGTATTTTGGTGCAATTAATAGCTTCGCTAGATATGTGCTATTTTGGTTAATGAGTGCTATGTAAGTTTTTTCACAATGTTAATATGTCATCACATAGTAACCCCGTAGATATAATCCTACAATGTTTGATGTAATCTGTAAGAATATATTGCTCACCTAATTTGCACCATTGATTTAGATATTTTTTCTCCATCTCGAATACCAACTAGAAAATTCCTACGCAATAAAATTTGTTTGACTTTTAATTACTAGAATGACAAAACAAAATATGCTTGTACAAATCTACATAAGTATATTAACAATTGAGTACATATAACCAAAAATACTAAAAGTAATTAACTTTTTACACCACTTCTCAAGTTATTATATCAAAATCACACCCGTCTTTCAAGTAGTTGTACTCATAAGCTTATTTATTAAGTTGTACCCATTTGACAAGTTGTTGTTCTAACATACTCATTTCTCAAGTTTCTACACTAAATTGCACAAACTTGCCAAGTTAATGTACTACAAATACAATTTACTCTATTATTTTCACTAAGTAACACCACATGCTTAATTAACTGTAATTTTTATTTAGTTTTAGACTGCAATTTGAGGCATCCCATTTTCAGATTGGATGATCAACAATATTAAGGGTTTAATTAAGTGGATCGACCCATAAATCCACTTATAAATTAAATAGCGGATAACCTTGCGTACTTCTATTTTATTATTTTTAGATATTTTGAAGAGAGAATTGTCATGAAAGACCACTTTGCCTCTAGACACGCCATAGACAAAACGACATTGTTGTGGTGTACTTGGAAAAGACCACGTTTGTTGCGCGTCAATCGCATAGCAAAACTTGCGCGTCAATCTAGATTTGGTAATTAAGCAATAATCATTCATGTACACAATGTACGAAGTTACACTGGTGGAGAAACCATCTTTCGTCGGTCGGCCGATTTCCACAATAGTCCCGGATGCAATAAAAACCGGGGCTAAAGATGATCTTTAGTCCCGGTTCAAAAGGGAAACGGGCATATTTGATCTTTAGTCCCGGTTTGTGTTACCATCTTTAGTCCCAGTTCGAATGCTGTCAGGACCTGTCAGGCCCCCCCGGGATCTTTAGTCCCGGTTGGTAACACCTTTAGCCCCGGTTGGTGCTACCAACCGGGACTAAAGTCCCACCCCTATATATATGTCTTCTTCCTCCTCCAGCTGCCCGAGCAAGCTTCAAAATTACTTCAAAAAAGAGGGGAGGTCATGCCAAAATTTCTATTGAATTTATTTTGGTGATTACATACAAATCGGAGGTGCCTAAAAGGTTTGCAACTTCATCCTCCAATGTTTTTTTTGTCATACTACATTTGCACCTATGTTTTGCACACTTTTTTTTGTCTCCAAAATTTAGTTGTAAGTTGATGAGAGAGAAAATGTGTGTGGGGAAGAAAGAATATATAGAAATTTAGTTCATTTGCTAAACAAGGTTTTATAAAATAGTTGAGAAGGAAAACTCTAGTGAAAGTTAATCTTAAATAATAGAAAACAAACTAAAATGAAAATTAAAAGAAGTAAAACACATTAAAATTAGTTTAAAACTTTACAAATAGTTTTTAAGAATTATTTGGTGTAATATTTTATGATTTTTGTATGAATAAAGATATCTTATAATTATTGTATGACTGTCATTATTGTAAGAATAATTATTTGTGTGCAGTTTTTTTGACTCATGTAGATGGATCGGCAATGGATGTACGCTGACCGGCGGTCCAAAGAGTTTATTGACGGCGTGCACTATTTTTTGAGAGTGGCCGAAGCTAACAGGCAAAGGGGTTTTATTTGTTGTCCATGCAATAAGTGTAAGAATCAGAAGGAGTATTCTGCATCCAGGACTATTCATTTCCACTTGTTTGAGTCGGGGTTCATGCCAAGCTATAATTGTTGGACATCCCACGGAGAGCAAGGTGTTGAAATGGAAGAAGATGAAGTGGAAGACGACAATATTCCGGACTTTGCTCAGTATGTTGGATTTGAAGGAAATCAAACGGGCGAGGAGGAAATAGCTGCTGATGGTAACGACGTTGCGGATGATCTTGGTCAGATGTTGCAGGACGCCAGGGAGGACTGCGAAAGTGAAAAGGAGGCCCATAAATTGGACAAGATGTTGGAGGACCACAGAACTTCGTTGTACCCAGGTTGCGAGCAGGGGCACAAAAAGTTGGATACCACTCTGGAGTTGTTGCAATGGAAGGCAAAAAATGGGGTTAGTGACAAGGCATTTGGCGATTTATTGAAACTCGTCAAGAACATTCTTCCGGGGGGAAACAAATTGCCCGAGACAACGTACGAGGCTAAGAAGATAGTCTGCCCGTTAGGACTGGAAGTTCATAAGATTCACGCATGTCCGAACGATTGTATCCTATATCGCGGTGAGGAGTATGAGAACCTAGAAGCATGCCCTGTTTGCAAAGCACTACGATACAAGATTAGACGGGACGATCCAGGAGAAGTTGACGGGCAGCTAACAAAGAAGAGAATTCCTGCTAAGGTGATGTGGTATTTCCCTATAATACCACGGCTAAGGCGTTTGTTCAGGAACAAGGGGAATGCTAGAATGTTGCGATGGCACGCTGAAGAGCGTCAACAGGACGGGATGCTGAGACACCCCGCCGATGGTTCGCAGTGGCGAAACATCGACAGAAAATTTAAAGAATTTGGAAAGGACGCACGAAACATACGGTTTGGTTTGAGTACGGATGGCATGAATCCTTTTGGAGAGATGAGCAGCGGCCATAGCACTTGGCCCGTTACGATGTGTATCTACAACCTCCCCCCTGGCTATGCATGAAGAGGAAGTACATAATGATGCCGATTATTATTCAAGGCCCCAAGCAACCTGGTAATGACATCGACGTGTACCTAAGACCACTGGTCGAAGATCTTAAACAGTTGTGGAAGAAGGAAGGTGTCCCCGTGTGGGACGAGGACAAACAGGAGGAGTTTAACCTACGAGCGCTGCTGTTCGTAACCATCAACGATTGGCCTGCACTTAGCAACCTATCCGGACAGTCCAACAAGGGGTACAAGGCTTGCACTCACTGTATGGATGAAACAGAAAGTACGTATCTTAAGCACTGTAGGAAGGTTGTATACATGGGTCATCGTCGATTCCTTGGAGCAAACCACCCGGTACGGAAGAAAGGCAAGCACTTCGAACATAAGGCCGACCACCGTACGAAGCCTAAACATCGCAGCGGGAAAACAGTGTTTGCTATGGTTAAAGATCTTAAAGTAGTGTTCGGAAAGGGGCCTGGAAGCCAGCATATAGAGAGCGAAGATGGTCACGCAGCGATGTGGAAAAAGAACTCTATATTTTGGGAGTTACCATATTGGGAATTCTTGGACGTACGCCACGCAATCGACGTGATGCACCTCACTAAGAACCTTTGCGTAAACCTTCTTGGCTTCCTAGGTGTATACGGAAAGTCGAAAGATACACTGGAAGCACGTAATGATCTGAAGCATATGGAACAACGCGGCGACCTTCACCCGGAACCAAAGGAGAAAGGAAGCCATTACTTGAGTCCAGCCAGCTACACTCTTAGCAAGGCAGAGAAGGAAAGTATGTTTGAATGCTTGGAGAGCATAAAGGTACCGTCTGGATACTCCACGAATATCAAGCGAATAATAAGCATGAAGGAGAAGAAGTTCACAAACCTAAAGTCTCATGACTGTCACGTGTTGATGACACAACTGCTACCAGTTGTAATAAGGGGTATCCTTCCAGACAATGTCCGGGCAACAATAACAAAGATATGTGCATTCATGAACGCAATTTCGCAGAAGGTCATCGATCCGGATAGATTAGAAGCCCTTCAGAATGAAGTGGTGCAATGTCTCGTCAGTTTTGAGTTGATATTTCCACCTTCATTTTTCAATATAATGACGCATCTGCTTTGTCACCTTGTGAAAGAGATCCGTATTCTCGGGCCTATGTACCTACACAACATGTTTCCTTTCGAGAGGTACATGGGCGTTCTGAAGAAGTATGTTCGTAACCGTGCTCGTCCAGAGGCAAGCATCGCCAAGGGTTATGGAACAGAGGAGATCATCGAATTTTGCGTAGAATTTATCGAAGACCTTCGCCCAATCGGGGTACCTGAATCACGCCATGAAGGGAGACTACGGGGAAAGGGAACTCTCAGAAGGAAAGCAATAACAACGGTAGACAACAATTTATTCCGTAAAGCCCATTTCACTGTTCTGCAACACTCTTCATTGGTAGCTCCTTACATCGAGGAGCACTTGGCTCTAGTTCGCGCCAGGAACATCGGTAAGTCCGATGCATGGATTACACGGCATCACATTGATACTTTCCCCGCGTGGCTACGACAACATCTCATGGGTAACGAGTCGATCAACCAACAACTTGCCTTCCTGGCGAGGGGACCGTCTGGGTCGATCGCGACATTCCAGGGATATGAGATCAATGGGTACACATTCTACACGAGAGCCCAAGACATGAAGAGCACGAACCAAAACAGCGCTGTTCGTGTCGATGCCATGGGACACGATGGAACAACTGCCACGTATTACGGTGCTATCGAGGACATATGGGAACTTGACTATGGTCCTCTCAAGGTTCCTCTGTTCCGGTGCCAATGGGTTAGGTTGACTGGTGGAGGCGTAATGATTGATGACAGTGGGATGACAACTGTTGACCTTAACAAGGTTGGATACTCGGACGAACCTTTTGTCCTTGCCAATGATGTAACGCAAGTCTTTTTCGTGAAGGACATGTTTAGCAAAGGAAAGAAGGGCAGAGGGCCTGATGAGCCTAAGCGTCAAGTGGTTCTCCCAGGCAAAAGAAAAATCGTCGGAGTTGAGGACAAGACTGACGAGGATTACGATCAGTTGGATGGGCAACCCCCTTTCACGGTGACGATTGACCCTAGCATCCTCCTATCAAACGAAGACACCCCTTACTCACGCAGCGATCACAAGGAGGGAACAATAGTGAGGAGAAAGTACGTGCCGTAATTATTGTGTACACGATGTAAACTATTTTGGATGTATTGATTATCCATATAAATCAATTGATGTATGGCATATGTTAATTACGCACGATTATTAGAGGTTTCAACAAGTTTAAATCATGTATATGCTAGTTATATGTGATACTTACAATTTTTAAAAGTTTTAAATCACACAGGTGGCAATTTTATATGTATGTTAATTAGAGTTTTTAACATTTAATTTACTAGCATTCATATGCTAATTATAATTGACTAGAGGATTTTTAAAAGTTTTAAATCACGCAAGTGGCAATTTCATATGTTAATTAGAGTTTTTAACATTTAATTTACTATCATTCATATGCTAATTATAATTGACTGGAGAATTTTTAAAAGTATTAAATTTAATATATTTTTAAAACTATCATTCATATATTAGTGTTTTTCACAATTTAATTTACTATCTTTCATATGCTACTTATATATGACTATTCCAATTTTTAAAAGGTTAAAATCATGCATGTGGCATTTACATATGTTAATTAGAGTTTTTAGCATTTAATTTAATATAATTCCTACGCTAAGTACATATGATGATTACATTTTTTATTAATTTTAAATCATGCAGTATGTACATACATATCTTAATTAGAGTTTTTACCAATATAATAATATCATTCATATATATGCTAAGTATATATGATTATTGGAATTTTTATTAATTATATTTGCTTATTACGATTTATCCACTTAATTTATTACAGCCAAAAATAATTTTTCGAAGTAATTGTCATTAATCTTTGTACTTTAAATAATGTTAATGCATTAACTTCTATTTTATAAACACATATGTAAGCGAAAATCATATGCAGTGCTATAATCTTTAGTCCCGGTTCTTAACCCTAACCGGGTTTAAAAAGAATTTCGAAATAGCGGGAAAAGATATTTACTCCCGGTTGTTGAGAACAACCGGGACTAAAGATATCTTTAGTCCCGGTTGTTGAGAACAACCGGAAGTAAATATCTTTTCTTTAGTCCCGGTTGTTCTCAACAACCGGGAGTAAAGATCTTTCTTTACTCCCGGTTGTTCTCAACAACCGGGACTAAAGATATCTTTAGTCCCGGTTGTTGAGAACAACCGGGAGTAAAGATCCAGGGGTATATATATTCCCGGTGCGCCCTCGTTTTCTTCACCAACACTTAAACGTTTTCGGCCGATCGATCTCTCTCGGCCTCTCTCCTTCGCCGCCACTGCCTAGGGCAAATCCCCACGCCGACGCCGCCGTATCTCGCCGTCGTCTCGAGCTCGTCGTCCTCGCCGCCGCCTCTGCCTCCTCCGCTGCCGCCGCATCTCTGGGGTGAGAGCCGCCGCCGCCAGATCTCCCTTCATGCATCTCGATCTCTCCGATCTCAATCTCTCTCCGTCGCGCCGCCCGCCACGAGACGCCGCGCCACGACGACGACGCGCCACGCCGCCGCCTTCGACGCCGCGCAACGCCGCCGCCGCATGCCAACGCCACGCCGCCGCCGCCGTCGCCACGCCGCCGCCGCCTTCGCCGCCGCGCGCGCAATGCCGCCGCCGCCACGCCACGCCGCCGCCGCCACGCCACGCCACGCCACCGCCGCCACGCCACGCCGCCGCCGCCACGGCCCCACAACGCCACGCCGCCGCCGCCGTCGCCACGCCACCGCGCCAACCGCCGCCCCGATGCCGCCACACCGCCGTTAACGAACGAGAACGAGAACGATCGAACGAACGAGAGCGAGAACGAACACGTCAACGTACGTTGCCGCGACAACGTGAACGAGAACGAGAACGATCGAACGAACGAGAGCGAGAACGAGAACGATCGAACGAAGACAAACGAGAACGAGGGAACGAACGTGAACGAGCTAGGGAACGTGAACGAGCGAACGAACGAGGACGAACGTTAACGTGAAATGCAATATATATATATATATATATGTATATATATATATGTATATATATATATATATATATATATATATATGTATATATATATATATATATGTTACTTCGCATTTATCCTAATACATTTTTTTGTATCTTGCAGAAAAGACGTGTTGTCGGAGTCGTCCGTCAAGCCTGAGTGGAAGAGCTAGCCCTAGAAGGAATTGGAGCAGGCAAGTGACGTAATAATATAAATGATTGTTATATTTGTAATGCAATTAATTAAGATTATTAGACCTGTAATTAGACTTATCATATAAGATTGTGTAGTGTTCTAATATTATTTGAGTTTTAATATAAGATTATTTTATTGCAAATTAGACTTAGTATGACATTATTGACTACGGAATTGGTGCGACTCCTAGCAATTGACTATTGTAGTCTTAATTAGACTTAGCATATACGCACGAAACACTTAGCATACATTACTATTTTAGTCTTAGCATGTAATATTATTTGAGTTTTAATATAATATTACTTTATTTGTAATTAGACTTGGTATGTAATTATTGACTACGGAATTGGTGCGACAAGTAGCAATTGACTATTGTAGTCTTAATTAGACTTAGCATATACGCACGAAACACTTAGCATATACATGACTATTTTAGTCTTAGCATGTAATATTATTTGAGTTTTAATATAAGATTATTTTATTTGTAATTAGATTTAGTATATAATTATTTACTAGCTAGGGTTGTATAATATACGTCACCTAGACTTAGCTTATATCACGATTTGTAATTAGACTTAGCACGTAAGGTTGTGTAGGGTTCTAATGTACGACATTTACACTTAGCATACATGACTTAGATTGTTAAAACATAAATGTCTCGTGACTTAGAAGATGTTTCTTGTATCAACAGATGGCTGACCGCGATGAGGAACAGATATTGTACGATACAATCGCGGAGGGAAGCAGCCAGTACTGGAATGAAGAAGAGGGGAACGAGGATCCAAACCAGTACTTGAACGAGGAAGGGAACGTGGAGAGGGATGCGGAGGGGAAGCAGCAGGGGCACGTGGAAAGGGATGTGGAGGGGAACCAGGAGGAGGAGGCTAGTGGTAGTCAACCCTCCGTTGGACAGAAGAGGGCACGCGGGCAACGAGGTGCAGCGAAGAAGCTTGAGGGTCGGCACATCATAACGGAAGTGGAAGAAGATGGACGTCCTAGTGCCCCGGCCGAAGCCGCCAAGAACTATGTACGTCACAGCGGTTGGGTTGTGCGGGATAACGTGCCTGTCAGTACGGTGTACTGGCGAAGAACAAGGGCACGCGGAGATCATGAGAGCTTTGTCCCAGATTCGGAGAAAGAGATGCTGTGGACCACAATGCTCGAGACATTCACCCTTCCTGCGGGTACAGAGGACAAAGTGAAAAGGTGGACTCTGAAGAAAATGGCAGAACAGTTTCAGAGCTTCAAGGGAGATCTGTACTAGAAGTATATACTGAAGGGGCAGACACCGAACTTCGACACATTCCCAAAGCTAAGGGATCACTGGGACGAGTTCGTTGCATATAAGACAGGTGAACAAGGGCAGGCGATGATGGAAAGAAACAAAGAAAATGCCGCCAAGAAGAAGTACCATCACCACTTGGGGTCAGGAGGCTATAGCGTCGCGATGCCGAAGTGGGAGCAGATGGAGGCTAGCTTGATTGAGAGGGGTATCGAACCGGCAACAGCCAATTGGCTGGAACGATCGAAGTTCTGGTACTATGCTCACGGTGGAACGCTCAACCCAGTTGATGGCTCACTGGTCTTTGGCTATCAGATACAAGAGGCTGCGCGACAACTAACAGATGCAGTGGAAGCCTCCTCTCAGGGCACGTTCCGACCAGACAGAGATAGGGTGAAATAACCGGGACTAAGGATGGCTCAGCCACGTGGCCGGCTGAGCCATCTTTAGTCCCGGTTGGTGTTACCAACCGGGACTAAAGATCGAGCTGACCTTTTTTTTTTGCATGGCCCTGTTGCTGCATGGTTTATATATATATATATGACCAAAATATATATTTACATTAAAGAAAATATGTGCATGCATATAGAAAAATAGACATGTATTAATTACAATCCATTATGATATCCTAGCTAGCTACGATTTCGACGTAGTAATCGTTATCTCAGAAGCTAAGGACCTATGAATTGTATTTCCGTCGTAGTAGAATTCACCCTTGGGATCAAGGATTTGTTCGTTGATGAATCCCATGAGTTGTTCTTAAACCGCCGCGATAAATTACTTGTGTGTGATCAGGTTATCTCTCATGCGAATAAACTATATGAATGTATGAAATTAATTAATAATTAAATAACAAATCGATACGTACGCAATGAAATTTTGAATTTATTTGTATGTACATCGAGCTCTCTTGTAGTGATGATTTGGTCTGCAAGGCAGTGGCAATACTCGCACACGTAGTAGCCGCACAAGTTAGTTCCCTGCTTTTGCTTTGCGCACTATAAATAAATGACAAACAGCGAGAGATCTAATTAATATACACTTGTATGTATTTGAATTGGAGATTCAATATAAATATAGAGCATGTGTACTCACAGGAAAATTGAACTTCCGCCTAAGTCTTTCTCTCCATTTGCCGCGGACCAAATGACGGAACCGATACCAAGCCCTACATGGAGTTTAAAGCTATGATTCGTAGTAGCAATTAATTATAACAAGATTCTTAATTAACATAGAAACTTATGACAGTACCTGTCTATAAGTTCGAAAAGCTTGCCAAACGTAGACTCTTTTTTATCCATTGAGTTATATACGTTGACGGTGCAGGCCTCCACGTCGAAGAGTAAAAGGACCCAGTGGAATCTACAATGTGTGTGGGATGCATTACATATGAAACACTTAGCATGTTCGTATGGGAATGAAATTTGGTATAGGAAGACAGTAAAATTAAACTAACTCTGTGTTGTACGGCAATAGTATGAACGTCTTGTAATGCTGCGCCTTCAGGAGATGGACGAGATTGTCCTCTGTGGCTTGCGGATATTGGTCGAGCATTGCGGCGTTTACTTTCCGAGGGTCGATGAATCCAGTATCGAAAACCCCCCGCCGTCGGGCCCTTTGAATCTCCATTCTACAACGATAAAAGGAAGTATATATTATATATAGTCTACTTATATACAAGGACCTAATTAATTAAAGGAAACGTAATAAGAAATCTAACTGAACAATACTTACAAAATCCAGCAACTCATAATAGAGACGTCGAGGGCGTCCAGCTGGTATAGTTCGTAGATACCCTTGAAATTGATCCAGAGAATGTCATCTCCTTGCAAGAAGTCCGTGTCCCTGATCCTCGCTCCAATCATCTCTCTACCGGTGGCGCTCATCTCCATGTACAGTTGATGGAACTTGTACATTTGTGTGGGTAGGGACTACAGCTGCTCAGGCTTGACAAGCGGTTTACCGAGTTCGTACATGTATTTCACTTCCTCCTTTTCGATTGGTGCGCCTCATAGCAATTGATCCGTAGTTAGCCCGGTGTCAGTAATAAATTATTCTATTCCAAAATCTTCACCGGTCACCAACGGCTCGATCTCCTGGTTTGGTTGCTCTCCAAGCTGAGGGACTGGTTTGGACTTTCCAGAAGATGCTTTCTTGAGTGTTCGCTCATAGTCCGATAGCTTTATGGCCTCCTTGGCAGGTGCAGACATACCCCTGAAGAAGTTCCTGACACTCGGGTCCATAGGAATTTTCTTTTCTAGACTTCGAGGCTTCAATTGTCTCCTGACTTCTGATGCCACATAAGCGTCAAGCTCCTCTTGAGTGCAATCGTACCCCGGGTCCTTGTTCTTGGCGGCGTCAACTTTCGCCTTCTTCGTTGCCCTTGTGGGGGCAGGCGGTGGAGCTTGGGGGGCCCTTGACTTGGAAGGTGTCGGACGAGGAGCTTGTGGAGGAGTCGGTGCAGGAGCCTGAGGTGGAGACGGTGCTGGAGCATGAGGAGGAGACGGTGCAGGAGCCTGAGGAGGAGACGGTGCAGGAGCCTGAGGAGATGGTGCACGAGACGCCGCTTGTCGCCCAGGGAGGATGATGTACCGCTTGTGCCATAGTATAATGGCGTGGCTTGTGTCTCGTAGATGTGTCTCACCGTCTCCTCCAGGGTAATCCAACTCGAGGTCCTCGTACGCGCCTTCGACCAACTCAACTTCGACCTTGGAGTATCCTGCTGGAATCGGCCTGCAGTGGTAAGTAGCTGAAGGGTCCGTTGGGATGGCCATGCCCGACGCCACCTTCACGTGGTGAGAGGTTATTTATTAGTAATCAACATATATAAGCAGCAACTTGCGGAATGGATAAATCTAAAATCTGTAAACTACGAGCTTACCTTTATTGATAAGTTCTTGAAGGTAATATGTAGCTCACATGGTGTCCGCTAAGTGATGTCACCAACGGGGCAGGTGGTTTCGTCCTGGGTTTGCATGGCGTCCATGCTCTGTGATCCTACCTGCCCCGTTGAGGCGCAGCTGCTACGATTTCCTGAAGGGCTCACCATTGCAAGAGGAATGGTCGGCTGGGGATCGTGGGACCGATGTGCGGCCATGCGTTTATCAACCTTCCTTGCCACCTCCTCTTGCATGCTGAGCTCGTAGCTCGATACCCTGTACTCAAGATCTGCAATCTTCGCCTCGGTATCTCTCTTGCTCCTCATCCGACTCCTGTACGTGTGGATGCCCTCCTTGAATCCAATCTTCTAAGGAATCACCCCTTTCCCTCATGTTCGTCCTGGATGCTCTGGAGTCTGCAGGGCGAGTGACAGCTCGTCCTTCTCTCTGTCGGGTCGGAACGTGCCCTGAGAAGAGGCTTCCACTGCGTCCGTTAGTTGACGCGCAGCCTCGCGTATCTGATCGCTGAAGACCAAGGAGCCATCAACTGGGTTGATCGTTCCACCGTGAGCATAGTACCAGAACTTCGATCGATCCGGCCATTTAGCGGTGGTCGGTTCGATACCCCTCTCAAGCAAGCTTGCCTCCATCTCCTCCCACTTCGACATCGCGATGCTATAGCCGCCTGACCTCAAGTGGTGATGGTACTTCTTCTTGGCGGCATTTTCTTTGTTTCTTTCCATCATCGCCTGCCCTTGTTGACCTGTCTTATATGCAACGAACTCGTCCCAGTGATCCATTAGCTTTGGGAATGTATCGAAATTCGGTGTCTGCCCCTTCAGGATATATTTCTGGTACAAATCTCCCTTGAAGCTCAAAAACTGTTCTGCCATTTTCTTTAGAGTCCACCTTTTCACTTTGTCCTCTGTACCCGCGGGAAGGGTGAATGTCTCGAGCATTGTGATCCACAGCATCTCTTTCTCCGAATCTGGGACAAAGCTCTCATGATCTCCGCGTGCCCTTGTTCTACGCCAGTACACCGTACTGACAGGCACGTTATCCCGCACAACCCAACCGCTGTGTTGTACGTAGTTCTTGGCTGCTTCCACCGGGGCACTAGGTCGGCCGTCTTCGTCCACTTCCATTATGATGTGCCGACCCTCTAGCTTCTTCGCGGCACCTCGTTGCCAGCGTGCCCTCTTCTGTCCAGCGGAGGGTTGACTTCCACTAGCCTACTCCTCCTGGTTCCCCTCCACATCCCTCTCCACGTTCCCCTCCTGGTTCCCCTCCACATCCCTCTCCATGTTCCCTTCCTCGTTCAAGTACTGGTTTGGATCCTCGTTCCCCTCTTCTTCGTTGCAGTAAAGATAAGATCTTTAGTCCCGGTTGATGAGAACAACCGGGAGTAAAGTCTTTACTCCCGGTTGTTCTCATCAACCAGGACTAAAGATATTTTCCCGCTATTTCCAAATTCTTTTTAAACCCGGTTAGGGTTAAGAACAGGGACTACTGATAAGCGCACTGAATATTAATTTCCATTACATATGTGTTTCTAAAATAGAAAATAATGCATTAAAATTATTTAAAGTCGAAAAATTAATGACAATTACTTCGAAAAATTATTGTTGTCTGTAGTAAATTAAGTGGATAAAACATAATAAGCAAATATATGATTTAAAATTAATAAAAATTCTAATAATCATATATACTTAGCATATGAATGATATTAAATTGTTAAAAATTGTAATTAACATATGTATATACATATGACATGCATGATTTAAAATTAATAAAAATTCTAATAATCATATATAATTAGCATATGAATTATATTAAATTAATTGTTAAAAACTCTAATTAACATATGTAAATGCCACATGCATGATTTAAACTTTTAAAAATTCTAGTTATCGCATATAACTAGCAAATACATGATTTAAAATTGTTAAAACCTCTAATAATTGTACGTAATTAACATATGCCATACAACAATTGATTTATATAGATAATCAATACATCCAAAATAGTTTACATCGTGCACACAATAATTACGGCAATACATCGGCGATGACGGTTGACCGCACATACTTTCTCCTCACTATTGTTCCCTCCTTGTGATCGCTACGTGAGTAAGGGGTGTATTCATTTGATAGGAGGATGCTAGGGTCAATCGTCACCATGAAAGGGGGTTGCCCATCCAACTGATCGTAATCCTCGTTAGTCTTGTCCTCAACTCCGACGATTTTTCTTTTGCCTGGGAGAACCACGTGACGCTTCGGCTCGTCAGGCCCTCTGCCCTTCTTTCCTTTGCTAGACATGTCCTTCACGTAAAAGACTTGCGTTACATCATTGGCAAGGACAAAAGGTTCGTCCGAGTATCCAACCTTGTTAAGGTCAACCGTTGTCATCCCACTGTCATCAATCATTACGCCTCCACCAGTCAACCGAACCCATTGGCACCGGAACAGAGGGACCTTGAGAGGACCATAGTCAAGTTCCCATATGTCCTCGATGGCACCGTAATATGTGCCAGTTGTTCCATCGTATCCTATGGCATCGATACGAACAACGCTGTTTTGGTTCGTGCTCTTCATGTCTTGGGCTCTCGTGTAGAATGTGTACCCATTGATCTCATATCCTTGGAATGTCGCGATTAATCCAGATGGTCCCCTCGCCAGGAAGGCCAGTTGTTGGTTGATCGTCTCGTTACCCATGAGATGTTGTCGTAGCCACGCGGGGAAAGTATCAATGTGATGCCGTGTATTCCATGCATCAGACTTACCGATGTTTCTGGCGCGAACTAGAGCCAAGTGCTCCTCGATGTAAGGAGCTACCAATGAAGATTGTTGCAGAACCGTGAAATGGGCTTTACGGAATAAATTGTTGTCTACCGTCATTATTGCTTTCCTTCCGAGAGTTCCCTTTCCCCGCAGTCTCCCTTCGTGGCGTGATTCAGGTACCCTGATTGGGCGAAGGTCTTCAATAAATTCTACGCAAAATTCGATGACCTCCTCTGTTCCATACCCCTTGGCGATGCTTGCCTCTGGACGAGCACAGTTACGAACATACTTCTTCAGAACGCCCATGTACCTCTCGAAAGGAAACATGTTGTGTAGGTACACAGGCCCGAGAATACTGATCTCTTTGACAAGGTGACAAAGCAGATGTGTCATTATATTGAAAAATGAAGGTGGAAATATCAACTCAAAACTGACAAGACATTGCACCACATCATTCTGAAGGGCTTCTAATCTATCCGGATCGATGACCTTCTGCGAAATTGCGTTCATGAAAGCACATAGCTTTGTTATTGTTGCCCGGACATTGTCTGGAAGGATACCCCTTATTACAACTGGTAGCAGTTGTGTCATCAACACATGACAGTCATGAGACTTTAGATTTGTGAACTTCTTCTCCTTCGTGCTTATTATTCGCTTGATATTCGTGGAGTGTCCAGACGGTACCTTTATGCTCTCCAAGTATTCAAACATACTTTCCTTCTCTACCTTGCTAAGAGTGTAGCTGGCTGGACTCAAGTAATGGCTTCCTTTCTCCTTTGGTTCCAGGTGAAGGTCGCCGCGTTGTTCCATATGCTTTAGATCATTACGTGCTTCTAGTGTACTTTCAACTTTCTATATACACCTAGGAAGCCAAGAAGGTTTACGCAAAGGTTCTTAGTGAGGTGCATCACGTTGATTACGTGGCGGACGTCCAAGAATTCCCAATAGGGTAACTCCTAAAATATAGAGTTCTTTTTCCACATCGCTGCGTGACCATCTTCGCTCTCTATAGGCTGGCTTACAGGCCCCTTTCCGAACACTACTTTAAGATCTTTAACCATAGCAAATACTGTTTTCCCGCTGCGATGTTTAGGCTTCGTACGGTGGTCCGCCTTATGTTCAAAGTGCTTGCCTTTCTTCCGTACCGGGTGGTTTGCAGCAAGGAATCGACGATGACCCATGTACAGAACCTTCCTACAGTGCTTAAGATACATACTTTTTGTTTCATCCATACAGTGAGTGCAAGCCTTGTACCCCTTGTTGGACTGACCGGAAAGGTTGCTAAGTGCAGGCCAATCGTTAATGGTTACGAACAGCAGCGCTCGTAGGTTAAACTCCTCCTGTTTGTCCTCGTCCCACACGGGGACACCTTCCTTTTTCCACAACAGTTTAAGATCTTCGACCAGTGGTGTTAGGTACACATCGATGTCGTTACCAGGTTGCTTGGGGCCTTGAATAATAATCGGCATCATTATGTACTTCCTCTTCATGCATAGCCAGGGGGGAGGTTGTAGATACACATCGTAACGGGCCAAGTGCTATGGCCGCTGCTCATCTCTCCAAAAGGATTCATGCCATCCGTACTTAAACCAAACCGTGTGTTTCGTGCGTCCTTTCCAAAGTCTTTAAATTTTCTGTCGATGTTTCGCCACTGCGAACCATCGGCGGGGTGTCTCAGCATCCCGTCCTGTTGACGCTCTTCAGCGTGCCATCGCATCATTCTAGCATTCACCTTATTCCTGAACAAACGCCTTAGCCATAGTATTATAGGGAAATACCACATCACCTTAGTAAGAATTCTCTTTTTTGTTAGCTGCTCGTTAACTTCTCCTGGATCGTCTCGTCTAATCTTGTATCGTAGTGCTTTGCAAACAATCAGGTTCTCGTACTCCTCACCGCGATATATGATACAATCATTCGGACATGCGTGAATCTTCTGAACTTCCAGCCTTAGAGGGCAGACTATCTTCTTTGCCTCGTACGTTGTCTCGGGCAATTTGTTTCCCTCCGGAAGAATGTTCTTGACGAGTTTCAATAAATCGACAAATGTCTTGTCACTAACACCATTTTTTGCCTTCCATTGCAAGAACTCCAGAGTGGTATCCAACTTTTTGTGCCCCTGCTCGCAACCTGGGTACAACGATATTCTGTTGTCCTCTAACATCTTGTCCAATTTATGGGCCCCTTTTCACTTTCGCAGTCCTCCTTGGCTTCCTACAACATCTGACCAAGATTATCCGCAACGTTGTTACCATCAGCATCCCTTTCCTCCTCGCCCGTTTGATTTCTTTCAAATCCAACGTACTGAGCAAAGTCCAGAATATTGTCGTCTTCCACTTCATCTTCTTCCATTTCAACACCTTGCTCTACGTGGGATGTCCAACAATTATAGCTTGGCATGAACCCCGACTCAAACAAGTGGAAATAAATAGTCCTGGATGCAGAATACTCCTTATGATTCTTACACTTACTGTATGGACAACAAATAAAACCCTTATGCCTGTTAGCTCCGGCCACTCTCAAAAAATAATGCACACTGTCAATAAACTCTTTGGACCGCCGGTCAGCATACATCCATTGCCGATCCATCTACATGACATGAAAAAAAATCGTACACATAATTATTCTTACAATAATGACAGTCATACAATAATTATAAAATAATTACAAACTCTTTCAACAGTCATACAACAATGACATATCATTATTCATAAAAAACTATAAAATATTACACCAAATAATTCTTATTTACTATTTCTAAAGTTTTATACTAATATTAATATTAATGTGTTGTAGTTCTTTTAATTTTCATTTTAGTTTGTTTTCTATTATTTAATATTAACTTTCACTATATTTTCCCTCTCAACTATTTTATAAAACCTTCTTTAGCAAATAAACTAAATTTCTATATATTCTTTCTTCCCCACACAAATTTTCTCTCTCATCAACTTACAAGTAAATTTTGGAGACATAAAAGTGTATAAAACATAGCTCCAAATGTAATATGACAAAAAAAACATTGGAGGATGAAGTTGCTAACATTTTAGGCACCTCCGATTTGTATATAATCACCAAAATAAATTCACTAGAAATTTTGGCATGACCTCCCCTCTTTTTTGAAGAAATTTTGAAGCTTGCTCGGGCAGCTGGAGGAGGAAGAAGACATATATATATATATATATATATATATATATATATATATATATATATATATATATATATATATATATATATATATATATATATATATATATATATATATGTATATATATATACATATATATATATATATATATATGTATGTATATATACATATATACATATATATATATATGTATGTATATATACATATATACATATATATATGTATGTATATATACATATATACATATATATATATATATGTATATATATATATATATATATATATATATATATATATATGGGTGGTACTTTAGTCCCGGTTGATGTTATGAACCGGGGCTAAAGATCGCCGGGATCTTTAGTTCCGGTTGGTAATACCAACCGAGACTAAAGTTACGATCTTTAGTACTAAAGATCCTGGGGGGGCCTGATAAGCCCTCACAGCATTTGAATCGGGACTAAAGATGATCGTTACCAACCGGGACTAAAGATCAAATATGCCCGTTACCCTTTTTAACCGGGACTAAACATCATCTTTAGCCCTGATTTTTATTGCAACCGGGTCTATTGTGGAATTCGGCCGACCGACGAAAGATGGTTTCTCCACCAGTGCAGCTTAATTTGCTACGTCTTCTCTCGATCGAAAGGAGATTAATTAAGCTAATTAATCTCGCCATCGTCTCGATCGTCATGGCCGCTGCCGTCCGGTCCGTGTGGGCGGACAACTTCGCCGCCGAGTCGGCCATCCTCCGCGCCGTCGCGCCATGCGCCGTCTACGCCGCCATTAACGTCCAGTATCCAGGCTGCGTCGTTTCCGCCGCTGGCGGCGCCGGCGACCACCGCTGCTACTACGACCTCACCGCCGAGGAGCGGTACCAGGTGGTGAGGGCGAACGCGGACGAGCTCAAGCCCCTCCAGCTCGGCCTCGCCGTGCGCACCGCCGACGGCGGCCGCTTCGCCTGGGAGTTCAACCTGAACGAGTTCGACCTCGCCGCCGACGGCGACATGTGCGAGCCGGGCTCCGTCGACTACCTCCGCCACCGCGGCATGGACTTCAACGCCCTCCCATGGTCGGGCGTCGGCGCCGCCAGCCTCGGCCGCCTGCTCTGGAGCTCCGGCCTCCTCGCCGCGCGGCCGTCGTGGGCCACCTTCGCCGGGGCCTACCACGTCGCCTACTTCGCCAGGATCTTGATGCTCGCCGTCGCCGTCGCCGGCACCGGCGGCGGCGGGGCGGCGAGGCGGCTCCCCGCCGACGTCGGGGGATTCGAGGAGATGGTCCGCTCGCTGCTGGGGCATCACGTGTACGACGTCAGGTTGCTGGCCGGGGAGCTCAGGGGCCCGCTCGCCGACGTTGCGAGGCAGCTCGGCGCCGCTGTCCCAGCCGACGCGGCCGCCGCGGGGCTCGCCGGCGCCGGCGCCCTCATGGCGCTGCAGGCTTTCGAAGCCCTGAGGGAGCAATGCCGCGGCGTGATGCCTCATCGTGGATTGCTATGTGGGATTCAAGCAAGCTAGTTTGTTTGTTAGCAAGGTTAGTACTCCCTCCGTTTCAAAATGTTTGACACTGTTGACTTTTTAGCACATATTTGACCATTCGTCTTATTCAAAAAATTTTATGAAATATGTAAAACTATATGTGTACATGAAAGTATATTTAACAATGAATCAAATGATATAAAAAGAATAAATAATTACTTAATTTTTTTAATAAGACGAATGGTCAAACACGTACTAAAAAGTCAACGGTGTCAAATATTTTGAAATGGAGGGAGTAATTAATTAGGAGAGGAGAAAGGGCCTATAGCTAAAAAAAACTAATTACAAGACTTCGTCAATCTCCAAGATAGATTTGTCGGCCCCTTCTTCGAAGATGTTTATAAGGGTGAGTGTGCGTGTGTTGTGAGTATGTACGTTGTACTGTGTAATTTTTAAAAAAATTAGGTGAGAAAATTGAGGTAATAATCGAGGTGGATTGCCAGGCGAAAGCGACGATCAAACGCATGCAGAGCCCAGAGCCCAAATCCGACTATGAGCCTATCAGATCAAGAGATTCAAGACTGATCGCTAAGAAACCAATATTGGAAGCGGTGATCGATTGTTTTATGTTGTTTTGTTACGAAATAATTTAGTCGTGTTGATTAATTGTGTCCGTGTCCGTATCCTTAGTGAGCCCAATATTTTGAGCTAACCACGTTAAAAAAATACATAGAGAGAGTATATACATATTTAATTAGCCATGTAACTGGGCAAGTGTCCTCACTCGCTGAGTTGAATAATTTAGTTGTGTAATTGCTTGTGAGTATCCTGAATTGTGTAAAAAAGGGTTATACTCCAGTTCAATTTAGATCCAGTTCACTTCTTCAGTTTAGATGATTGATATCGATTTTGCTCAAGTACTTTGTTCATATATTTACTTTCTTTCTTGAACTAGTTTAGTAGCATATGGATTATACGGTGATTCAAATTACTCGCTCTAGTATTCACAAAATTCCAACACACAATAACTTGTTAAATGTTTAGTTTAAAGAAAATGGTATACATCGATTTTCCTCCAAAATCTAGTATCATAATATCAAAAATTTATTATATTTTATTATAAACTTATTCTAATATAAAATTGATAGTTGGAATTTTAAGAGTTGGATCGAATTTCGTTATATAAACGCCAAATATTTATGTTTTGTTATATATCTAATTTTAAGAGTATTATTTTGTGATATCCGCTGGTACACTTAAAATAAATTTAAGACAGAAGGAGTCACTATGTTTTTCTTCCGTACAATTGAGATTGTAACGTGTATAGCATTTATTCACTAATTGTATACCAAATACAATTTGATTTCTATAGATAGAAGAGAAAAGTTAAATATAGCCACAAAATCTTGCTTGTGGCCTTCTTAATCCTATAGCATGTAAAGAATTGAACAAAATCTATGCTAACTCCCCTTTATGATTCGGCATCCAGCTTGAAACGTTTCATCACATACAAATCCTACATATCCCTGAGTAAACATACATAATACAACTGTCACTTACTAATTCGTGTTCTTGAATTGGTACAATAGACCACACTTACCGAGTTAAATGAATTAAATTTTATCCTCTGGTTATGCAAGACACGCCAGAAATCTGACCGCTTGTGTCTGTGTACCAAAATTCGTTGATCAAATCACATCACCAAATTTCTCTCTTTCTTTGCCAGCTTCTTTGTGTGATATTTCCGACTGAAATTCCCAATACATGATGCACGTCAACACACGAAGTTTTCAATATCAAATTAGTTTCATTAAATGAAACATTAAATATATTTTGATAATATATTTCTTTTGTATTAAAATGCTGCTAAATTTTTCTATAAATTTGATAACTTAAAAAAAATTTTGCTAAGAAAAAATTCAAAATGACTTATAATATGAGATGGAAGTAGTTAGTTTCACATATACATCGATCATCCCTGATCCCTACTTCAGAGTTCAGAGTTAACAAGCTTACTTAAACCGGCAACTGATCAGTTGGATCAACTTGTTGCTGTGCAGGCGCCGGCGGTGCTCCGGCCGCCAGCTTGCCCGGGTCAAGCTCTCGCCGGCACAGCGGGCACGTCCGGTGAGCGGCGAGCCACCGGTCGATGCAGTCGGCGTGGTACACGTGCTCGCACGCCGGCAGCCGCCGCACCATCTCCCCCTCCCGCACCGCGCCCAGGCACACCGCGCACTCCCGCCCGACGCCGCTCGCCGCCGTCGCGCCACCGTCGTCGGAGCTTCCAACTACATAAGCGTAGGCCGGGGGGAGGGCCTCCACAGGGAACGGCTCGCCGCCGCCGCTTTCGCCAGCAGCGACGACGACGACCGCGCCCTCGCCGTCGACGTAGCCGGAGACCGCGTCGCGCTCCCTCCATCTCCGGCAGCAGCAGAAGGCGAGCGACATGAGGGTGAGGAACGTGGCGAGGAAGATGGACAGGAACACGGCCGACACAACGATCAACCCGCGCGGCGGCGGGCCGGACGCCGACGCCGCCGCCGCCTGCCCGCCGCCGCCGCAGCATGTCTCGACGCCGGCGCCGGTCATCACGACCACTCCGACGAACACTACAAGAACGAGCTATCTTGCGACGGCGACGACGACGAGTCCATGTGCCGTTTTGCCGCGTATATAAATACGACAGGAGGAAGAGAGATCGAGATCATGGCCGCCAACGTTTTTGAGCTTTGTCAACGACTATAATATAATTATTGTTACAATAGTTTAATACTAGTGTACTAAGTAAAGTCAGAAGTGAATTAAGCTGGCATGCAGAAATGTTCGTCATGTCTGACATAATCCTCCGTGAATATACATATCTTTGGTAATAATATTGATGTTTGCTAGGTAGAATATATATGCATGCACTAACTAATTCAATTTCTTAATATTTATTTCTTCTTTGTCCAATAGGAGTTGAGATCGATCTGTAAACAGAATCTCCATTGGGCTGAATTTATTTGCTCAAACGATGACCTGATATTCTAGTTACCACTTAATTAGCAGCCCTGATATTTGCTTGTGCAGTTGTTATCACTTAGCAGCCTTGATATTCTAGTTGAGTAATTAATTAGGTGGAAAATTTTTCAGAGTCTGGGTCAAACTTGTTATTCAGTTAGCTTGATGACCAAGTATATATAAACATGTCAGTGATTATTTATGGGAGAGTAATCAATTTTGTCCTTTTCGCTCTTGGATCAATTTTATCCCTTGTTTATGTTGTCTAAAAATCTCCTCTATGGAATTGTCCCATGGACCGATCGATATATATTATATATTTGAGTAAATTTCGTAAATTATATATACTTTGATCAAACTTTAGCAAAACTACTACTACTCACTTCGTCCTAAAATATAAGTATTTTTAGCGTAGTGACAAGTCAAACTTTTTTAACTTTGACTATTAATAACAAAAAAAAAGTAAAAAAAATCAATCATGTAAAATTGATGTTATTAGATTTATCATTAAAATATTTTACTTTTATAGATATTGTTGGTCAAAGTAGTATCTCAGAGACCGTGTCAGAGTCCAAAAATACTTATATTTTAGGACGGAGGGGATACAATATAAGGCAGAGTATCATACTCATACACCTACTTATATTTAGGGGTGAACAGAACGCTCGTGGCTCGTTAGCTCGCTCGGCTCGTGACAAGCTCAGCTCGGCTCGGCTCGTTTAAATTTCGTAACGAGCCGAGCTGGCTTTTAAGCTCGTTAGGGATAACGAGCTAGCTCGTGAGCCTTAACGAGCCAAGGGATATGGGCTGTTACTACTTGGGCTGTAGGCCTGTGGTATAGAATAGAAGGCCCAACAGCCAACAGCCCGACTTCAACAGAAAACCCTAGACTGCCTAGTGCCGCACGCCCACACCGCATCCGCATCTCCCGATTCCTCGTCTCCGACTCTCCGTAGTGCGCGGCTGCCAGCCGCCACTATCGCTCACTCGTGCGTCACCTCGTCTCCTCTCCGCACGCGTTGGCGGCGCCGGCGGCGCCTCTCGCCGCCCGCATTCTGCCGGCCTCAGCCACCGACGGAGCGTCGCCTGCCCTCAGCCCCCGCCGGCCGCAGCCCCGTGCCACACGCCGACCTCGTCGAAAGCAGCAGCGGGAGCAGCAAAAGGTCCGCATGGATCCCTGTAGGTTGTAGTCAAGGATCTGCAAGACTTCTTGGCTGTTTGATTTTTTTTTTTCGAGGGGACTTGGCTGTTTGATTTTGACCTTCTGTGTATCCAAAGCCCTGTTTTGATCCCTGTAGGCGGGAGCGTGCTGTTTGGCCCTAAAGCCTCTGTGTCCATGGTGTGTATCCAAATTCCAAAATCTCTTTTATGGTTGTTCCAATTATCCTAGACTTCTTGGCTGTTTGATTTTGAGCATCGATGATATGCTTTGTCAAGAACAAAACATGGATCTCCTAAAAATTATTTGGTGGTTTATAAATTGCGAGTAATATTTCCCAAATTCCAATCCAGACAATCCTCTGTGAGATGATTGATTCAGTTCTTTGTTGTTAATTTTAACCTGAGCTCTTGTCAACTGATTCAGTTCTTTGCTTGGGAGCAGTAACGGCAGTTTTTTTTTGTTTGGCTCGCGAGCCTAACGAGCTAGCTCGAGCTTTCAAACGAACCGAGTGGAGCTAGGTTTCTAGATTATCCTAACGAGCTTGACTGAGCTGAGCTGAGCCGGCTCGCTATCCACCCTTACTTATATTAGTAATAGTATTATCACAACACTACATATTTTAGAGTTATCATACCCTATTATTGTGCTAGGGACTGGAGTTAAAAATAATCTGTAATTATTTGATAAAATTGATGCTAATTGTCTACATTACAACTTAAATGTTGTTTTGTGATAAATATGCTAAATGTTTAGTTTTGTGGTACACCATCTTACATATATATAATTTGATAATAGTTTGATTAAGGTATATATAATTTCATAGTTTGATTAACGTAGGTATTCTATCTCAGCAAACCACTAACCTAATAGCTTAGCGAGATCTATAGAAAATATTCTTTCAGATTTACGTGGAAGCAATCAGGAATGTTAGCTATAAATTGTCAATACTTCAGGTATAGAAAATACTTACTCTTTTTGTGCTAATTGATTTTGGAATGCTATGCTCCATGGACCAAAAAATATCCACTGTTCGGAATCAAGTAAGAAACGACATTTGAATCTTACATTTGAATCTTAATATTTTGTAGGAAAAAGTACGAATTACCCCCTTGAACTATCGCGGTCGACTGAGTTACCCCCTAAACCCGAAAACCAGACATTGCTCACCCTGAACTTTCAATAACAGACAAATTACCCCCCTCGACTTAATCCAGAGCGGTTTTGTTCTACGTGGCGTACGCGTGGCAACCCAATTAGCATTTTTTTTAAAAGTTGTGGGACCCACCTGTCATATCTCCCCTTCTCCTCCTCCTCTCTTCACACTCTCTCCCTTTCTCTCTCTCATGGGGCGACACAGAAGGAGTGAAGAAGTGCACCCAAGCGCATGGGGGGCGGCCACCCGAGTGCTGTGAAGAAGTGTCGGAGCACAGTCAGCGGCGGTGGCAGACGGATGACGCCGACACCGAGACACCGTCGCCGCGTTCCCGGCTCTACGTGTTCATCAGGGCGTCGCTCCTGTTGTCCGTCTTCTTCCTCGCCGCCAACGCCAATGGCCATGGCCACGTCCTCGTCGCCTCCGTCGACTTGTTCCACTCCTTGTGGGTGCGCTTCCGGGCGCGCCTACGTCTCCCCGCCGCTCCAACTCCTCGCCGACGCATGCGTCGTGCGCTTCCTCGTCCAGAGCGCCGACTGCCTCGTCTGGTGCCTCGGCTGCCTCTACATCCATCTCAACCGCATCAAACCTAAACCCATCTCCTCGCCGGCAATAGATAGAGAGAGAGAGAGAGCGGGGGGCTGGGAGAGAGGTTGGGCGAAGAGAGGGATGACAGGTGGCCCAGGGGTTATTTAACTTTTTTATTTTTGCTGACTAGTCTGCCACGTTTGGTGCCACGTGTACTAGCTCAAGTCAAAACCGCTCAGAACAGTGTTCAGGTAGGTCATTAGTTCAGTATAAATAGTTTAGGGTGTAAAATGTCTGGTATTAGAGTTTAGGGGGTAATTCGGTTGACCGCAATAGTTTAGGGGAGTAATTCGAACTTTTTCCAATTTGATATTACTCAGAGAGTATTATAAACCAAACCTTAAGTATGGTAATGACTGTTAATTTTTTGTTTTTACAATGTGTTATTTTGCGCAGTGATGCAGCTGTGTCTTGATTGAAGAAGAGTAGAAGACCATGGAAAAACATAGCAGAGCAAATGCTAAGACTACAGGGCCCATGTACCGCAGGCCGAGAATGGTTACATACTGTCTAAATCGGCATAACCAGCCCATACCAAAGTAACACCACCTACTCCTTACACAACAAAGACCATTGACGAGCCCAGCAGAGCCTAGCCAAAACACCAGTTGTGGGTTCGAAAAAGTATACCGAAGGTCCCTCAACTTGTTATCGAGTTACAAAATCGTCCCCTAACCGTAAAACCGGATACAACGCATCCCCCAACTTACAAAACCAGTGTAGATTAGATCCCTCGGTTGTTTTGCACCCGGTTTTATCCGACGTGGCGGCTGAGTCAGCGTGGGACCCACGTGGACCCCACATGTCAGAATGCCACGTCAGCAGGCTGGCCTCTCCCTTCCTCTCCTTTCCTCCTCTCTCTCTCTCTCACTCCTCTCTGGACTGGGCAGGGCGGCCGACGGTGGGGAGGAGGTCGCCGGGTGAGGAGGTCCGACGGTCGGCCGGCGATGCGGCGGCGGAGACACGGGAGAATGGGAGGGCGGTGGCAGGGCGAGGCGGCGTCGGCGGGCGAGCGCAGTGGCGGAGAGGTGGCCGCGGCGACGACGCCGTCGCGGCTCCCACTCCCTCTCCCACTCCTCCCCAAGCAGCGGCGGCGGCGGCCACCGAGCAGCGGCGCGACGAGGGCATCGTTCGCCATGGCGGCGGCACCTAGGCTCAGCGGCGGCGAGGCGTTCCGGCTGTCGGCGGATGCGGGCGCGGGCGCGCTCAAGCTGCACAAGGACGACATCACACTCTGGTCCGTCGACGGCGCCACCGTCGCCATCGTACGTCCTTCCTTCCTTGTTAATTCGTTCCCTTCCTCGATCCTTGCCGATGCTTGTGTTCGTGGCTATGGTGCGTTTCAAATCTGATGCTGCTCGTGTGGATTTGGTAGGATTAGCGCGCGTGGCCACACATTTGGTGGGATTAGTCTTGTGTTTGACTTTCACTAATCCTCAATCTTTCTAGAAATATTTGCAAAATTGTTAAAGCAATAATCTCTAACTCTTAACTATCTGGGTATGACGACGAAGAAGATGACAGTTATTCATATTTCTCAGGTTAATGCTGCTAATAAACGAATGCTAGGAGGTGGAGGTGTTGATGGAGGTGATTGAATGCAGCTACTAACTCCGTTTTTTAATAGATGACGCCGTTGACTTTTTCTCACATGTTTGACCATTCGTCTTATTTAAAAAATTTACATAATAATAATTTATTTTGGTATGAGTTGTTTTATCACTCATAATACTTTAAGTGTGATTTATATCTTATACATTTGTATAAATTTTTTAAATAAGATGAATGATCAAACATGTGAGAAAAAGTCAACGGCGTCATCTATTTAAAAAACGGAGGGAAAAACGGAGGGAGTATCATTTATCTCATCACGGATTGACTATCTCATACTCCAGTACAATTCTCATTGTAGCTATACATCGAGCTGCTGGACCTGAACTCGTAGAGGCCTGCCCAGTCCAGAGACGCGGGGCTGACAGATTCTCCTACGCCGACGAGCTTCTCAAGGCGTTCTGCGCTGCCTTTCCTTCTTCTTCATCGTCGTCGCCTGCGCCGCCGCCGACGCAGCCGCAGCCAGAGCAGCAGAAACCGGTGGTGGTGGTGGTGTAGGAGAATCCGCCAGCCCCGACGACGGCCTCTCCGGCCAAGGCGAAGCTGGCGGCCGCGAGGCAGGTGCCAGGCGGCGTGCCTAGATCCAAGAGGAGGTGAGCTTTCTTCACTTTGCCTCCACGCTCACCCACGCCGTCGCCTTCGGCTTCCCGCGTCGCAGCCGCAGCCGCAGCCGCCGCCGCCGCCGCCTCCTCTCCGCCACCGCGCTCGCCCGCCGACGCCGCCTCGCCCTGCGGCCGCCCTCCCATTCTCCCGTGTCTCCACCGCCGCATCGCTAGCGACCTCCTCCCCACCGTCGACCGGCCTGCCAAGTCTAGAGAGGAGTGAGAGAGAGAAAGAGAGAGAAGAGAGGAAAGGAGAGGAAGGGAGAGGCCAGCGTGCTGAAGTGGCATCCTGACATGTGGGGCCCACGCTGACTCAGCCGCCACGTCGGATAAAACCGGGTGCAAAACCACCGAGAGACCTAATCTACACTGGTTTTGTAAGTTGGGGGATGCGTTGTATCTGGTTTTGTGGTTAGGGGACAATTTTGTAACTCGATGACAAGTTAAGGGACCTTCGGTGTACTTTTTCCTTGTGGGTTAATCACTTGATTGGGTTGAAAATTCGGTCTGAAAGCAAAAACCACATGTGACACAGGCCTGATTACAACTGTAAGTCCATAATATGTATAAGGTGAATAAAAAGACTCCTAACTCGGCTCGGCTCAATTTGACAGAGTTACCGAGTTGAATAGAGTTCAAACTATTAATCATTTGTTTATTAACGGGCCAACTCAAGCTAACTTGCCCATTACTCGCTTAGCTCGTGAATGGGTGACTCATTAAACCACAAACCGAACATAGGTTGTCAAGTATAGGCCACATGCCCACTATCGTACACATTGAGTCATTACGCATAGCACGGTCGAGGTCATAGCCCTCTGTCGGTCTTAGGCTCACAAACGGTTCTAGGCTGCTAGCAACATGCATGTAGAGTAAATTGCATATTGGTCCTGGTTTTCTTACCTGTGTTGCACAATGGACTAAATGCTACCCCATGTTTTCACTTTTAATACATATGAAGTTACCAAAACTTTCATCTTGGACTAGTGGCCCACATGTTATGTAGAAAGTGTTTTCTTCCATCTCTCCCGTCTTCACCGACGAATGCATCAATCTCATCTTGGACACGTGGTCAGTGACCAGCAGTCTAGCACGAGTGCAGCTTTGCTGGTGTGATTTGCTTGGGGTTGATTCCAATTGAAGTCCGATCTTGAGCAACGCAGCGCAGGTTGGCCAATGGATGGACCGAGATCGATCGAGCGCCAGGTTGTACGCGAGGAGCTTAAGCTCCTACACGAGGATGGATCGACGGTTGTACGTGCCTTCACCAGTCAAGCTCGAGGGGCGCCCGCACTCGTCTCCCAGTGGCAGCGCCAACGACAGAGCCCATTCCATCTCGCGCATCGCGTCAGCCGATGGAGCGGACGAGCGGTGATCATCTTCAAGAGGGAGGGATGCGGCACAGAGCTGCCGAGGACATGCCGGCGGCCACTCGATGTTCGTGCAGCTAGGCTGCTACTGCTGCATTACTGGGGAAGAGATGAGCTCTGCCCGATCAGGATAGGGACTAATAAAATAGGTAGATGAATGGCTGAGGCTGACATGTGGGTCAACTAATCCAAATTGCATAGTTTGGTAACAAAACCTTTATGTTCCTAGTCCAGTATGCAACTTAGGTAATTAAACTAGTCCAAAGTGTAATTCACTCATTTTTAAATTATATATACTGTGTTGTAACGAGTTTAATGAGCCAACCTGAGTTTCGTTAATCCAAGTTAGCTCATTAATTTAACATTTTTCACAGGTTAAATAGAGTTTTTTTTTTGAAACAAGGTTAAATAGAGCTAGATTATTATATGTATAAGCTTTTGTTTTTGCTAACCGCGTCGTGCTTTTCTAAATTTTTTTCATAACTTTTGGATGCTTTTTTAATGGATTTGCTAACCTCCTCTCGACAGAAATTGTATCCCCAAATCTTGCAGATTTTGGGCCACCGGATGAGCTTTAAGATTCGTGCTCCAGGCCTTCTCCTCCAGCTCCGGCTACCTCCTCTTCTTCTCTGGCGCCGGCGACACCCCCGGGGTAGGGTGGGGGTTGGAGGAGGAGTTCACCGGCGTAGAGGGATGGCCGGGGGAGGCGGCAGCTCGGCGATGGGCGGCGGATCGGGCGGGCGGCGAGGCGCCGGCGGCGGCGCCGGAGCCGCGGGGCTGGAGGAGGGCGGTGGGCTGGCGTTGGTGGCGGGGGTATCACCGACGACGACTCGTGGAGGAAGGAGGGGGAGGGGGTGAGGGGGAGGAGGCTGGCCGGGGAGGTCTCGCCGGCGCCGTTGACGCCCTCTGGTGAGCCGGCGCGACGCGGTGGGGTGGTGGCGGCGGGGGATCGGCCGGAGGGATCGGTCGGAGGGTGGCGGCTGAATCGCGCGACATCGGAGGGGAACGGAAGGAGAGCTAGGGTTAATGCCTCTGCACGAATCTTAAAGCACATCCAATGATCTAAAATTTGAAAGATGGGAGGTGAGATTTTCTGTCAATAGATGTATAGGCAGACCCTTTTTTCGGAAGGTTTTTCTTAAGGTTGGGAGACTCATGACTTGGGAACTCTCTGTTACGCTCATGGTTTACAGTTTTTCAAATAAAGGATTAAAACCTGACCTCCACACTAAAAAGGATATATACGACCAATAATGTTTATGGAGTACATAAATTGAGTCCGTAAATAGAATTAACTCAACCAACACCGAAAGGACACTTAGACTTGAACCCATTAGAAAACAAATTGAAAGTTCTTGCAACAAGTATCCCAAAACTAAAGAACCAAACTATGATTTTAGTTTCCTTCTCAAGTTTCAACCAAATGTCGCAAAGAAGTGCATCACTCTAGTTTCTAACAATTTGCACCCTTCCTTTGTCATATCGCTATCCTCTTCCTTACACAACAAAGACCATTGATGAACCCAATGCATCGCCCCTGAAAACTACATGCAAACATGAGTTAAATGTGGAGCCATCGAAGACCACATTATTTCTACAGAATTAAACCGCCCAACACAAAGCTATAATTCCTACAAAAATTTGGTACTTTAGCCTAGGTTGTAAACCATTTAGCCAATTGTCAACCATATTAGCAACATTATCAGACGGTTTAATCCCGAAGGTAATAATGACGATGGTTCATACAAATCTAACAATTTGACAATTAAAGAAAAAGATGTTGTATTGTTTCACCATGAGTAAAAAACAACATTTAGTATTGCTCTTCCATCTTCTTTTTGCCAAATTATCATGACTCTCTTTTTAGATATCACAAGCAAATCTTTAATTTTAAGAGGAATTCTAAGATTCCAAATGAAAATTTTCCTTGGCACAATATCCCTATACATGATTGCTTTGTAGATAGTGTTAACAGTGAAGATTTCCATCTTATCAGCTTTAATTTCCGATTGGAAACATCTCTTTGTTAGGAGAAAATTAACTAGGGCCACTCCAGCCACTAGGTTAAACCAAGTTACTAGCTTGTCTGCTACCAAAGCCCTCCTAAATGAACATTTTAGTGATACTCTTTCCATTCCATTGTATCCATCACTTTAACATCCTTGTTCCATACTAAGTTGTACAACAAGGGATAAAGCTTACTGGACGAGGAGTTTCCTATCCAACAATTCTGCCAAAATCTTAACTGCGTACCATCATTCATACACCTTGTATGCTCCTCAAATAAAAAACAGAACAAAAACTAACAAGGGGTAATTTTGTCCTTATAAAAAAGTTGAGCCTGTAAAATATTCTAGGAGGGGAGCGGTTGTCTTGTATAGATGGCCATAAGGCCCCAGGCCCGATGGCTCGGCCCAGGCACAGCACAGCCCGATTGAGGTTGTGCCCGGGCTGGCCCGACCCGACAGCTGGGCCGTGCCTGGGGTCGATGCCTTGGCACCGTGGGCTGGCCTAGCACGGTCCGATCCAATGAGGAAGGAAGATAAATAGTTTAGAGACTAAAATTAGACTTAATGCAGCCATATAATTCATGGCCCAAGGGAGAAGGGACACAAAATAGACTTATTACAATCATTTAGAGATGGCCCAAAGAAATGAGGGAAGGATATTAGACTTTCTTTATGAAGAAGCACGATGTGCTGTCATTCCCATCCCGATCTGACCGGGCTCCTCCTCCTCGTCTCCTGCTCTCTTCACCGCCGCAGACCAGGTCAGCAGTTGAGCACCATGGCAAGAAAGTTGAGAGGTCAGGCGGCCAGCAGCGGCACGTACGTACCTCGCGCCCAGCACAGCCGCGCAGTCGCAGATCGAGCAGATGTGGTCAGACTCAGAGCTGGACATGTGCGCAACGCTCTCGGCTCAGCCCCTTGGCTGCAGTCTGATGGCATGGAGGCGGATTTCTTCGTAGTCACCGGCGTGGATCGCTCGGAGGCGATACACAGCCGGCAGGGGCAGCGACTCTGCTCGCCGAAGGAATGGGGATGGGCTGTTCATCAGAGCTCGCGCCCCGCCGCCGCCGCCGCAGCCGCGAATTGATCGCTCCATCGATGGGACCAAGTTTGGATGGATAGGATATGGAATCAGTTTTTTTGCAAGGACAAGCTAATAGGGATTACTCTGTTATAATCTACTTCGTATAATCTGCGGTCGGTTTTCAATTTCTTTTAGATTTCTCCGGTGTCCTAAATACAGTCGACATCTTTGCCTTTTGATGAGATTTAGTTAATGTCTTTATTAATCCTTGTACAGTTCCACCATCTATGGTTGGTAGCCTAGCATCCCGTGTGTCTTTTGTCGACTGTCATCCCTATGCATTACTCTCCCGTTGTCAAATAACTAGTATCGTAATAAAAAACAAATTACGTATGTCGTTAATTACATATATTCTTGGGCATCAAGCTTGCTACTAGCTGATTTGATTAACAGGTTTGACCCACAAACATGAGAATTTTCCTGTGCATAAGAAACTTTTGGGCAGCATATATATGTAAGTTTCAGTTTGAAAATATGAATCACGAAAGGGACGTAAGAGATTAGAGATTTACGAATTGTGCTAATTGAGATCATCAGCTCATGTTCTCTCTGCCAAGCTACATTACATTACACAAGAGATGTAGTCACGGATTAGGTCAGACATGACGAATCTCTAATTCTCTACTAGCTTAATTCGCTTGTCTTTATTTTTAAGATATATATAATGGAAGATGAAAGATACATCTATCGATCCCTCTTCTGACTTTACTTGATAATAATAGGATAAAATCCAGTAGTCTTTCGCTGATCTTTTGCAAATAACTTTAAATTTTTGCAGCCAAAATTCCAATGGACTCTCAAATTCCAGTCTCGAGCTCCCCTCTGAACACCATTTCTTGGCAGCGCGCACAGGCATGAACGGCTTTGCTCCGACCGGCTACCAGCAGCCGCCGCCGCCGCCTGCGGCCAGCGCTTCGCCGGGCGGATGGATCGCGTCGACGGCCATCTTCATGTCCATCTTCTTCTCCACCTTCCTCCTCGCCATGGCGGTCTCCGTCTACTGCTGCCTCCTGTGCAGAGACCGAGTCCGCTCGGACCGCGACGACACCGGCGCCGTCGCCGAGCGCGCACGTGGCGGCGGTATCGTCGCCCCGCTCCCCGTCGAGGCCCTCCCCCCGGCCTACCCTTATGTAGTTGGAAGCTCCGAGGATGGTGGCGCGACGGCGGCGAGCGGCGGCGGGCGGGAGTGCGCGGTGTGCCTGGGCGCGGTGCGGGAGGGGGAGATGGTGCGGCGGCTGCCGGCGTGCGAGCACGTGTACCACGCCGACTGCATCGACCGGTGGCTCGCCGCGCACCGGACGTGCCCGCTGTGCCGGCGAGAGCTTGATCCGGGCAAGAATCCGCCTGATCAGTTGCCGGTTTAAGCTGATCTCAATGTGCAACATGTATTGATTCTTTCTTTTCTATAGGGGCATGCATGGTGTTTTGTGTCTTTAGGGGATGTCCTCTTTTTTTTTTCCTAAAAATACATGTAAATAGCTATGTAAAGTTCTGAAGAATTTGATGACATTAGTGAAGCATATGTATCTAGCTATACTGTACTTTGAAATTCAAAGTTTAATTTCGATCCATACATTGAGGAGAGAAAAAAAAAAGATAAATGTAACATAGTGCCTTATTAGAGCCCTGTTTTTTCATTTAAACCTGTGTAGAGCTATTCTTGTACAGTTTTTTCCTACTATATTCAATGAAACTAGAAGTGTTTCTTTTAACAACATTATACTATTATAGTTATATGTCACTCTAAATTGGTATGTAGTATGTTACAAATCAACTAACAATAACAAAAATAGAAGAAGATGGCAAACACTCAACAATGTGTTTGTTTTGGCACTACATTAATCAGTACATTGAGATATACGTATATAAAACTTGAACGTTCTAAAGCCTAAAAAAAGTATTACTAATAAACATACAGGGGTGTGACCTAGGCACACGCAATGCTTGGTCACAACTGACCTTGGTGGGTCGGCCAACATTGGACCAAAGTAGGATGGTCACCCTAGCAACAGGGCACATGAAAACAAATATTGGAGGTAGGACCAAATTACTTCCTCCGTCCCGAAAAGCTTGACGTTCCAAGCATTATGACACAAATTAGCTTATAGAGCAAATTACCAATCCACCCTCCATTTATCAGCTATTGCTAGAATGAATGAGCATGCACTCAATTCAAATGAGTGGTCCAGAATAATCCAAGGCAAAAACAAATAGCTCCCAGAGCTGAAACGACCATCATTTTGGGACATTTTGTGAGCTGTAGAACGACAACCTTTCCAGGACGGAGGAAGTAGGTCACATCAGAAGGAGATGGAACCTAATCAATATTCTGTCAATGGCCGGAAGAGATATGCTTTGGTATTTTGGTGACTCCTTGTTGGTAGAGTTGTGTAGAATATCATATCAAAAGCTTTATATCTACAAAGCTCCACTGACATCATGATATAATTATGATTTTTCTGGTGTATATATATGAAGATATTTTTTTAATACTATATATATTAGTTGGAGAAGAAAGGTGTAGAGATAATTGCTTGGAAAATGAAGTTGTCCATGCAAAGGTGCCAAAACTCGGTGGCACTAAGTAGGAAACGAATGCTACGTGAAGATGTTGATGCACTACCTGTCGACGTTTGATAGTCACGACTAGGGTATTTGGATGGTATGAGGATCGTTGGTACTAGGTTATATGCGAGATTGTGGTAAAAGAGATGGAGACAAGGATTTTTATACAGGTTCAGGCCCCTTATCTTACAGGTAATAGCCCTACATCCTGTTGGCTGAAGCCGGTGTTGCTCTTTATTCATCTAGATCACACAAATACAATATTTGAGATAACCTATCTAGCTATTGTCGACTTGGCGGCTAGATAACCAACTCATAGTCGATGACAAGGTAATCTTCCTCCTCGAATCCGTACTTGGCGAGATCAGAGATGGCGCTAGATCCCTCTTGCCGGCCCCCGTAGGTACCGGATGGGGTATGGCTAGGCTAATCTCTGATGTCGATATACGGCAGCGTATTGGCTTGTAGCTTTGTGGCTTCTCTCCTCCTGGGGGCTTGTATCTATACCCATAGATGCTCCCTTGTCCAAGTAAGACTAGGGAGATAAATATGATTTAAGTAGTCCTTGTCGTTTTCATGTAGAACTCTATTTGTCCTTCCTTATCCGGAACTCCTTCTATATACGAAGTTTGTTTCCGTATAAGACATGGTATGTGGTGGGCCCTGCCGAGCTTAGTCAATTACTATTGGGTATGTGGTATCCATAACCCTGACAGTAGCCCCTGACTACAATGCAAATAAACGAGTTCATGTTCTCGACCGAAAACTTTGCAAAACTGTTGTCGTGCTCACTTGACTGTTCTCGGTGAGATCAGAGATAGTGCTAGATTTCTCTTATCGGCCTTTGTAGGCACTATATTAGGTTTGTCTAGGTTAATCTCCGATGTCGACCGAGAAAATATGGAGCATGCGACTAAGTCTCCCGTCTTGCTGTAATCGAGAATTTGGATTGAAGTCAAGAAATTTCATCTCGGCGGGTACACCATTGCTTCATTCCATATTCCTTGTCGAACTCCAGCAGCCGTTCTCAGATAATCGAGAAGGTGCAAAGTCTGCGACAAAGCCTTGAAAATCTAGCTTGACTGCTCTTATGTCTGACTTTCCTGAAATCAATACCCAGAACAGAATATTAAATAGAAATAGCCCCCGAGCGAACGCTCGAGGGTAACATGATATAATATGTATGGAAAAATTGAAAATAAATTGAATCTGCATGTGACAATAAAAGAGTACTCTCACTAGAGTTGCCCTCAGCAATCAGAGTTCGGTACTCCTCCTAGCCCCCAGCCTTGTCCTCGGAGAAGTCTGTTCTCGGAGGGGAAGGCTCGATGACCTGTAACTTGCCTAGCTGAAAATACGATTTACCTAGCCCCCAGCCGTGAAGTTGGAAAAACTAATTTCTGATTACACGGCTTGGTTAATACGCATTATGGAGCACTTTTACATGACCAGGTTTTACATGGTCGTTTGGCTCTTTAGGATCTGACAAGACCTTATCTGCTTTGGGTGTCCCCAGCCGAAATCCCCTTAGGTTTCTTGGAGGCTTGTCAGACTGGCGTAAAGGGACAATAGGTTCGATTTCAAGAGTAGGTGTTATCGTGGTAAGGGATCTCTGGACAAATATTGCACATACAAGCACTTACAGAAGTTGACGTAAATGATGAGACGACCACCACAATAGGCAAAGACCAGGTGTATAGTTGTGCCCAACAAATCGCATAGGTAGTGGGAGAATCGCTACATCGCTGGCAGAAAACCAGTTGTAGTCATAACTCGACTACTTGAAGTGGAGGTATGAGAGATCACTACGACCTACTGGTTCGAGAACCAGGAGTAGGAGTCTCTCAACCGTTTGAAATTGAGGTGCGAGGACCACTACGCTGCCAGTCAAAGACTAGTCGTAATCGTACCTCGACCATCAGAAGTCGTGGTGCGAGGACCGCTACGTTGCCGGTCAAAGACTAGTCGTAGTCGTACCTCGACCATTTAAAGTGAATTTTTAGGTGGTAAGAGATCGCTACGATCTACTGGTCGAGAACCAGGTGTAGGCGTATCTCGATCACCTCAAGTTTTAAGTGGTGGGAGATCGCTACGATCTACTGGTCGAGAACCAGGTGTAGGCATATCTCGATCACCTGAAGTTTTAGATGGTGAGAGATCGCTACGATCTACTGGTCAAGAACCAGGTGTAGGCGTATCTCGATCACCTGGAGACGAATTTTTAGGTGGTGAGAGATCGCTACGATCTACTGGTCGAGAACCAGGTGTAGGCGTATCTCGATCACCTGAAGACGAATTTTAAGGTGGTGAGAGATCGCTACGATCTATTGGTCGAGAACCAGGTGTAGGCGTATCTCGATCACCTGAAGACGAATTTTGAGGTGGTGAGAGATCGCTACGATCTACCGGTTGAGAACCTGGTGTAGGCGTATCTCGATCACCTGAAGACGAATTTTCAGGTGGTGAGAGATCGCTACGATCTACCGGTCGAGAACCTGGTGTAGGCGTATCTCGATCACCGGAAGACGAATTTTTAGGTGGTGAGAGATCGCTATGATCTACTGGCCGAGAACCAGGTGTAGACGTATCACGATCACCCAAAGACGAATTTTTAGGTGGTGAGAGATCGCTACGATCTACTGGTCGAGAACCAGGTGTAGGCGTATCTCGATCACCTGGAGGTGAATTTTTAGGTGGTGAGAGATCACTATGATCTACTGGTCGAGAACCAGGTGTAGGCATATCTCGATCACCTAGAGGGGCTCTAGAGTTGGTGATTAAATGTGCATCTCATGTGGCCAGCATGACTCACATACCCAACATATAGCATATCAGGATGTCTATTCGCAATCATTTCGGGTGATCAAGCCGACAACGTTCGCGAGGAATTATCGGTTAACAACCTATTCCCAAGTAGTCCAGCCGTAGCCGGCGCTATACATGAGATAAGTTGTCAGTCTTTGTCAGTAGGTTGGTGTGACAACTCAGCATTTTTCGAGAACGTTCTCGATAATGCGGTATACTCGACCACATCCTACTCGACTGCTCAATTGTTCCTGAAAAATATTTTCTAGAAGACAAGATATATAGCAGAGAATAATACAATTAAACTGTAACTGCAGTATGTTTGTACTGTAGATTGAAATACAGAGAACAAACTGAAACTTAGTAGAAGTCAGCCTGTCTTCGTCATGTAACAATCTATAATCAATTTGAAACTAATATGAAAAATATCTATGAGCATAAGGAAATCAGCCTCTATGACTCATTTTGAAATATTCAATAACCTTTGTTCTTAACTCGTGTAAGATTGTCACTGAAAGTTTAAAAATACCTAACTAAATTGCACATAGCATATAGCATTATTAAATCATCGAGTTATCATATATGCTTCATAGTCTATATTAGTTTCACCATCTAACCAGTGATCGGCTGGTATCTATCACTAGAGAGTAGCCGATAGAGTTAGATTTCATTATTAATTTAGATTATATAGCATATCTACCATCTTTCTGAAGCTTTCATCATCTTATCTAGATCTTGTACTTATTTTTATGCTTAATGTTGTATCGGTTGAGTTCGATCTATTAAGTAATATCCATAATTGCAATATCTGGCTTGTTTTATGATCTCTAATGAAGATAGTATCGGAGTTTCAGCCGATCTTACCTAATTTAGTTATTTTATTCATTGTGTGCTTGATTGACATGCTAAATCTGCCCTTTATATTAAGATGTTATCGCATTAAAGTATATTAGGCTTTCTGTTTGACATATTTTGTCTGTTTTAATATCTTAATATAGAGTGGTATCGGAGTATTAGCCGATACATGCTAGATCTATTTGATCGGCTATGCTATAAACATATGTATAATTGTTATCTTAAAGTGTATTTGAATCTAAGTGATTTATAATGTCTCGACTTGCTGCTCGATCTATCCCAATCACTTAGTTCAAGTATATTTTGAGAAAAGAATTATACATTGTTAATATCTACAGCCAATCGAGTAGATTTAGTTTTACCTTGCTTCATTCTTCATTGCCGATCTAGTATCAACAACACCGACTTAATGATTGACGATATGTCATCGGCTCCTAGCCGATCGGCTGTCGTTTATGGATTTAACCTCGGTTTTCTTATCTTTCTTTCTTGTTGATTGTAGGATCAAATCAATTGGCACGTCTTTGAACTCAAGAGCAAGATTTAGGACCTGCACTGGAGTTAAGCAGATCTCCCAGGCCAGTGTGTGTTTTTCGCATCAACACGCTTTTGGCACTCCCGGTGGGATCGAGTTGTGACAATTTTTCACCATGGTGGACATTAAGCAAACAACCGGCCAACCATCTGAGGTTGACCCTGATAACATCATCCCAATCACCCTAGATAAGCTGACACCGGAGCAAAAGCAAGAGTTTGAGCAGATGATGAACAACTTGAAAAGTAAATACTTGCATTCGTTCAAACAGACCCGTTCAGGAACAGTAATTCAGAGGTACAAGCTGAAGGTAGTTTACTACAAGAGATCTTATGATAGGTGACGTTTCATTTTCGTCACAAACATTGAACTTTTCGTCACGTTTTGTCATCTGTGACGCTCTCACGAAAATCCATTCATCACCTATCATGCGTCTCTAATGATGTTCTATGACGAAACCTTATTTTTTCGTCATTAATCTAGTGACGATCCTTCTGTCATCATAAGTCTATGACGTCCATTTTCGTCACTATCAAGCCCAAAAATCGTCATAATATGCCATGTGGCCTATTAAGGCCCATGTAGTGAGCAACATGATTATGGGCTTAGCCCAATGGCAAGCCCGACTAGATTTTAGCCTAGCCCATCTATGTAGCATATTTTCAGCCCAATTCTATTATATCCATTAGCTTTAATATCAAATAATAAATGGGCCAAGCCCATTGCAAAAGCCCATATAGGCACAAGCATTATACCAATACCCATATAACAAACCCATGTATCTCAAATGATTGCCCGGTTAACAATCAATACATCACAACTTCACAAGCCCACTTAACATCCAATATAGCACATGCTATCACCACACAGGTTCACTCATAGATCACAATATGGTCATATTCATATACATCAGTACATTGACCATAGCAAAATAAATAAGTTCAATGCATACATCTTCACCAAATCTAGCCAGAAAAGCAAACTAGGTTCAGTTACAGCAGTTCGACCAAATCCTAGATAGAAACATAAGATCGTACATCACTGACCAAGTCCACACTGAGTCCAACCACAATTAACTGATCAAAATAAGATAACACGTCCAAATAGTTCAAAATTCACTGAAGTCACATGTCCAAAGCATACCAACCTCAATGTAGACCAGGCATCTGTCAAACAACAAAATTGAGGAGCATTAAGCTTCACTTTACATAATGTAAATTTGAAAAATCAACACCAAATTCAGCTTACATCTAGATCATGCAGCCTACATTTGATTCACAGTAATTGTTGATGAGTGCTTAACTTTGCACTATATACTACAAATACTAGTATTTCATTTGGATACTAAGATGACAGTGGAAAAATAATATGCATGAGTATTATTGAATGTTCGCTCATGGTATTCTGGACATCTAGGTGCGAATTGAAAGGGACTAAGTCTCTTGTCAAACAAGTCAAGTGCGTTCAGAAAAAGAAGGAATAAAGAACTACTCAATACAAAGGAGGTATGCAGACCTGTGGGCCTCATCGTCATGTTCAAGCAGTTGTAATTTCATTTTAAACCATATATTAAAACTCCATTTCTCATGTACCGGCATAAAGTATGACAATTTAGGGAAGTTTCATGAAGCTCAGATGCAGTTCATCCTCTCTTCCTCTTTTAACTTCTTGTATTAGATCCATCGAAGTGCCATTCTCATGACCTGCAAGATTGTAGTTAGTTGTTAGTTATAAGTACTGCGCCCTTTGCTTTTGCACAAATGAAATATACTATATGATAACAGGGTGGGAATGGTGTACTGATTTCAAAGAGACTGCTTCAGTTGTTTGTCTTTACCTATGCAATTTCAGCCTTAAAATCATTCTCTACTTCCACAAAGGTAGTGCAGCTGGTATAAGGCTTTAACTCTCTTGAATTATGGATGGGAGAACTGATATGGACAAGTCAGATGATGTACTTCTGCCTGGTTTCCGGTTTCACCCTACAGATGAAGAGTTTCAGGAGAAAGATTCAGCAAAAGCCCCTGACCATTGAGCTCATCAAATCAAGCATGATCCATGGTATCCCCCAAGTAAGCTGTTATCTGCACCTCTTGTTCTTTTTGTTGGCAAATGGACTAAAACACTATTCAGTTTTGAAGATCTATGAAAATAGCAACTGTGGATTTCTGAAAGTAAACACTTTCTGTTTTTTTTATCTAGTTTCTATGAAACTTCACGAATATTCGTATTTATGACTGCACTTGCATTTGCAGAAACTAGGAATTCAGTTTCTTGTCAGAGATCATATTGTTACAGCATGAATTGACTTGCTTAACTAGATTAGAGGTTTCTACATTCATCAGATTCAAGAACTTTGATAAGCAACTAGCATCAGCTAGCCCAGGAAAGAGAGAAAGATTGGTTACTGTTGGGATGCGGTCGCTCGCAGTCGAAGTTGGGGCGCTTCACCAACGCCCCTCTCACGGTAGCAAATCTCTCCTCCGCCCTCCTGCACATGGGTGAGCCACATGCATCAAAACTCGCCAAGAAAACACAGATCAAACAGAAAATATATCACACGAAACTGGATCATACCATGTCCAACCGCACAGATCAAACAGAAAATATATCACACGGTTCTACAATTGATGCATGCGCACACACAGACAGAGAGACACAGTCACTCACTCACTCCAGTGCCTGCTGTCAATTAAAGGTACGTAAGCTAACTCATTCTATAAGGCTCAATTAGGCACCTAGTAAATTTATAGTTGTGGACGTGGCCAATCAGGCACAATTCCTAGCTAAAAAAGACAATCCCAATTCGATTCGACCCAAGACGATTGAAGCAGCAACGAAAAATCCAAATCAAATTTAAGGATGGAAAAGAGAGGGAGGTGCGGGGTGCCGCGTACTGAATCGGTCGATCTGTTGGCTGGGAGGAGACGACGTTGGGCGGGAGCAGGCCGCGGAGGCCGAGCCGGTCCCTCTCCGTCATCGAGAACCCCGTGCCCTGCAGAGAAGCCACGCCACACGCATCAGCACGCTCCCCCGCTGCCGCGAAAGAAGAACACAAGGGCGGAACACAAGGGTTGAACCATGGGTCGTGGAGGATGTCGGAGCCGCGCTTGAGGAGCACCACGGGGCGGTGGCACTCCGTCGTGACGAACCCGTGCGCCAGCAGGAGGAGGTGGTGGTGGTGATCCCCGCCGCGGCGACCGCGCGCTGGCCCCAACCCCGGCCACGTGAGCGGGAGCGGAAGCCGAGGAGAGGCCGCCAATGGGGCGCCGGGGACGTCGGGGAGGGGGAAGGGGAGCGGAAGGTGCAGGAGAGCGCTCCAGCGGCTGCGGTGCCCCTCTGCATCCTCCACGCGGCGACGGATGCCGGCGTGGCAAGCGGCGAGGGGGGAGGAAGCCGGCGTGGTGAGCGGCGATGGTGGCCGGTCCCGGCCCCTCCCGAGCGTGCCGCCGCTGGATCTAGGAGGGCGAGGGCGCGGCCGTCGATCCCACCGCTGCCGCGCCGCGCCTGCCCGTCGTCGTGGCCGTTCCCGACCTCTCCCAAGCGCGCCGCCGCTGGATCTAGGAGGGGGAGGGCGCCGGCCGTCGAGCCCGCCGCTGCCGCGCCACTCCCTCCCGCAGCCGTGGCCGCTCCCGCATCGACCGGCCCCTCCCGAGCGCGCAGCGCCGCTCCCACCCTCGCCGTCGTCAGTGAGAAAGAGAGGAGAGGAGAGAGCGAGAGAGTAGAGACTGAGAGGAGAGGAGAGGAGAGGAGAGGAGTAGATAAGGTTGGTGAAAATTTTGAAGTGGGGAAGAGGGTGAGGATGCAAATCAGACTTCTAAGTAAAATATAATTTCAAATCGAATTTTATGGTACTAAATAAACTCAAGTGAAAAAGTTGTCAAAAACAAAATTGTATAACTGATTGAGATCTACCAATTTTATTTTGGTTATTTCTCGATCCGAGTTTGATTGAACTATATAAAATTTGAGTTTTAAAATATAAGAAATTCAAATAATTTTTCGGGTAGTAAATGATTTCAAATGGGAAAGTTGTCAACAATAAAGTTGTATAACTTATCAAGATTTACAACTTTTGTTTTGGTCATTTTTCTATATGACTTTGTTTGAACAGTTCGAATTTGAATTTCAAATTATGACAACTTCAAACAACATTTACAAGTACTAAATGATTTCAACTGAAAAATTCATCAATAACAAAGTGATATAATTCATCAATATCTATAACTTTTATTTGGGTCATTTCTTCATCTGATAAAGTGGTTTGTAACATTGTTTACAAAATGTGTATATCTCTTATATAATTTATTAACTATAAGAGAGATATGTAAATTTTGTGAACAATGTTATTATTACTTTGTCGGATGAAGAAATTACAAAAATAAAAGTTGTAGATATTGATGAGTTATACAACTTTGTTATTTATGACTTTTTTAGTTGAAATCATTTAGTACCTGAAAATGTTGTTTGAAGTTGTCATAATTTGAAATTCAAATTCAAATTATTGAACACAAAGTCATATAGTAAAATGACCAAAACAAAAGTTGTAGATATTGATGGGTTATACAACTTTGTTGTTGATGACTTTTTAATTTGAAATCATTTAGTATTTGAAAATATTGTTTGAAGTTGTCATAATTTGAATTTTAAATTTAAATTATTGAAACAAAGTCATATAGCAAAATTACCAAAACAAAAGTTCTAAGTTTTAGATCTTGATAAGTTAAGTTATACAACTTTGTTGTTGACAACTTTTTCATTTGAAATCATTTACTACCCGAAAAGTTATTTGAATTGAGCGGAGGGAGGTAAAGTGGACTTCATGGCGAGGGAGGGGGCAAAAGGGCTGGGCCGTGGCCCAAAGAGGGAGGAGGGAGAGAGAGGCTGCGGGCTGAGGGATGGAGAGAGTAATACTTGGGCCGAAAAAGGCCCAAGTACAAAGAGAGGAATTTTAATTTGTTTTCCATTTATTTTAATAGGTTAAATAAAGTTTAGGGTATTAAAATTAGTTAATGAGCTCTGAAAATTCACGGAAAATTTAAAAGAATGATTTAGACCATGTAGAATATTAAAAAAATATATCCGTCCATGATTTTAAAGGAAAATTTTAGTTACCTCATTAATTCATTTGATTAAATTGCTTTAACTTTTAATACTCCCTTCATCCCATAATATAAGGCGTGCACGCATTTGACCAACACTTAGTATAATATGAAATAAATTTTATTTGTTAAATTTACATCATTATATTGACATTTAAATTTACTTTCATATGGTTATAATTTTGTTGCTGCAAATCTTATAGTACAATAAATTATAAGCTAAAGATTAGTTTTGGAGACCATGTCAACTTTGACCGTGCCTTATATTATGGGATAGAGGGAGTATTTTTTTTTAGAAATGCATTATATATATCTATGACGTTTGCTTTGTGCCCCTTATGACAAATTAATATTTGTCACGATGTCACATTGAAATACTTTATGACGATTTCTAGTTGGTATTAACGACGAACACCTTTTTTTCGTCACTAAGCCACCTCATCTCATATTAATCGTCATAAAATGGAATGTGCTAATGACGAATAGCTCCGATGTCACGAGGAATTCGTCACAGAAGGTCATATTTCTTGTAGTGTTTCTACCGATGATTCAGACTCGAGCACATCGAAGGGCGACAAGAATGCCAAAGATGGCAAGGATAAAGGCGATAAAGACAAAAGTGAAGAGCCCAAGGATGATGAGGCTGGGGAAGAAGAGCCATTGGAATTCAATAACTTCCAGGACCAAGTCGACTACGGTGTTCATCAAGCGCTGATCAACCAGTCAGGGGTGCTTGTCAACACCCTGACTAACATGATTAAATCTGTGGTCGATGGGACAATAGCTGAGCATCAAGTTAAAGGGCCAACATTTCTTCCTGAGGGTGTGTTTCCACAATATAGGAATTTGGTGACCGGCAACCAGCAGCCTGTTTCTAATATACCTCCAGGGCAGCCGATGGCGTCGGCTTCGGCTTCTAGACCAGGTGCATCATCATCGGCACAAAGATCACCGGTTAATCCGTACATGCTAAGCAGGGAACAGCCTCAACGTGCTGGGCAGAACATCAATCGGCTGACTCAGGAGCAAATTGCGACAATGTTCAAGCCACCTCAACCGACTGTTGAGCCGATTCAGCTGATACCGACTGAGCAGCGAACACCTATCAACTAGCAACATCAACATCAACCTGTTGGAGCTCAGTTTATTCCTGAACAGCAAGTGCACAATGTACAACAGCGCCTTCAGAATTATCTTGGTGGTAACTTAAACTTCCAGTATCAACCTCATTCACCACAAGTTCAGTACCAGCCAGGAGGGTCACCTCAACCACAGCTTTTACCTCAATTCAATCAGTTTGACTCAATTCAACAGTAGATGCAAGGAGTGCCTCAGCAAATCCTAGGCCGACATGATTGCAGATGTGATGAAGGAGCAATTTGGGCTTAAACCAAAGGATACTGGAAACTTGTATCGGCACCTTTATTCTGAGTAGTTTGAGAGGGTTCCATTACCAAACCAATACAAGGTCTCGGATTTTTCAAAGTTTTCAGGGCAAGACAATGTGTCAACTTATGAGCATGTCAGCTGATTTTTGGCTCAATGTGGTGAGGCAACAGCTGTTGATGCTTTGAGGGTCAGATTGTTTCCTTTGTCCTTGTCTGGATCGGGATTTACATGGTTTTCTTCACTGCCTTATAATTCTGTTCAGAGCTGGACCGATCTAGATAACAGTTTCATAGTTATTTTTACAGTGGGAGTCGTGAGATGAAGCTTTCTGACTTGACAACAGTTAGGCAGAAGCATGATGAGACTGTACAGGATTACATTCAGAGATTTAGGGATATAAGGAACAAATGCTATAGTTTGGCTTTGACCGATTCTCAGTTAGCCGGTCTTGCTTTTCAAGATTTGATAGTTCTGATTAAGGAAAAGTTTTCGGCTCAAGATTTTGAAAGCTTGTCTCATCTTGCACAAATGGTAACTTTGCATGAGTAAAGGTTTGCAGAGGCTAAGAAGAGTTTCAAAAAGGTCAATCATGTTTATCCTAACATGTATGAGTCTGAAGAAGATGATGATTCCGAAGTAGCAGCAGCCGAGTGGGCACGGAGTAAAAAGGTTGTGACATGTCAGTGGGTGAAGAATTCTGCAAATGTTGAGAGATATGATTTTGATGTCACCAAGGCGGACAAAATTTTTTGATTTACTACTTCGGAAAAGCAAATTCAACTTCCTGCTGATCATATAATCCCATCGGCTGAGGAGTTAAGGAAGAGGAAATATTGCAAGTGGCATAATGCCGGATCTCATACTACTAATGATTGCAAAGTTTTCAGGCAACAGATCCAGTTGGCTATTGAGGGAGGAAAGATAAAACTTGATGGCTCAAAAAAGCCGATGAAGGTGGATGGCCATCCTTTTCCTGTCAAAATGGTGCATACATCTGGGAAGGCAGCCGATGGGGGAAGTCATCAGAGCTCTCGGCTTTATTCAGCCATGATTATTAATAAATATCAAAGAATACATGACAAGCAGGAGGAAAGGTATTTTGAAGATGATGGTGGTTTTGATCCGCATTGGGATTGTGAGTTTTTCAGGTTCTGCTGGAACGAAGGGATGAGGCTGCCATCAATTGAAGATTGCCCTGGATGTAGTGATGCGGCAGGGAGCTCGAGCCGATCTTACAGTAGAGGGTTGGCTAAATCAGGAAAAATTGCATGTTCATCAGAGGTTGGGTTCGGTCCACCAAGATCGCTTCCAAGATGAGCATGAAGGTAGGAATTCACAGTGGTGTCCTTCTGGTATTTTTACTAAGAATCAGAAGAGAAGGGTCCAGAGGATGAGGAATAGGGAACGTTTTCAGGAAGTATAGCAAGAAATCAACCATCGGCTGAAGAAAACCAAGCAGGAATGGCGCGTTAAGAGTAAAGTTACGATAGCCGATGAAGTTGAAGCCGACAAGGCGAAGAGGTTGCTCAAAGGAAAAGCTATTGCATCTTCGTCAGTAAACATGGTTTTTATGCTACATGCGGAATATGAAGCTAAACAAGCCTATGTTGACGATGTAGAGGAGGCCTCTGCTAGGTTGATTTTGTCACCAGAACAAGCAATTTTTGAGAAACCAGAGGGGACAAAAAATCAGCATATCAAGCCATTGAATGTTATTGGATTTGTCAATGGGAAGCCGATGTCCAAGATGATGGTTGATGGTGGGGCTGCTATAAATTTGATGCCATATACTACATTCAGGAAGCTGGGTAAGAATGCAGATGATCTCATCAAGACCAATATGGTTTTTAAGGATTTTGGTGGCAACCCTTCAGAAACTAAGGGAGTATTGAATGTGGAGTTAACTATGGCAGGAAAACTGTTCCTACCACGCTTTTTTTCATCGATGGGAAGGGTTCCTACAGCCTGGTGCTTGAAAGGGATTGGATTCATGCGAATTGTTGCATTCCTTCAACCATGCACCAGTGTTTGATTCAATGGCAAGGTGACAAGATTGAGATTGTGCCAGCCGATAGGTCAGTTAATGTTGCTAGTGTCGATTTAGCTCTTTGGGAGATGGATGGGATTGATTGCCTATCTGGGAAAGTTTGGGAAGGAGATTATTTAAAAGTGTTCAATTGTGATATACAGCCAATTGAAGACGGAGAGCCCAAATTGTTACTTTGAGGGCGTTGTGGAGGGTTCAAATTTCTACACCAAGGACATGGCAGATGATCTCGATGGCAAGTTAGGACAGGGTTTCATGTCGACTGATGATTTGGAAGAAGTTGATATAGGTCTAGGGGATAGGCCAAGGCCGACATTTATCAGTAGGAATTTATCTCCAGAATTCAAAACCAAATTAATAGAGCTTTTGAAAGAATATAGAGATTGCTTTGCTTGGGAATATTATGAGATGCCAGGACTCAGCCGATCGATTGTTGAACATCGGCTTCCTATTAAGCTAGGATATAAACCATATTAGCAACCACCTAGAAGATGCAAAGCCGATATATATTATGCTATCAAGGTTGAGATTACTCGTTTATATGATGCTGGTTTTATTCGGCCATGCCAATATGCTGAGTGGGTTTCCAACATAGTCCCGGTCATCAAGAAAAATCAAGCTTAGGGTGTGCATCGATTTTCGGAATTTAAACAAGGCTACCCCTAAGGATGAGTACCCAATGCCAGCTGGCGATCAATTGGTTGATGCTGCTTCGGGACATAAGATTATAAGTTTTATGGATGGCAATGCTGGTTACAATCAGATTTTTATGGCAGAAGAAGATATTCATAAGACTGCTTTTAGGTGTCCCAGCGCAATCGGCTTGCATGAGTGGGTTGTGATGACCTTTGGGTTAAAAAGTGTTGGGGCTACATATCAGAGAGCCATGAATTATATATTCCATGATCTGATCGACTTGTTGGTTGAAGCCTATATCGATGATGTAGTTGTCAAATCAAAGGTGGTGTATGACCACATAGCCGATTTGAGGAAGGTTTTCGAAAGACAAGGAAATATGGCTTGAAGATGAACCCCACAAAATGTGCTTTTAGTGTATCGGCTGGACATTTCTTAGGTTTTCTTGTTCATGATAGGGGAATTGAAGTAACTCAGAGGAGTATCAATGCAATCAAGAAGATTCAACCTCCAGAGGACAAGAAACAGCTACAGTAGTTGATCGGCAAGATTAATTTCGTTCGAAGGGTTATTTCTAATTTATCTGGGAGATTAGAACCTTTCATACCTTTACTTAGATTGAAAGCTGATCAGGAATTCTCTTGGGGGGCAGAGCAACAGAAGGCTTTGGATTTATTAAGGAATATCTGAGTTACCCTCCAGTTTTGATTCCTCCTCAAAAAGGAATACCTTTCAGGTTATACTTGTCAGCCGATGAGAAGTTAATCGGCTCAGTTTTGATCCAGGAGCTAGAGGGCAAAGAGAGAGCTGTTTTTTTTTATCCAAGTCGTAGGCTTTTGGATGCAGAAACAAGGTATTCTCCAGTGGAGAAGTTGTGCTTATGTTTATATTTTTCTTGTGCGAAGTTAAGGCATTATTTGTTGTCCAACGAATGCACAGTAGTGTGCAAAGCCGATGTGGTCAAGTATATGTTGGAAAGTGGATATATGCTTTGATAGAGTTCGATCTTCGGTATGAATTACCCAAGGCAGTCAAGGGGCGAGCCATAGCCGATTTTATTGTTGAGCATCGTGATGATTCAATCGGCTCAGTTGAGATAGTACCTTGGACATTGTTTTTCGATAGGTCGGTTTGTACTCATGGATGTGGCATCGGCTTAATGATAATTTCTCCTCGGGGGGCAAGTTTAGAGTTTGCCTATACTATTAAACCTTATGCTACCAATAATCAAGCTGAGTATGAGGCAGTTCTCAAGGGTTTGCAATTGTTGAAGGAGGTTGAAGCTGATGCTGTTGAGATTATGGGAGATTCTTTGTTGGTGATCAGTCAACTAGCAGGAGAATATGATTGCAAGAATGATGTGTTGATGGTCTACAACGAGAAATGTCGAGAATTAATGGATAGTTTTCGGTTGGTGACTTTGAAGCATGTTCCTCGGGAGCAAAATGTTGAAGCCAAAGATTTAGCTCGGGGGGCATCAGGATACAAGCCGATGGTGAAAGATATTGAAGTAGAAGTCACCACGATTGCAGCCGACGATTGGAGGTATGATGTGTATCAGTATTTACAGAATCCATTTCAATCGGCTTCACGAAAATTGTGCTATAAAGCTTTGAAATATACCTTGTTGGATGATGAGCTATATTATCGGACGATCGATGGGGTATTGCTTAAATGTTTGAGTGCCGATCAAGCAAAAGTTGTGATGGGAGAAGTACATGAAGGTATATATGGTACTCATCAATCGGCTCATAAAATGAAGTGGTTGCTTCGGCGTACGGGGTATTTTTGGCCAACAATGTTAGAGGATTGCTTCCGATACTACAAAGGATGTCAAGATTGTCAGAAACTTGGAGCAATTCAAGATTGTTAGAAATATGAAGCCAATTATCAAGCCATGGCCGTTCAGAGGATGGGGCATTGATATGATCGGTCAGATTAATCCATCTTCAAGCAAGGGACATAAGTTTATATTGGTGGCGACCGATTATTTTACCAAATGGGTGGAGGCAATTCCTTTGAAGAAAGTTGATTCTGGAGATGCAATACAATTTGTCAAGGAATATATCATCTACCGATTTGGTGTTCCTGAAACTATCACGACTGATCAAAGGTCGATCTTTGTATCTGATAAGTTTGTTTAGTTTGTTGAAGGCGTGGGTATCAAGTTGTTGAATTCTTCACCATATTATGCGCAAGCAAATGGACAGGCCGAGGCATCGAACAAAAGTTTGATTAAATTGATTAAGAGAAAGATCTCTGATTTTCCTCGACAATGGCATACAAGATTAGCCGAAGCATTATGGTCCTATCGGATGGCATGTCATGGGTCAATTCAAATTCCTCCTTATAAGCTCGTATATGGACATGAAGCAGTTTTGCCATGGGAAACTACAATCGGCTCAAGGAAAATAGATTTACAGGATAAATTGACAGCCGATGAGTATTATAATCATATAGGGGATGAAATAGAAGATCTAGTTCAGTCCAGGTTAAGAGCTCTTGCAAAAGTGACTAAGGATAAGGAACGAGTTGCTCGTCATAATAACAAAAAAGTGGTGCCCAAGTCCTTTTCGGAAGGAGAGTTAGTTTGGAAATTGATCTTGCCGTTAGGAACTCGTGATAATAAATTTGGCAAGTGGTCACCAAATTGGGAAGGACTGTTTCAGATATACAAAGTTGTATCCAAAGGAGCTTATATGTTACAAGGGCTTGATGGTGAAGTTTTTGGACAAGTGCTTAATGGGAAGTACTTGAAGAAATATTACCTAAGTGTTTGGATTAATTCATGATCGGCTAAGTGTTGCCGATACATGCTAGCCGATGTGTTGACATCGCCTTTAGATGGCCGATATAAGTTATATCACCCTTAGCATTTTTATCATAATCGGTTGTGTTTTGCCGATGTATGATGGCCGATATAGATTATATCGCCCTTAGCAATTTTATCATAATCGGTTGTGCTTTGCCGATATATGATGGCCGATATAGATTATATTGCCCTTAGCATTTTTTCTTCTTATCATAATCGATTGTGCTTTACCGATGTATGATGGCCGATATTTGATATATCGCCCTTAGACCAATTATAATTTTATCAATGTATTCAGCTTTGCAAAATTAAGGGGGCAAACATATATGGAAAATACGGATTTCAAAAGCTACGGATTTCAAAAGCAAAAACAGTGTTAAACTTAAAAATTCATTACAGCCCAAAAGTTTGCAAATTTAAAAGCAGATTACATGTTCAGTTTAACCAGACACATATTTTTGGATAGCTGATATAGCCCTTCCCCTAATTTAGTCTACTTCATCGATGATTTGGGCATCGGCTGCATCAGCCCCAGAGATCACCTTCAGATATTTTGTCAATTCGGTTAAGTATTTGACAAATGATTTCAGCTTTGATCTCTGGTCTTCAGTGGCTTTGGGCAGATCGGCAAGCTTCTGCTCTTCAATGGCAATTTGTGCGTTGCATTGTTCCAACTCGGCTAAAAGTTCTATCTTCCGAGCGTTCAGCTGTTCTATGTTGGCTTGAGTGGAACTTGGACCGACTTCCAATTCATCAAGTTTTGCCTTTTCTTCATTGATAGAAGCTCTGCTAGCTTGGATGGTTGCTTCGAGATATCTTCTTTCACGACGATCGGCAATCCTTTGTTTAGCTTTCTCAAGCTTGAGCCGATGCTGTTCAAGATATGCTGCTGGAGTAATGACATCGGCTAGTTCATCTGGGAGTTGGTCATGGATTTCCAGGAATCTGTCTCTAAAGGATCCATAGCTAACCACCAAAGCTTCCAGAGAGCCTTCAAGCCGTTTTGAGATGTCCAGTAGAGTTGCTTTCACATCATTGGCTAGAGGCACCAAGGCTTTGCATGTGGTTTCTTCTTACTCATCCATAAATTGCCTGATGTCAATGGAGAATATATTGGCTAAAACCTAGAACAAGGAAATATTAACATTACTGGTTAGAAGAGGTAATATGATAGCCGATATGATTTGTGGGTTCAAGACAAGTACTTACAGGTATGGCAGGAGTTGGTGCTACCTCTTCCTCCACATGATGGCTACCCGTAGCCGATGGAGTATGTTCACTTGACTCAGGAACAGGAGTTGGAGAACGACGAGGCTGAAAATGACAAATCTGGATTAGCATCAGTTATTTAAAAAGACGAAAAGAAAATTTTGAAGGAGTATAAAGATTTAACTGGTGGAGTTGGCGCCTATGGTTTCTTGGAAGCTATCTTCTTTTTATGCAAGGGTACAAAGTTAAGAATCAGCATATAGATAAAACAAATTTGAGCAATGAATTGAAAATAAACACATACCCTTGGTTTATAAGTGGGATGAACTGGAGATGATGGGGGTTTTTGAGGAGCAGGAATATCGGCTGGAGGTGTTTGCTTTCTTGTTTCACTAATGTTTTCGGCTGCTTCATCCACAGCTTCTTCTAATTCTTCACCTTCCAGAAATTGCTCCACATCTAGATCTATAGATGGCAGGTCATCAACAGCAGTCTTTTCCTTCTTGGATTTCTTTGTTGCAGCCGATGGAGCAACAACCGATTTTGTTCTCTTTTTCTTGCCAGTATCAGGAGCAATCGGCACAAGCGGCAGACCATGTAGTAGTGTTGAAGTCTTGGGGGCATAGTAGCCGATGACTGGGGGAGCTAAGCCACCACTATTAGGAAGGAGCCCTAGAGCGTGTTGGATCTCCAAGCCGCTATCACTATGATGGGGAGGGGAAGATTCTGTTGTCTGCAGAAAGGAAAATTACACAGTCAAAATTGATGCATCGGCTTACAATTGACAAAATTGGAGAGAATAAAGGATACTTACTTGAGGGACAGCTTCAGGGAATAAGTCTGTCATGTACATTGAAGCCGATTGATGGAACAGATGTTTTTTCCATTCTATCCACCATCGGTCAAATGCTGCACTTCTCAACATTCTCAGCTTAATGTTCTCAATGCTGCCTAGAGGTGGTCCTGGTATGTTCAGCAGCCGATCCATCATAAGTGCCGATGTAATCTCTCCCCTGCTTTGGATCTTGTCGGCAAAGAACAAGCTGATCGGCAGTTGGCCCATCCCTAGTTGTCTTGCAGCACTTGTCGGATGATAGAATTCGTAGGAGATCTGAATGTTTTTGCCTTGGTGGATGCCGACAGGGAGTATGCAAGGGGTAATGGATGTTGAGAACACTTCTCTGGATTTGTCATACTTATCAGAATTGATTTCATCAAACCAGAAATCAGATGGTAGTTCGAAGCAGGCAAACCCTTCATATGCAAACTAGATTCTAGAATTCCTTGGGAAGCCATCATAGAAGTTAGTGAACCAATCTCTGAAAAGATCAGCCGATAGCTTAGATCTGGTATAGGTAGATGCTGCCTCTCCAAAAGACATGCATCGGCACGTAGTAACTTCTTCTCCATCATCATTGATAATCGACTCAAACCTTGGGAATTGTGCTCCTGATAGTGGTGGCCGATCGACAACCTTCATGGTGTGCAAGTTAAGCCAGATTTGAAGGAGCCACCAAGGTGAGAATCCTAACGAGCGAACAATCACTCTGGGCGATCAATCCCCCCTCCCTCCACTTTCCTTTTTTGGCACCGCTATTACTTTCCTATTTTAGAAAATTTATGCACCCAAAGTTTATACACCTAAAGTTTACACATCTAAAGTTTATACACTTAAAGATTACAGACCCAAAGTTTATAAGTCAAAAGTTTATATATCCGATTCAAATTTAAATTTGAATTCAAATATTTTTTTATATATAGTATTTCTATACATCTAAAGTTTATACATCTAAATTTTATAGACCCAAAGTTTATAAGTCAAAAGTTTATATACCCGATTCAAATTTGAATTTAAATTCAAATATTAATTTGAATTTGAATTCAATTTTTTATATATAGTATTTTTATACACCTAAAGTTTATAGACCCAAAGTTTATAAGTCAAAAGTTTATATACCTGATTCAAATTTGAATTTGAATTTGAATTCAAATTTTTTTATATATAGTATTTCTATACACCTAAAGTTTATAGACCCAAAGTTTATAAGTAAAAAGTTTATATATCCGATTCAAATTTAAATTTGAATTCAAATATTTTTCATATATAGTATTTTTATACATAAAATTTTCTAACTTTGTTTTTTTATTATTTTAAAATTTATGGTGTAGGAGGAAGAGAAGAAGGGGAGAAGGAAGGGGGAGAGGACGTATAGGGGGATGGGGGGGGGGTGATCGCTGGCAGTGATCACCCGCCCATTAGCGTCGCCCCCACCAAGGACCTCCTATGCCGATTAGCAATCCTGAGGCTATCTTAGCCGATGCAGTGCTCAGGGTCTGATACAGATAACATACAGATAACCTAGGAGATATTTCCCAAGGGGAAATTGTTTCTTTTCTACTAGATTCTCGGCTATATGCTGCCAGTTGGCAATAGGACTACAGCTTGGGCCGCAAAACAAGAATTTTTCTAGCCATATCAGGAGGAAGGTTGTGTGCTCTCTTGGGGTAACTGGTCGTGCCCATGTTCTTTGCAACAAACCCTGACCAGCCACCAATGCTCCGGGTTTTGAACTCAAAGTTGGGCTTCATGTTCAGGCTAACTGGATTAGCCGATGATGTTACGTCCAGACCAATTATCATCGTAACATCCAAAAGAGTAGGGGTCATCGGTCCTTGAGTAAAAATGAAAGCATTTAAGGCTGTGGACCAAAAGTAAGTTGCAGCTGACATCATGGGTTCATCCTTAGCCATATCTGCTGCGGTCAGGGCTAGAGCTTGAGCTATGCCGATTTCATCCCAATGGGTGCGCTTTCTAGCCGATACCCGCATATACCAAGCTGGCCAACTTTTCTCGGCAGATGGCCAAGATTTGAAGGTGTTTTTCCAAAGACCTAAATTGGAGTTGGCAAATCTGAAGGGGATCCGATTGGTTTCAGCATTGATGAACTTAGTGGGATCTAAGTTGCTGATTGGGCCAAGATAAAATTGATACTCATCGGTTATGCTAGGAACCGCAACTTGATGAGAAAGATGCTACAAAAGAAAAGAATAGAAGATTGAGCAAAGAAAGAATCGGTCTTGCGCGAAAAAGAGGAGATTTAGCCGATGGTACTTAACTCAGCATATTCGGCGGTTGGTGCGCTTGAAAGGTCGGCGGAGGTCGACATTGCTGGCGAGGGAGTTGTCGTCACAGGGAATCGCCCGTGGAGTCGCCGGAAAGCTCGAGGAGGTTGCCGGGGAAGATTGGGGAAAGTTTTTGGTTAGAGCGGTGAGAACGGAGGTGACGCCGTGAAAAGTGCAAAGCGGTGGTTATTATTTAAAATAAAGCACGGAAACGGCCAAAACAGAATCGGAGAAGGAAACCCTAGTTAATCTCGGAAGATGAAATTGAGCAAATCTGCAACATTACCAATATAGCGGACTTGGGGGGCATGTGTTAACGACCAAATTTGGTAAATCATGAACCAGATTCGGCATTGGAATCAAAGTGGATTTGGTAAAGAATTGTACTCGAAGAATAGAGTGCGCATCGGCTACACAGGCATTGGCTGAAGACTGCATCGGCTGAGATGGATCGGACAGAAGATAGCGGATATAGCCGATACAACCGATTTCGTTGAGATGGTTATGAAACCGTTTCCGGAATTGATCAACGTGCTATATGAGGATTGCCACGATGGAGATAAGCTCTTAGATAGGCAATTGTATCCATTAATTAGGGTATTTTAAATAGTTTCTTTAGAGATATGTTTCGGCAAGAGTCTGCCACAATGACTTGTTTGTATCTTAGAGTTTGTTAGAGATAAGAGTCGTGTCCGGCAAGGACCTATCATTTATCTCGGGTATAAATATGACCCGAACCCATGTAATTGACAACAACAGTTCAATAACACTCTTGGCGCATCGCCACCCTTTTACTTTCGTTTGTTTCGACGAGTTCTTGCTTTCGGGTTGAGCTGCATCGATTCCGATCTTCAACAAGAGGTAAACTTGTCATGATGACTTGCGTTCTTGTGATTAGTGCTTCCATCATTATGATACTCTAATCTTGTCTACGTAAATCGTCGAGTTATCATATATGCTTCATAGTCTTTATTTGTTTCGCCATCTAACCCGTGATCGGCTGGTATCTATCACCAGAGAGTAGCCGATAGAGTTATATTTCATTATTAATCTAGATTATATAGCTTATCTACCATCTTTTTGAAACTTTCATCATCTTGTCTAGATCTTGTACTTATTTTTATGCTTAATGTTGCATCGGTTGAGTTCGATCTATTAAGTAATATCCATAATTGCAATATCTGGCTTGTTTTATGATCTCTAATGAAGATAGTATCGGAGTTTTAGCCGATCTTACCTGATTTAGCTATTTTATTCATTGTGTGCTTGATTGACATGCTAAATCTGCCCTTTATATTAAGATGTTATCACATTAAAGTATATTAGGCTTTCTGTTTGACATATGTTGTCTGCCCTTTCTGTTTGAACCCAAGAGCAAGATTTAGGACCTGCACTGGAGTTAAATAGATCTCCCAGGCCAGTGTGTGTTTTTCGCATCAACAGTAGTGAGACAATTTAATAATGTTAAGTTAATTAAGAGATACAATCCTATCTAGAGTAATGTTAAGTTCATTAAGAGATACAATCCTCTAGAGTACTACAGTGGATTGTTATTCATTCTATTTTTAAATGAATGGTGCTGTTGACTTATGAACATAACATTTGATCATTAATCTTAATAAAAATATGTAAATATGAAGAATATAAGTCGTGGGTCAAATAAAATTAATGATGAAATAAGTCGTCATAACAAAATAAATTGCAATTATATAGTTGTTTTAATAAAATATCACGGTATATAGCTTTTTTTAAGGGACAACAAAAGCTTTTCCTTGTATATTAGTTGAGAAGGAGAAAATTATATAAAAGACAAATAAAGATATGTACAAGGCCAGTCAAAAGAGACGAGGCTGAAAATAGGCCCCTAGGCAATATCTTCCAAAATTCCGAACTCCCGGAGCCTACCGGCTCTCTTTCACCCATGCTGCTACTTCTTCCTTGATCTTGGCTAGTATCGAGGCCAGCATTGCTACTTTGTTGATGAGGAAACTAGGTCCCGATCTTCCAACAGTCAATCATCGATGCATTTCTAACGCTCGGTCTCTTTTCCTTCACCCAAGCAAGTACCTCTGCAAACGAAAACAAATTAAACTCATTTTGTAGCAATGTTTGTTCAAATATATAACAAGTAAATCTAATATAGAACATATATACCTTTGGTTAATGAATACATAAGGTAGTCATGGTTATATCCGAGCTAGTTGTGTCCTCATCATTTGTGGCGAAAAGTTCTTGCATTCGCTCACACCAGATTTCTCGGGAAACTAGGATCACTAGGGTTGAGGGGTTGGCGAGGGTTGTGAGGTGCTCGACTGAGTGACAATCATTCCACTTGGCTATCTGAAGGTCCTTGCTAGTCCATCTCTAAATCTTCGACCACACTCTCTTTGTAACCCTACATTTAGCATTTAGCCAGCAGATGAACCGTAGATTCATCAACCGTACAACATAACTAGCAAACCTTTTAGTTTTGCCATTCTTCTTTTTCCAATATGCCCGCTGTTCATACACTATTTTGGATAACTAGCCAGGAGCCAGGAGAAGAATTTGCACTTGGGAGAAGATGCCCATGACTTCCAGATCATTTGGTTGAAAGCAGTTCTCACTACTACAGAAAACGTCATAGGTGCCGGTTGGGAATGGGCTATAGGTGCCAGTTTCCCAACCGGCACCGATTGGTCGGCACCTATTCCCAAAATTATAGATGCCGGTTTTATAACCGGCACCTATGACGTTTTCTGGAAAACAAAAAAAAAGAAAAAAAAGGTCGCCGGTCTCCCCCTCGCCTTCCGCCACCACGCCGCCTGCCATGCGTCTCGCCTTGCGCCACCGCCGCCATCGTGTGCGGCCACTTCACCACCACCACCATCCCAGATCACATCATCCCCATCGAAAAAATAACAGAGATCACCTCATCTCCATCCAAAAAATCAACATCAAACTACTACATATATGGTACAAACTATCAAGAACTCAACAAATTGGACATGAAGGAGGAGAAAACAGAGGTGAACTCCAAGAACTCACCACCTGCCGGACACCACATCGCTCGTGCCAGCCTTCACCACCACTCCGCATCGTACCCGGGCTTTAGAGATCGGCTTCCGGAAAAGAAGTTGCAACTTGTTAATATGAGTATTCTATTAATCCTATTAAGCTCTAGGCTGGGATGTTACACGCTACCTCGCCACGCGAGCGCCGGCCTCCGCGTCGGCCGCCACCACCCGGGCCTGCCACCGTTGTTCCTCCGTCGGCTGCCGCCGCTCCTCCATTGAGGAGGCAAAGGGAGAGGAGGGGCGGATGCTGTGGATAAGGATTGATGGGAAAGGATAAGGGGGCAGTGTGGAGGATAAGAAGGAGCTGTGGTCTGGTTTTTTTAAGTAGGTGCCGGTTTTTAATAGAGCCGACACCTATACTTATATTATAGGTGTCGGTTCTAGATTAAAAAAACCAGCACCAATACTAGAGGTGCTGGTTTTTCTTTAAAACCGACACCTATAATATAAGTATAGGTGTCGGTTCTATTAAAAAACCGGCACCTATATTATTGGTATCGGTTTTTCTATAGAACCGACACCAATATTGCTTAAAGTTGTCGGTTCTATATATTTTTCATCGCGTGGAGATGTGAAAAGGCTCATAGGTGTCGGTTTTAAATGAACCGGCACCTATAAGGTCGGTCCTTATGAGGGTTTTTTATAGTGTCTCGCAGCCCCCGAGAAATTGGAGTCTGTAGGTTGATTTATAATAATTTATGTGTATTGCGCTATAGTCCTCTCGGCAATTACACTCTCATTTCATCGAGTCAAAGTAATATAGTATTTTGACCGGAGAACTATAGTTACTTGCAACACAAGTCTATTATTAATAAATAATAACGTCACTTCCGCCCTGGAAATTAGTCATCAACACCATAATCCTTCTCTCTCACCGATCACCTGATAATTAAGGGCCAGCTCAAGCTAGGCCACCGTCACCGCCACCACCATGGGTTCGCGTTCCGGCTCGTCGACGACGACGAGTACGCCGCCAGTGGCGCCGGATGAGAGCCGGCCGCCCGTGGTCAAAGGACCGGCGATCTTCAGCTACACCTGCGCCGGCCTCGTCACGGGCGTCGCGCTCGTCGCCGTCGTCGTCTTCTACTGCAACCGCCACGTCCGGAGGCGCGCGCATGTCGTCGTCGCCGGCGCCGGCGGGCGAGAGGACGACGACGTGCGCGGCGTCGCTGGCGTGGCGGCCAAGATCCCGGAGTTCGCGTACACCGGGTCGGCGAGCGGCGGCGAGGGGGCGGCGCAGTGCTCGGTGTGCCTCGGCGCGGTGCGGGGCGGCGAGATGGTGCGGCGGCTGCCGGCGTGCAAGCACCTGTACCACGTGGCCGCTCTGCCGGACGGAGGTCGAGCCGCCGCCGGGGGACGGCGGAGGCCGACCTGCGCCGGCGGCAGATGAGTCGTCGCCGACGGAGGCGCTGCCACCGGTGTAGCACTGTAGCTAGCTAGCTAGCTAGGTCCGTCCATAGTCATCACATCACATCACATCATGATTAGTTAATTGATACGTTTTGGGAATATCATTTCTTGATTTGAACCTTATCTAGTTTGGCATGTATGTACTTTGGTTCAGCTTTGTAATTAAAGATCAGAAGGATTGCTGTAAAATATATACGTTCTTGGTTTTGAAATCACAGAATTTCAGGGCAACATGTTTCTGTTTTTATTTCTTGGGTTTAGTTGTTATTTATTATCTTAAAAAATTGGTCCTTTGCCATACAGATTTGAAACTGCGTGTGATTAATTTTATTTATTTTTTCCAATAGCAACAAAATTAGCCCCTTTTTTGTTTTAGTTCCCAAAATTTTTTCCCAAAAACATCAAATCGAATTTTTGGACACATGCATGGAGCAATAGATTTAAAAAAAAAACTAATTGCACAGTTAGGGGGAAAAATCGCGAGACGAATCTTTTGAGCCTAATTAGTCCATAATTAGTCATAAGTACTACAGTAATTCATGTGCTAATGATGGATTAATTAGGCTCAAAAGATTCGTCTCGCGATTTCCAGGCGAGTTATGAAATTAGTTTTTTCATTCGTGCCCAAAAACCCCTTCCGATATCTGGTCAAAAATCCGATATGACACCCAAAAATTTTCTTTTCGCGAACTAAATAGGCCTTAGCTCCCTTTTCACTTCCATGTAACCGACAAAAGCAAGCTTCGTTGACCCTATTATCACCATACCTACGACGTTTGGCAGTTTTCTATAGTCAACTAGTACCGTACTAGTCTTCAGAAGAAAAAAAACAATAGTGCCGTACTCAGCCGTATAAGCTACCTTGATTAATTCTCACATAAAGCCATAAACAAACATGATATTTCGTTGAACTAAAAACTTTCTTCCAACGTCTGGTTCGTTGCTGTCACAAGAGAGAGAACAGAAAAAGAAAACTCGCAACACATAATCTCTCCTATGTATCTTCTACATTGATCAGTTAACATAGGAATTTTATTAATGCTCCAAGCTAAGAGAGAGAAGAGAACCAAAGGGAGAAGTATTCGGCTTTTAAAAGGGAAATAAATTAAAGTAATGTTTGAGCTCATTGCTTGGTTTTCTATGGAATAACGGCATAGGGACCCTATCTTAACAAATGAACGGGTGAATCTCAATATGAAACGAGGATGAGCCATGCAAACAACAAAATAATGACCGTTTGATTCAAACTACGATAATATAAGGAGAAAGTATCATAGCCATAGTATAAGATAAATGGTAAGAAAAAATCTTGGGGCAAAGAAGAATCTAGAAAAGTTTAGTAAAAACAAAAAAAAAAAGAGAAAAGAGGACCGGTTTCCACTGCTGCTTATCGTCGCCGCGGCCAACTAGCTGCTCTGCCGATGCTCAAGCAGTCACCCGCACCTTCGCCGTTGCATCATCAATGTTGTTGGCTCACCTACAGCAATTAACAGGAGAGGAAGCGTTGTGGCGTAGAGGGAGTGCGAGCGAACAATGAGGGGAAAGATGAGTGAACTCTTCCTTGTCTTCTGCCTCCACCTTGCGTCGGGCCTAGCTCGTCCATTGGAGACCAGCAGCTAGAGAACTAGAGAGAGAGGGATTCAGAGAGAACTAGAGAAACCTCCTTAATAACAACCAGAGAAAATGGGAGAGAGGAAGAGAAAGAGGCCTGTGCAGCTCACAGCTCCCAAGTCCCAATGCCACCTACTCGTGACATCTTACTCTTGGAACTTTTTTTCATTTTCATCCTTCTTAGTATATTTTATCATATGCTCCACTGAAAATTAAAAGTATTTGAGCAAATACCCCCATATTATTACTCACCTTTAATTTTTACATCAGCAAGGACCTTATAAATTTCGAATTTACACCATTGTGGATAGCACTTTACATCTGTGATTTTGTTTGGCACCCTTTTCTAAAAACCTACAATGAATACTAGAGCATGGCAAGCAGCTATGTAATTGTCTTAAACTAGATCATTCCATTTCATGGCAGGTGGGCACATAATTTAGGAAATTTCGTGAGACAATGAGCAAAATTCTCTAATTTTGATTCACGGTAAGATTTATTCACTACAAGATATATCTATTTATTTATAACTAAAATTCCTCTTTGAACACCTATTAAGCATGTCAAACAAAAATATATGTGCCACAAGCAGAGATATAAAGGAGGATAAGGGGTCATGTAGCAATGGAGATGGTGAGAAGGACACAGCTCAAGCAGCATCGAAGAGAATGACGGTTATAGTTCCAAAGATAGGAAGGAGAAATGCCAGCATATAATACGAATAAAAACCCTAACCTTGATTTTTGCATTTATCATTTTTATTCAGTCAAAATATGTGTTGGGCATTTCAGATTACAAGCCTATGTTGTTCAAGTATAATTTTGTATGTACCTAAGGTAAATATTTGATATTATGATAATAATGTTAGTCCCTTTTAGCAGGAATACTATTAATCCTGTTAATGCACTACAAACACTTATTCACACAAGGATAAATCAAGATAAATCCATAAATATACATGTAAACATATTTAACAGCGAGATAGGTTATAGTTGCGTGAAGACGTGACTTAATAAGCTAGATTACAGGAACTTGGTAAGCTCATATTCATTGTTCCGTTCTTCTAAGTACTTGTGCGAGTCTCTATTAGTAATTCACATTATAAAAACAATTTGACTTTTTTTAAAATGTGAAGCCACCAATATAACTAGTGCTAGTATATACTATGGTTTTGTAAAAAATCGAGTATGGTTTTACATCATTTACTCAAAATGTAAAATGTTTTCAACGACTTCGAGCTATGGTTCGTGATATCATGAATCTATTGTACAAACCTTGCATGAAGTCTACGTACACATCTATTATTGATGGTTTTCTTTTAGATAATACGACATATGTTGTTAAAAGAAGACGAAATTAAACCTGACCGGCCTCCGTGTGTCTACCACTACTACAAAACCATTTTTTCCATGTGGTCAAAATCGATATTCGCATACGGTTGAGTGGCTCACATACACTCAGGTGTCTACGAAAATCAGATTTTTGCATGTGGATAGAGCAACCACACGTGAAAAATCCTATTTTCACACGTGGGCGCTTAAGCCGTCCGACCGTATGAAAAGTCGCAAAAAAAATCCAAAAATCGAAACCCTAACCCTAGAATCCAGAAGCTGTCGCCACTACCGCTGCCATCGTCATTTGCCTCACCTGCCACCGCTGCTAGCAGATCCACGCGCATGGGGGGCGGAGAGGCGGCGGGATCTGTGCGGGAGGGGAGGGGAGACCGAATCTGGCCCTCCAGTCACCGCTGTTGGTGGAACTGTGAGCGTGGGAGGCGAAGTGGTGGCGGGATTCATGCGGGAAGGGGAGGGGGCACTGGATCCGCCCCTCCAGTTGCCGCTGCCGGCGGGATACCTCATGCCCGAGACCGTCGCTCTTGCCCTCACCCGCTACCGCCCTTGCCTGAGCCCGTTGCTGCCTCATCGAGAGGAGAGGGAATGGGAGGAGTGGGAGGCAGGGGGAGTCCATGGGGAGAGAGAGAAGGGAAGGAGTGGTGGGCAGGAGGAAAAAAAAGAAGTGGACTGGAGATACTTAATGGGAGAGAGAAGGGAGGGGAGAAAAAGGTGCGGGTATTTTTGTATGCAGGCTTCTTGAGAGGTCTGCATGTGAAAATAGATTTATTTTCATGTGCGGACATATTAAGAGATACGCCTGTGAAATTGGATTTCGTATACGGTCCTTGAACCATGCTCAGGAGATCGAGTTTTGTAGGTGGAAGCTGTTATGGTCCACCTGCAATCTAGAGAGGATCTCGTCCATAAAAATTAATTCTGTAGACAATGGATTGATTTTAGCAAATTTCCTCCTCACTCTAGGGTGAAGGGGAAAGAAAATATAAGGATTTGCTTCTATATTTAAAATAATTGCTGAAATAATCTTTGTGTCTTTAGAATTATCTCTGTAGCTCCTAAAATAGAAAGAAAATTTCAAAGAGTGTCTTAAGGCACGGAGAATATAAGAAAAATTATTTATTTGTATTCCCTTATTTATTTTACTCCTAGTATATTTACTTTTCCTTTTATGTGTTGTCTTAATTAAAAATTTAGTGTAAATATAAAAATATAAGTCATCGAAATTTAGCATAAATATAAGAAATATAAGTCATAGTTCAAATACCGGTATAAGTCATAACAAAATAAATAATAGGTACATTGTTTTTTAAATAATAAGATAAATAGTCAAATAATCATCAATAAATCAATCGCGGTACATATATATTGCTGGTTGGTAGTAATATGTGTATTGCACTATAGTCCTCTCCTTCGTAATTAACCATTTCATAGGGTCAAAGTAAATAAGTATATGATATTTCGATTTTGACCGGAGAACTATTAATTAGTTGCAAAAATAAGTTTATTAATAACGTCATTTTCGCGCTGGTAATTATTAAGCGCTTCTCGTCCGTGATAATTAAGTACTCCCTTTGTCCCAAATTAAATATCGTTTTGACTTTTTCTTATAACATTTAACCATTTATCTTATTTAAAAGTTAGTTTAAATATTAAAAAAGATAAGTCATACTTAAAATAATTTTAATAATAAAGTAAGTCACAAATAAAATAAATAATAATTTTATAATATTTTAAATAAGACGAATAATCAAATATTTTAGAACGAAATTAGGATATCACTCTGTTCTCTGAATCTGATCAGCATTCAGCAGAAGAGGTACACTACAAACACACCTGTGCAATCTCAGTTCTCAACGCTGGTTAAAAAATAATGTTCTCCACTTAGTCAACACCACAGTCCTTATCTCTCCCCGATCACCCGATGCCGCGGCTCATTCCTCCACGGACAAAGCTCAAGTCACCGCCATCGCCATCGCCATCGCCAACGCCACCGCGCCGTCGCCATGGGTTCGCGTTCCGGCTCGACGACGACGAGTATGCCGCCGGTGCCGCAGGAGAACCAGTCCGTGGGCAAAGGGACGGCCATCTTCAGCTACACCTGCGTCGGCCTCACGGGCGTCGCGCTCGTCGCCGTCGTCGCCTTCTACTGCAACCGCCACGTCCGGAGGCGCGCGCCTGTGGTAGCCGCCGAGGGCGCCGGCAGCGTCGGTGGGCGAGAAGACGACGGGCGCGGCGTCGCTGACGTGGCGGCCAAGATCCCGGAGTTCGCGTACGCGGGGTCGGCGAGGCACGGCGGCGGCGGCGAGTGCTCGGTGTGCCTCGGCGCGGTGCAGGGCGGCGAGGCGGTGCGGCGGCTGCCGGCGTGCAAGCACCTGTACCACGTGGAGTGCATCGACATGTGGCTGGCCTCGCACGCCACGTGCCCAATCTGCCGGACGGAGGTCGAGCCACCGCCGGAGGACGACGACGGCCGACCTGCGCCGGCGGCAGATGAGTCGTCGCCGACGGAGGCGCTGCCACCGGTGTAGCTAGTTCTGTGCTAGCTAACTAGATCTCCATCATCATCACATCACATATATATATATATATATATATATATATATATATATATATATATATATATATATATATATATATATATATATATATATATATATATATATATATATATATATATATATATATATATATATATATATATATATATATATATATATATATATATATATATATATATATATATATCATGGTTAGTATTAGTTCATATACGATGGGGCCACTTGCATGTCATTTCTTGATTTGAACCTTAATCTAGCTTGGCAAGTATACTTTGGTACAGCTTTGTAATTAAAGAACACTGAGAAATTAAAGATTCCAGTAAAATATGTTACAGAATTTCCAAGATTTTCTTTTTAGAAAGAGAGGGAGCTAGCCCTCTCCCATTTCATTAACGAAAGACAGTAGATTCTAACAGAGTCTTGTTACTACTTCTTAGCAGCGTCACTCCGATTGCAGTCTTCTTTGCGAGTCCTCTGATTTCTACAAAATGGGCCATGAATCGATCCAAGAGCAAATGGCATGAATTAGTTCTATGGGGTCATGCAGTTTTTTCTGCTTGAAACAGGTAGCCATTTCGTTTAACCGTTGTTTATCATCTGAAATGTAGTCCATTGGCATACAGATTTGACATACGTGAAATTATAGTTCTTTTTTCTCCAATAACAACAAAATTAATTAGATCTTTTTTTTCGTTTGGCGGTGAAGATTAATTATTAGCTCCCTTTTAACTTCCATGTAACCTACGGAAGCAAGCTTCGTTGACATTCTGCTCACCATACCTACGACGTTTGGCGGTTTGCTAAAGTCAACTAGTACCGTACTCGACCGTATAAGCTATCTTGATTCTCAAATAAAGCCATAAACAAACATGATATAATTCGTTGAATTCAAAACTTTCCTCCAACGTCAGGTTCGTTGTTATCACAAAGTCGCAAGTTATCACTAGTAAGAAACTCGCGACACATAATCTCTCCTTATGCATATATTCTTCAGAGATCATTTAACATGGGGATTTTGTTAATCCTCCAAGTGGGATAAGAGGAAACAGAGAGAGAAGATGGTTGCCGGTTGGGCTTTTCAAAGGAAAAGTAAAACGAGGTTTGAACTCATTGCTTAGTTTCCTATGGAATTTAAGGGCGCTAAGGGTAATGTACGTATATGGATATTGTCCTTGTGGGTAGGCCCAATAATAATAGTCTTCAGTTATTTTTGTTGCTACAATGGTGAGCGCTGGATGCACTTTAGACATGAGAACTATTAGGACATAAAATAAGTAACAGTAAGTAAACACACAAGAAAGCGAGGAGGGTGGGGGAGGGGGCAAAGGGGAGAGAGACATAACCTTAATGTATTCCTTATGGTTAGTTGTAGTGGACAAAAAGCTCAAATCTCGTGGCTTGGATCGGCTGTAGCGAGCTCAGCTCAAATCAACTTGAACTCGATGTCTTAATAAATCGAGCCAAGCTAAGCATTTAGCTCAGGAGCTTAACGAGTCAGCTCACAAGCTACTCGTTTAGCTCGTTAGTTCAAAAGATCAACATTATCTTCACATACTTAGTGCTTCTTAATTAACTAGTGATTAGTCCTTTAATTTCATCCAAACTATTTATGTTTAATGAATCGATTAGTAGCTGTTTATTAATAAGTTTATATATGATAAAATAGTATATTAAAAATTATAAATATGATATAAATACTTAAACAAGTCTAATGAGATTAACAAGCTAGCTTGCGAGCAGGGCTAGGCTTTTAGCTCGTTAACCTTAACGAGCCGAACCAAGACAAGCTGGCTCGTTAAAGTAACAAACTCAAATGAACCGAGACTTAACGAGCCAAGCTGGCTCGTTATCTACCTCTAATATGGTTAGTCCTTATATATACATATGGTAGCTCATCCAAAGGACTACTATAATTAAGAACAACTTCCATAATATATAAGTATGCCATAAGGGCTTAAGACCCTTTCCTATTGCTATATTGTCGATGCAATCAATCTATAGAAGCTTGGTGAGATCAAATCCTCTGTTCCAACTTCCTGTAGTTCTTTGTGTATGTACATACTGAGCAATTAAGCTTAGTGCTATAAATAAACATGATCCACTGGAAAAGAACGATGAAAGATTTAGATTGATCCCACTGTTAGCAGAGAGTAGAGACCAATGTAAAAAGTGATGTTCCCTCAAAAAAAATAATGTAAAACGTGATGTTGTTCAAGAGGCATGAATAAGAAATTGCTTAGGGATATAATGTAATCCTACAGCTTCTTTGTAACGCAAGATCCTAAAAATATAGAAATGGAAAAAAAAACGGGGCAGAATAGGATGTCATACTCCCTTTGTGACGGTTGGGGAGTGGAGAGTGACGGTTGTTTTACTCCCTTTGTGATTATTTTGTGGTTGTTGGGGTCCCTTTTACAAAATTCTGGATTTATCAGATTTCAGAGGACTGTAATAGATAACGTAAGGGCTGAAATAGAAAATTTCATGTCAGTACTGCTAGGGATGCATGCGCTGTAGGATGAGTTTGTTTGAGTAGTTATATCCAACGTGGAAACATCTTTTTCACAAGGCCATTCCGTCTGTGTAGCCTGCCCTCTTAATGGCCTTAGGAGTTATATCACTACTAGAAAAATCATCTTTGTTGGGTTGGCTAAAAACCACATTAGCACCTGTTCATATTGTAACCGGAACTAAAAAAATATTTTTAGTCCCGGTTCAAAACTCTAAAGAGACTATACCAACCAGAACTAAAGATCAGGGACCTGTCAGAGCGCCCGGGATCTTTAGGACCGACAAAAGATCACCACTTTAGTTCCAGTTGGTAACACCAACCGGGATTAAAGATTATTTAGATCTTTAGTCCCGATTGGTGTAACCAACCGGTACCAAAAATTAAAAAAAAACGCTGCCGCTGTGGAATCCTCCCTTACCTTCTCGGAATCCGCTGCGCACGCCTCCCAGACTCTCTCTCTCCCTTATATCCTCCGATCCCCTCCTCACACCCTCCTCCGATCCCCTCCTACCTCTCCTTCGATCCCATCCTCCCCTTCCCTTCTCGTGAGCTGTGGCAGCGGCAGCCGGTGTCTCCCAGCAGCGACGGGCGACGGGCGTTGGCAGCGGCGACGGGTGATGGGTGACGGCAGCGGCGACGGGTGATGGGTGATGGCAGCGGCGGCGGGCGGCGGGCGTTGGCAGCGGCAGCGGCCCCCCTGCCATCTCCTCCCCTCTTCCTCTTCCCCTCTCACGGGCCGTGGCGGCAGGGTGTCCCACGGCGGCGGCGCCCTCCCCTCCACCGGATCCGGTGGGAGGGAAGGCGGCAGGCAGCGAGGGGCAGGTTAGATGAATGTTTTTTCAGATGTTTTGTGAATCTATTATAGTGTCTATTTGATCTATGAATTTGTGAATTTGATCTGTGACGTTCGATCTGTGAATTTGTGTATGTGAAATTCGATCTGTGAGTGTGTGAATTTGAGAAAAACAGTGAAAAAAATCTTGATCTGTGAATTTGTGATGTTTATTCGATGGAAATAGCAAAAAAAATGGAAAAAAAAAGAAAAAAACCACCAATATGCACGTGGTGCTGCCATCTTTAGTCCCGGTTAGTGTTACCAACCAGGAGTAAAGATGGAACTTTAGTTCCGGTTATTTCACCCGGGACTAAAGATACCCATCTTTAAGTTATGGTCCCGGTTTGCAACGTAACCCGGGACTAAAAGAGGTTGTAAACCGGGACTGATGAGGCATTCTCCAGCAGTGTATCTTATGATACCTCTGCCAGCTACGCTACAGATATTATTATATAGCATAAGTTCATATTATAAGTAGTACCACTTATTTGCTACCAAACAATAATTTATAAATATAATATTTACTAGCAAACATGCCCGTGCGTTACAACGGGTGAAAAAAACGTAATAATAATATACGTCTTTCATGCATAACCATGTCGATGACAATCAGAAAATTGGAACATCTTAAATGTAATAGCCCAACCTCGATGATGGCAACCTTACGATGCTTGCTTTACCTAAAATAATTGGATTATTCATATGACAACATGCATATAATTTAAAATATTCTTTTAATCTCATTCTTGCAACCAATCAAATCCTACATTGCCTCGTATGATCAAGTCTACACAAAATAGAGTCACTGTCCACTCTTCTCTATATAACAATTAAAATATGTTTATTTTCTAAGATTATTTTATATAATATGTTATCAAGAATAGTAGCTATAATTCACAAAAATAATATGATAATTGCCTACGAAGATGTGCAGGGTCTCCAATATAGGAGAATAGATGACGAAACAAAAGTCGTGTATGAGATGGAAAAAAAGTCGATGGATCCTATCCGACCAAGTGTCCATCAATTTAGCGCTTCTTTCTAATAGTTTTTTCCACGTATGCTTTTTTTGCTTTTCTATAGACGATGGAAATATTTTTTTTCTCGTGTATTTTTTTACGGACTACGGAACTTTTTTCTAGCGCGTTTTCTTTTGTGCTTTTTTCTGACATTTTTTATTCACGCGTTTTTTAAACCGTATTTATTTTCTCAGGCATTTATTTATTTTTAATATACGGTAGAAACTTCTCTTTTAAATAGTTACATTAGATTAGATTAGAGATAAAGAAGAGATATAAACGGACTACTAAAACGATAGAAATTAGACTTTTTTTCTACCTTTTTTTTGTAGTGCATTTTTTTTTACGAATGGTTTTTTCGCCACTTTCTTATAGTGTCGGACCTTTCTAGATATAAATAGGATTCCATTTTCTTTACCGCGTCACATATAATTTCTTTTTATTTGGAATCGGACTTTTTAATTTTTTTTTCACCCTTTTTTTACCGAGTCGACGGAGTCGGATTCGTTTCGATTTTTTCCCTTTTTTTTCATCGTACATATTTGTTTTTTTTCGCCTTTTTGATTGGACTTTTTTTATTTTTTTCGCCCAGTCGATTTTTTTACCATATCACATATAATTCCTTTTTATTTAAAATTGGACAATTTTTTTAATTTTTTTCGCCTTTTTTTTACCGATTCGTTTCGTTCTGTTTTTTTGCCCCCCTATTTTTTCGATCGGACATTTTTTTTTCGGTCCGGTTTGTTGGATCGGACATTTTTTTTTCTCCCGGTTTTTTTCTCCTTTTTTTGTCACTCTTTTTTTTCCGTTTTTTTCACCCGGTCTTTTGGTTTTTTTCGCTCCGTTTTTTGGATCGGTCATTTTTTTCTCCCGCTTTTTTTTCTCCTTTTTTTTATCGGACTCTTTTTTTCGCCCGGTTTTTTCCTCGGTTTTTTTCGCCTGGTTTTTTTTACGGATGATGGAAGCATCTCTTATTTTTTTAAGTAGTAGAGATATATGGTTTCTTAGCGACTTAAAACCTAATAATTAAAAATAAAATACGATAGAAGAATATAAAAATCAATTCCGAAACTAAGTTTCAAATTTAAATTTTGCTCCATCTAGCTGATGAGCTGATTTGCAACCACCAATATCGTGCGACGACCATGAAACCATCCCATTTGGCACATTAGTGCACTAGCGATCTCTTCCTTTCGCCATCATATGAAATAGACAACCAAATACTCCAAAATACAATGCTACTTAACGATCCTGTTTTTTAACTAACCCGTCACATTCACACGAACGGTGAGTGAGTCAATCACATAATAAGCACATTATATTGCACGACAACGTCGTCGTACCGCCGCCGGCCATGATCACGCAAAAACAAACCGAAAACGCGCATTTGGCAGATTACTCTGCAATCAATTAAACCCCTAGCGCTTGACCTCAGATTTGGCTTAATTCCAGCTTTCTGAAATTAAGTTTAGCCTGCAGTTGATTCGTAGAATAACCGTTAAATCTTGTCAAATTAATTAACTCGATGATGATATTTGCAGGTTATAAAAACATGCAGATTCATTTGCACACAGCGCATGCATGCATGGCTGATATGTGGCCTCCGGGCTTGCCCTACCCTTTCGCCCCACCTCCGCCACGGTGGCCATTCTCGCCGCCGCCGCCTCCTCCGTGGCGGCCGCCACCGTCGACGCCGCCGTCCCGCGGCCATGACATCTCCAGTTCTTCTTCTTCCGGCGGGATCGTCGCCGGTGTGCTCATCAGCCTCGTGGCCGCACTCCTCGCGCTCGCCATCATGTGCGCCCTGTGCCAGGGCCACCGCAACAGCAGCCGCGCATCAGCCGCAGCCGCCGCCGCCGCCGCCGCGGCTCAATCGCGACCGCCACCGCAGATGCGCAGTGGTGGAGATGGTGGCGACGACGGCGGCGGCGGCGAGCGGCAGCTCGGCAGGTCGAGCGCTAGCCCCAGCGCGCCGCCGTGGCCCACCGCCCTCGTCCCGGCGTTCACGTACAGCCGGTCGGTGAGGCGCAACGTGGGCGGCGACGACGGCGAGGAGGAGGAGACGGCGGCGGCGGCGGCGGCGTGCTCGGTGTGCCTGGGCGCGTTCCAGCTCGGGGAGACGGTGCGGCTGCTGCCGGCGTGCCTCCACCTGTACCACGCCGAGTGCATCGACCCGTGGCTGGACGCGCACACCACGTGCCCGCTCTGCCGCTCCGACACCGGCGACCCATCGCCGGTGGACGCCGGCCGGATACCGCCGGTGTAGGCAGGCGCGCCGCCAGGTCGTGCAATTAATTGAAGCTTCTTCAAACGGAACTAAAAGGAGAATTTGTCGGATAACTGCATGCGATTAATGTCTGAACTTTCTTCAGTAGTTTTGCTGACCTTAGATCTGATGATGCATTTGTGGATAACAAAACAGTAAAGTAAACGGCCAGTCCTTAAAATTAGAGCGAGATGTCACTTAGGTCCATAATCTTAAAAAATCAACATTAGGCCGGTCCGCCATCTTATTTAAGTGACAACTCGTTTCAACTTTAAGGACCGACCGTGTACTTTACTCGTAATAAAAATTAAGCTACATAGAAATGTAAAAACGAGGGATTTGTCTTTATTTGCCATTTAGAGCATCTGCAATGTGTGAACTAGAAGACACACTGAGAATCTTTTCACTGTAGCAGAGGTTCTACGCACTGCAAACACGGATCTTAAACTCTTAAGCACCAAGTATAGAAACGGGCTTTTCTCTTTAGAATGGGCAACTCAAATCAAGAAAAAAAATTACAAGCATGGCAGGAAGCCTTTTTTTTTTACGGGAAAAATAATAGGAAGCCATTGCCCACCTACAAGTATTAATCTTGTACCTTCTGAGGCATTTGCCACCATTTTGTTCATATATATTACAAACACAACATTCAAATTTTACAAACTCTAGTTACACATTTGCCCATGGATCGCTCTTTCAACCTGCCTTGAACTATTCAAACTCTCCACCTAATAACCAAGTAGATAGAAATTCAGTGACCAACATCTCAATTTCTCAATTGTTTTCCCTATTCTTAATAGTCCCACACTCCAAACTCCACTTTCACAACATTTTCTTCCATATGGTGTTCACCTAACTTCAGCACAGCAAAATTATCATCCTTATGGAGCTTTTCATCATCATTTTCCATATGAAACCAATCTAAGCCATTCTCCAATTGGAATGTTTAGGGAAGAGTCAAGCTGGTCAATCATACTCACCAATTGAGTTGGTGGCAATGGGCTGAGGTTCAGCATCTCCAGTGTATGCGGTACAACTAATGTTTGGATGAGATCAGGATGGTCGATCATACTCATCGATTGAGCCAGTGACCATGGGTTCAGGTACAGGTTTAGCTTCTCCAGTCTTTACAGCACAATCAATATATGCAGAGCAAATTTGCAATGAAGAATGGACTGAGAAAAAAGATGATGAACAATCAAAAAGATTATAGGATTGGAGTGAGGCTGACAACATACAACTAGTTAGTGCTTGGTTAAATCACTCCAATGACCCAATAGGTGAAATTTACATAAGGGTAAACATTATTGAAAAAGGTTGTAGATGAATTATATTCATGGACTAATTGAAGAGATGGAACTCATTGGACAAGGATGAACAACAAGGTTGTCTTGTTCAATGGGTGCTGGATAAGAATGAAGAACACATATGGGAGTGGTCAGTTTGATAACCAACTTATGGGGAAAGCCAGTGCTAGTTACAATCAAATTACTTCAAAATAAGGCACATAAGGGCAAGTCTTCACACTAGAGTATTGCTGGAAACTTGTCAAAGACCAACCAAGAACAAGAGTTTACATCTAGAGTGACAAGAACAAGAACAGGAAATTGAAGCAAAACGAATTAGGCACTTGCACATCATCTTCCAATCAAGATATTGAGAATACAAGTCCACTTCATCTATGTCATCCAGAAGGGCGGATGGCTACGAAGGCTAGAATGGAAGGAAAAGGGAAAATTGCTGCTCAGACATCCTCATAAGACCTAAAATTGAAACGTAAGAGGATAAAACTTTACTATAAAGCATCAGGAAAAAAGAGCATTGGCAATGGAAAAAAGGGCAGAAGCAGCAATAGTGAATCAATACTTCAAGCTGATCGGTGCAGATACCTCAAACTATAGTGATACTCAGTTAGAGGAACATAACAATTTGAAGGATTATCTGGGTAGGCAGATATTTTCTCAAAAGTAGTAGTACTTGCATTGTTTGGCAATAATTGATAGATTATGTAATGGTAACTTTTGTAGCATTGTTTTGCATGGTTCAAAAAAGATTATTCATTTATTTGTTTCTTCTTCATTTCCTTGTTCAGAAATAAGGTTTAATCGACAATGCTCGATGTCTCATTTCCAACTTCCAACAAGTGAATTCCCTTGGACTTACATATAACATTTGAGACTCTAGATTGCAACCCTCCTCGGATCAAAGTCTAGTGTGATTACCATCACAAGTTTACAACTCCTGAAAATTATTAGGATTTTATAGAGGGCCTAATTCTTAATTCTTATGATATAATACCTAGCCTAAAGTATGATCACCTAATTCTCAATCTTAATGCAGAATTTGGTGTACTGCTTGGAATTGGAAAATGAAGTTGTTGGTTCCACACGGTTGTAGTCATTTGCCCCGTTCTTCTGTGTGTGTAACGGTACTGGACTCACAAGCAAGGTCACTGGCTTGATGACAAAATCATTGCCGATGATCGACTAGTGGTGTTGGCATCCTCCGGGCACCACCTACACTGGTTAGGACCATGACTAAGAGTTTAGTCCTGCACCTCTCAAGACCGGTGTTGTTAGTGTTTATCAGGAGAGAGCAAAAACGTGAAAGAAATCCTTACCTTTTAGCCAAGGCCGGTCTGAACTTTAAGAGGCCCAAGGCGAGATAAAAGGCATATGCCCTATATTTGAATCCACACACTAACAATGAAACACAAACTATGTACTAATCATGACAATTCAATGTCTATTGTTAAAGTACTGAAGATGAAAAGATTCACATCAAGCACCTCTAGAAAAGTACTAGAAAGCAATAATAGAAATAGATCAGCCCAAAGAAATTAACTATTCACTAGTTTTGATTATCTTTACCTTGATGTGTTGAAGTATCATTTAACTATGGGAGTATTTCTGTTGTCTATTCAATCTTGCAAAATCGGCAGTACTGAAAGCAAGCTGAGTTGAAATTCTTCATAATAGACTCCTTTCCACTAATAGAACAATGGCCATCTTGAGGAGTTGAGGTTCCTCTTTTTGCAGAAACGAACTAACTAGCGATGGAAGCAGCCAAATAAGTAGGATACGAGGATAATAGACTAAAATAAGTAGGATATATATACGAGGATAATATATTGTTCTACTAATAAAACAATGGCCATCTTGAGGAGTTGAGGTTCTGCTTATTTTTAGAAGCGAACTGACTAGCGTTGGAAGCAGCCAAATAAGTAGGAGACGAGGAGAGTTCGTTATGGAAATCGGAAGAGGAGGCGCATAATATAACTTGTGGTGGATGCAGAACACGAGCAGGTTTGGCTTCGTGGACTCCTGGGCCTCTCCTAGCTAACAATACAAGGCTAAGTGTTCAAGAGTTCTTTTTTTTTTTACTTAATCTAGCATGGCATCATCAGTGCATGCCTTATTAGTGCTCGCCTTGCCCCAAGGCTAGCCCTGCTTTAAGCATGGGAAGCTTACTCCCTACTCCCTCCGTTTCACAATGTAAAACTTTCTAGCATTGCCCATATTCATTTAGATGCCCACATTCATACATGTCTAGATTCATTAGCATCTAAATGAATGTGAGCAATGCTAGAAAGTCTTACATTGTGAAATGGAGGAAGTATTTTATAACATTGTGGGACGTGAGCATTTCTAAAAAAAAATTAGAGCGCATCCGACCATGCCACGGTTATTAACGTGTGTGTGCGGGTGGCAGGGTGTCCCCATGCTATTAGCTTGGTTGTTAGCCGAGATCAACCAATAGATTCCAATTCCTATTTTGATCTAAATGATTCCCATTCTTCTCACTTCTGAGTATGATATTAATCCAAAATGTAACTATTCTATTTTGTTAAAGCAAGGTTCAAAATGATAACTTTCGAAAATCCTAGTGCAATGCATCATTGTGAGAAAAAAATAGTCGAAAGCATATAAGAAATAATGAAGAAGATAAAAACATGGAAAGTTTTGTAATGATTGAGCCAATAGCAAAACATGTTCATGTATTTGACCTCAAAAGGTACAAAATATTGGATATGCCACTAATTTAACCGCCTCGATCCGGCAAAGTTGTATGACCATGCATACCTCGTTTGCTTTAGGCTAGTTGTACCTTTAGTACTACCAGTGTCTCAAAAACCTTGCTTTGTACTATACGCCTAGACAAGTAGGATGGATATTCATAATTAGATAATGGAGTATTTTGGGAACGGACAAAGACTTCATTTCCGGGCTATATACTTGAACAAGAGATTTATAGTTAGAAAATGAAGTATTTGAGGATGGAGGTAGTAGCAAATGCAAAGTCTATCCTACTAATAAATTTGGTGTATTCAAAACTTATCTGATGTTTAAGACTACCGACAATTTGGTACAACGGAGACGTCCTTAGTTTCATCCAAAAAACTAAAATAAAAAGGGAGAGAGAGATGTCCTTAGTTTTGGCGGACAGCTCTTGCCCTGTGTCAACTCGTAGCGATCATCGGGGACCTGACTTGTGCGCGCTTGCTTGTTTGACTAGGGAAAAAACCGATTACTTCCATTAGGTCTAACGGGTCCATCAACCACTTTCAAGATGTTTTGATGTGATCGTTTGCCAAATTCTGTACTACTCCTTGCATCTTCCTTCAACCAGCCCAGTCCTTGTCAACGACACATATAACATACGGAGTACTATAACTTTGACCTCTGTATTAGAGAAGGTATAATCATACTCCCTTCGGGCTGATAATATTAGTCGTTTTAGACAAGGGTAAAGTCAAACTTTAAAATCTTTGACTACAAATAATTTCTAAAATATTTACCTTAAAAATATGAAAACCACATGTGTAGATTAGTCTTAAAAAGTATTTCAATAAAATAATATATTTGTTGAAATTTTTATATATTTTATAATATAAAATAGTTGTCAAAGTTGTTTTTTTAAAACCGTGCACTTGTCCAAAACGACAAGTATTATCAACCCGGAGGGAGTATACTCCACCGTGTGCCCGGTCTGATGCAGACAAGTATCTCGCATTCGTTACGAAACACTACTGACCCAATGGTCGCCACTTCGCCAACCACCAGAGAATCATTCATAATTCATTCGGTGAGGCTCCCTCCATTATTCAGACGAGCCAACAACCTAATCATCAGAACACTCCATTTCAGCTGGATAAATGTATAAAACCGCGAGAAGGAGGCCGTGCACGCAATCTGACAAAACATAAATTTGGCTCCTCCAGCTTCTTCACTCTCACCCAATGCCATCCAACGCCATGCCTACCTGAATTCTTGAGCTCATCCTCTCCCGGCATCATCATCATCATCATCACCACCACCATGCGCCTCGAGATGTCACCCGACAACCTCCTCTTCTTCTGCTCCGTCGCGGCGTCGGCGGCCGCTGGATTCTGCCTCTTCTCGCTGTACCGGCGGCTCGCGCGGCGGTGCCACCACCACCACGCGGCGCCTGCCGGAGGATCGGAAGAGGAGGAGGAGGAGCGCCGGCGGCTGACCGCGGTGGCCTCCGGCCTCCCGGCGTTCATGTACGACCGGCTGGTCCGGCACAGCGGCAAGGGCGCGAGCTGGACGGAGTGCGCCGTCTGCCTCGGCGTCATCCATGTCGGCGCCATGGTGAAGCTGCTGCCGGCGTGCGCCCACATCTACCACGTCGACTGCATCGACCTGTGGCTGTCTTCCCACCCGACGTGCCCCCTCTGCCGGTGCAGGGTTGATCATCCTGGGCAGGGGCAGGAGACGGCCAGGCAGCTTGCCCAGCTTTCCCCAGCATAGATAGAATTCACCACGTCTGCAAGAAATGTATTAGTTAGGAGTTAGGATTCTATTGGACTTTTTTCAAGAAAAAATGTGCATATGCCGTGTATCAATTGATGGATGTGAATGTAGTACCTGACTGGAAATGTGGATACAGTCATCAGGGTTTCATGAATTTCTTCAGATTGTTAATAGACTTCATTGCAAGATGAGCTTTTACCAGAACTTCATAAGTGTATATAAGATAAACTTCTCCAGTGTCAGTATTAAGACATACAAAATTCAGAGCATTGTAGCATTAATTCCGACAGGGGAATGCATGATATAGCCAAAATGCTGTAGTGATATTTAGGACACCCACAATGGTTATCTATAGGTTCTCTACAAGAGATTCATGTCAGCATATTTTCCTACTTAAAAGAGATTAAATGAAGAGAGAGAGCAAAGCTATCTACTAACCTGGAGATAGTCTATAGAGAAAAACGAGGCAATGGATTAGAGAGCTATAGATACCCATGTGTAGATATACTATTGAGGTGGTATACTATTAATCTAGTCTATTGCTGAGATGTACATGTTTTATAGATAGCACATTACTTTACCATTACGGGTGCTCTTACAGCTGAAATGTTACACACAAACTACCAAAGCAAAACTGAAACAAAACGAAAACGGAGATGGCAAGGACCCCTTTAAATGCTCATTAAATAACAGGAGGGAAAAGGGGAAGCTTGAAAAGAGTATTCCTTTTCTCTACACAGACTTGCAAAGAAATGATGCTTCAACCACAAGTACAACAAATTGCATTTCTGCAGTCCAGTAGTTTATCATATACTAGCAGAGAGGAGTTTATGAAAATGTATCAGAAGGGAAGGCATCGAAAAATGTTACAGACAGACATATGCATAACAACAATGACCAGAAATTCAGTTGCCTGGAAGAACTTTTGCTTAAATCTGCACCAGCTGGACCATAAGTTGTTGTTCCTGTGAAGCTGCCATTTTTTGGAGATGTGCTGCAATGGTATGAAGACAGGATTAATGATTTGGCAGAGATTCAAAAAGTTGAAGGCATTTTATTGTATGTGCTAAGAGAAATTTTCTGTCTGTGGTGACATTACAAAGAGTACTGCTGTAACTATGGTCTCTAAGAAATACAAGCGAGCAAAGCAGCGGCGGATTAGAAAGAGTAATTTCCAGAACCACACATTTCTTTCCTCATGGTACTTATCTGTAGGTTTTATGATAATACTGCTTCACAAAACCCCATGCTAACCAAATATGGCATTGTATAGCAAGCGGATCCTCGCCTATCCAGTCCATTTGGCAATTACGTCCGAATGCCAGCAAGCTATAATTTGGTTAGGGTGCGATACAGTGATTATCACCATGAAACTTAAGTGCCACTAGCAAAAACAAGTAAAAGTAAAAAAAGATCAAAGTTATATGCAACTACAGCCATAAGCTACTGACTATGATTTGTGAATAGACTACAGAATAGTATTTATCCTGTTTAGTTGGTGTATATGAAGTACGAACTTTTGAGCAGACAGAATTCCCTATTTGCTAATCACTTCAATACTTCTGATTTGCTAATCATTTGACAGAATTCCCAGTTGCATTAAATTGGTGTAACAAACTTCAACAAACCTTAACCAAATTTAACAAATGCATAATTTCATAGCACTCTGGTAACGATGTAAAGTTGCATAACACTCTAGTAACGATGTACAGTTTTGTTTGTTATCATGTATGGACATGCTTACACATCTTGGATCTGTCACGTTCTATAGGCCGGGCTTCAAGCACTGGGCTGTGGCCCAGCCAAACAAGGTTGAGGCATTAAAATGGAAGCAGCAGCAACGCACAAACACACGGATGAACAGATTGCAGAATGCTTAGGCATCAGGTCTCTTCCTCCCCCTTGCTGCTTCATCCTCAAATTCCTGTTCTCTAGTTCCGATCCTCTGCTTCTTCCCTTGCACTATTCACATACTGCCATTGGTCAAAGTTTTGTAGCACCACCCAAAAGGGACCAATAATAGCTCTATTGATTCTATACATGATCGATTTTCGATCTTCCCAGTCCAATGACTATGCACTAAACTGTCAATGACACTCCAAAAGATCTGTTGAGAATTTAATCATCTTGCACTTGGGCAATTCACTCCCCCTTGAGCTTGAGAGCTCTTTTTTTTTCTGATGTTTGAATCTAATGAATGTGTTCCTTAATTGCACTATCAATCATTTTTCATATTGGTTGGCTGTCGTACTAGCAACTTATTCATTGGTTCGCCTCATTGCCTGTGTTCAGATCGCATTGGCTTCTTCTAATGATGTTTTTGTAACAGAGAAAATATTCTTAGTCGAAGTAATGAAAGCAAGGCCAGATTATTTATTGTGGTTCATAATTCTAGCAGAGACAATCAAATCTGGCCCTTATTTTTCATTGCGCAAAACCAAATACTCTGGAAACAGTAGTATTAAAGAAGCCACTTTTCAGATATCTGAATGCTCACTCTGTACCAGTGAGTTCAAGGTGTTTGCCATTAATGATATGAGCCGTACTTCCCAAACATTGGCTAGTGGCTACATCATACAATGCACCCAGACCATCAGAACTGCAAACCCCCTTTATAATTACCCCTTTTTTTGGGTGGAAGCTAGCAACTGGAACTCAGCCTTGGGCAGTACTATTGAACTACTCCCTCCATCCCAAAATATAATAAATTCTAGCATTCATATTTGTCTGAAATATAACAACTTCTCCACCTATATTCTCTTCTCAAGCAATCACAACCTTCCACCACTCAAATTCCCTACCAACCTCCTATTCTCAACCCATAACAACATTCTCCCATTTGATTCTACCAACTATTTTAATACCCGTGTCCAATCCAAGACGAAGGTAGTGCGTACTGAAATACAGTTCCCCAAACAGTAAGGATCAACATAAGATCCAGCAGGAACCAAGAAGTTTAAGCTAAATGTAGTTTATCATTGCGTGTATGTTCCACCGACAAAAAAGGGAAACGGGAGCTTGGAGGCTAACCTGGAAGGAAACACGCAGCTGCCATGGCCTGTAAAAAAAGAAAAAGAAAAAAAAGGAGTACTCGTTGGTAAAATTTGAAAATCAGTTGAGCGAAGCATCACTGAGGAAGAGGGGGTGGTGGGAGCTTGCTTACTGGGGTTGAGGGCGGTGAGGGCGGCGGCGCCGGAGAAGTCGCAGGCGGCGGGGGCGGCGGGGGCGCCGCCGGCGCGGAGGAAGTAGTCGTTGAAGGCGTAGGAGGCGTGGGCGAGGAGGTCGGGCGGGTCGTAGCAGGCGCCGCCCTGCTGGATGGCGCGGCAGTCGGCACCCCCCGCGGGGCCGCACGCCCAGTCCACCGCCGCCTGCAGCGCCGCGTCGTCCGCGTTGTTCTTCGCCACGCACCACAGCTGCCCCCCGCCGCTCACCCCCACCCCCGCCCCCGCACCCGCGGCGCCGGCGCCGGCGACGGCGAGGAGGAGGAGGAGGAGAAGGGGGAGGGGAAGAGGCGAGGAGGCGGCGGGCATTGGATCCGCCTGAATGGTGCCAGCGAGTAGTAGTGAGAGCGAGCGAGCTGAAGTGAGCTGTGATTAGTGAAAGTGTCGAGTGTGAAGTTGGGAGGCGACTTGATTTGATTTTTGGATGGAAACAAAGGCGGCGGCGCGTTTTGAGGCGTTTTTGGCACAAGCAGCTTCGTGTTCGCTTCGGGTTCTAGGGGTTGTTTGTTTGAGTGACTAAGGTTGCCACGTCTAAGGTGAGGCGTTTGCCGATATTATGGCATGTCTAACTTTGTGACAAAATAGAGGTGTTTGGTTGATAAACACAAGTGTGGCAAATTTGTTAAGTGTATTGTTTGGATGACTACCGCATAACATACCACAAGTTTAGCAAAAATATGTGGTAGCTGTTTGTTTGGTGTCAAAATTGAATATGGTTACCTCCAATCAATTAGATGGTGAGAATACCACCCCAAGATGTGTGTGTAAAAATATTATTGTTGCATGTTCTATTCATCAGGTGTCTTTTAAATTAAAACTATTAATTTTAAAAACCAGATTATGATATAGATATATTCTAGTAAAACACACTCATTTTTTAATAATAGATATTCCCTTGACCAATAAAACCAAAAGCATAATGAAAAAAAATCAAAATATTACAGGTGGATAACAGTACTCAGACACTACACAAATGTACATAGCAAACCACATAAATTAAAATATCATGGGTGAAGAGCAATACTCAGTCACTGAAGAAATTTTCATAACACACAGCATAAGGTCCATCCTTTTGCATCATTGTTGTATAGTGATAATTGTTCTAATAACCAAAAGTAGCTACCAGCTTGAACATGACATATTCACATCATTTCATTATAAGCTAATTAGTTTGCCCATATCTAGTCTAATCCTTTCCCAAAAGTAACTACTTGTTTGGAGCTAAGATATTTCATAAGGTTTCAATATAATTGATTAGTACATCTATTGCAACTTAGCAAAAGGTCAGCAACATACTCGAATGCTGGCAGCTAGATCCATTTATCCTACACACCATCTCGGTCGCATATGAACTGGTACACCCAAGTCTCCAAAGTTGTGTCACAAGAAGCAGCAAGAAATCCTCGCACCCCCTCATTCTCCTGGCGTCCCAAATAATTTCCAACAGCAACCTTATCTTTAGAACCAATGGGTAATGCATCTATCCTCTTCCACATTGTAGCATAAGGGTCAAGTTGTGGCATTGGGGGTGGAGGAGGACTGGCAAGCTGGTTCACCAAACGGTCCATTGTATTGCCAATTTTCTCGGTGGCATCTGTGAAACGACTCTTAGGTTTTGGCTGCCTTTTACTCGGGGACTTTACACCTTTTGGTCTCTTTTTACTAACTCCAGATGTTCCAGGAGAGCAATTATCAGGACCAGTAGGCGATGGTAATGTGTCAGAGTCTTCTTCAACAATGTCAATAGGATGTGCATAGGTAGACACATCATTCAATCCTTCATGGTCACTACTACCAGATTTGTTATCAATGTCGCAGCATGTTTGCTAGTCTATGGCAAGAGAGCCATTCGTATTACTGCCTGAGAAAAGCTCTTCATCTCATGAAAGTACTTGATTGGCTTAGCAAGCAAACGCCTATCCCTATCCTGCATGTTGGTACAACAATATAATTTAGTAAAAAAATGGAGCAAATATAACTCCAAACATAGCTAAATTTAAATTTGAAATAAGAATTATGATGTAATGTGATTGCTAACTTATATAGGTACAAAAGCATTGCAATGTGTGATAAATTTGTAGAGTTTTTACTACATATTAGTACAGATTCATGACTAGTCAAAACTATCCATTTCTCCAGGAGCAATCAAAACTTGCTAACAACAAATCTTACAGAACCAGTGGCAATAATGAGATGACTTCAGATGAAGGATACTTACTCTGAGCTTAGCTTTTTCAAACTCTGATATAGCCAATTTGCATTTACTAGCATCAAAACCATTGCCACTATTGTTTAAAGCCCTCTCAACTATCTGTCAGTTCTCTTTGTAGTGCCTGTAGTGACAGGTTACTTGGGTAGATGTTACACCCATAGCAAACTCTCTATTTAAGACATCAGCACATTTCAGATGGTGCTGAGTTTTCCATATGAAGCCTGCATGTTGTTCTTTCTTGTACTCAATGTACCAATCAAGCATGAACTTAGTTTGGTCATCATCCCAGCTGATGGATCTCTCACGGGTAGAACCTTCACCCTCCACCTTCCCCTTCCCCTTCCCCTTCCCCATTTTTTTTCCTGAGCTATGATAAATTGGTAATAAAGTGATATAATTAGTAAGATAGAATATATAGCATGGATAGACAACAGTTATAGTTATATTAATAGATATTTCCTACATCAATTCCAAAAAATGACATAGAGTACTGGACTGAAACTTCTTACATGCCAAGCATCAGGGAAACACACATACTAAATAATACTTTACAAAGATAATAATATAACCACAACTACATGCTAGCATCAATGTTCTCATTTTCTATATCTTGATTAGTTGCTGACATTGATTGACCAACTTTATCTTGCCACATAGCTTGTGCTATCTGATCTCGTTTGAGCACCCAAGCCGCATTCTCTTCCCGTATGTCACGATATACCCTATTGCTTCTTGGCAAGACCCTATACTAGGAATCATCGTCATAGACATATTCATCATCTCCATTTTCTAGTATCCAATTGTGAAGTGCACAACAAGCAATCACAGTCTTCACTTGTGTTTTCAAAGGGAGATTTGGTTGACTCTTGAGGATATTAAATCTATTTTTCAAGGTACCAAATGCTCGTTCAACTGTTGTCCTACAGGATGAATGACGATGGTTGTAAAGTTCTTTATAATCTTCAGGTTCTCTAGCACCTTTGTATTCTTTAAGATGATAACGAACACCGCGGTATGGGGGTAGAATACCGGGTCTTGCTGCATATCCAGCATCAGCTAAAAAAAATTTTCCTATAACACAAACATGTGTTTTATAGTTAGTGGCAAATTAAAGTTATGGTCGATGTACTCACATGATCTAATTAAATTCCTACCTTCCGGTATTTTTAGGCCACTTGGACGGCTTAGAGCATCTTGGAGCACATGTGAATCATGGGCTGATCCCTCCCATCCAGCAAGGATATAAGTGAATCGCAAGTCGAAATCAACAGCCGCAAGGACATTTTGAGTGGGAATAGTCTTTCTACCCCTAAATCTGTCCTGCATATGTGCAGGGACAGTTGCTGGTACATGAGTACCATCCAAGGCTCCTATGCATCCCTAAGAAAAGAAAAACGAATGTCCCATTAGTCTAGCATGCAAATCGATTAAACGGTAAGCATTCTAGTGAAAATAACTTTGTGTTGTGTACCTCAAAATATGGGTGAAATCTTCCTGGGCTACTTGTGATCTTTGGATGGGTTTCAGTGCTTCTGATGTATATCAGTTCTTTAGAAATTGAAACAAGTGAATCCAGAACAGCATTGAAGTACCTACTGACCGTCTCACCTGATCGGTAAAACTCAAAACCAACTGATCTATTGGACCATTTATGTCCCACTATATGCATGAACATTGCAATCTGTTCTTCTATTGTTACATGCAGGGTGTCTACTAAAAGCCCACGCGATATGAAATGGCCACAAAGCTTATGAAAAATGGCCTTTTGCATGCGTAGCTCAGAAACACAATTGGCCTCAGTACCATTAAACAAACGTTTTAACCGTGCATCTCGCTCGACATCTCTAAGAGCCATGGGAGAATATGTCACACCTTCTCGTAGCCTTTTTCTCACGTTAAGCAAATAAGAGTAACTAGCTATGCATAGGCCAATAGCAGAAAGCAACCTTCCCCTCCATATATAGTACTGGTAGTAGTAGTTGAAGTAGTATTGTAAATACATTTGCTTCCTTTGGTCCATCTAAGTAATTAAAAGTGTGTAATTAATAAATATTCAGAACAAAACATTACTGATGCACAATAATTAGATAGAATAACCGACATATTTTCCTTATGACAATTTGCAGTAAATATTTCAATCTCATAATGGGAATACTTTTTTTTCAGGGACATAATGGGACTACTTGCATAACACATCTAGCAAAAAAGAATACATATACCAGCTAACATGATTTTGCAACCATTGAGTATAAGCATCTAGGACAAAACAGAAAATGTCTATCTTTTTTTTTTCAGAAGTCAAAATAAAGTTCAAGTATCCAAACACCCAATCCCTAAAAAAACAAATAGGGCTGTGTGCAGTGTGCTTACCGTGATGAAACTTCCTGGCTCGTTGGCTTCGATGGCGGACGCTGGCGAGGAATCACGGCCAGATCTTTGCTCTAGCCACAGTAGTTACTCCTCTTCACCAGCCTACTCCATGACTCAAGCCCTAATGAAAGGAACAAATTAAGGATTTGAAGAAAATGAAGGAACATATGGATCTAAATAAGATGAAGAGGATGGAGATGATTTAGGAAAAAAAACAGATTGCCCCATGGCTTGAGCACTCATCAGTGAAGCAGATTACTTGTGTGATTTGAAGAAAAAGAAGAGGATCTGAAAGGGATGGAGCAGAAGATGAAAAAAGCTAACGGAAGAAAGAGGGGAATAGTTGCCTGTTGCTTGGAGCTGCACGGGAGAATGAATTGGAGAGAGAAAAGGGGCACAACAGAGGATAATAAACATGGTAGCCTCAGAGATACCGAGCTTCGCGTGTTTTTTTCCAGATTGTTCACGCCAAAACGTCAGATGTTTCGTGCTATTCAAGAAGGTGAGCGTAGCGCGCGCTCTCTCCGCACGCAACAGTCGTGCCGCAAGCGTGGCGAACGATTTGCTCGCCGCGTCTTTGGCTAAAAAACCAATGGCAAAGCAACTGAGTTGTGGCAGACTTTTTGTGGCAGCCAAAAATCTGGTCTCTAAACAAACGGTAGGCTAAGCAGGTGTGGCATGCCTAATATGTGGCTTGGTAGGTTGAGGCAACCATCCAAACAGCCCCTTAGGCTTTCCAGTGGAGAGAGGGGGCCACGATTGCGGCAATTCGCGTGGCTTTGCTGATGCTGCTTGTGCTTTCTACCAGTAGTTTCCTGTAGACCCTCGATTTTGGAAATCGGAAATCTTCTGTGTTTATCTGTACCAATCCCTCGATCAGTAGTTGGAACACACATACATAGTTGGATCACAACATATCACGAATGAATTCAGGCTAAAAGAGTTAAATACTTACATTAGGGCCAGATAAGGCAACAACTATCAGAGAACAACAGCGGAAGACAAAATAATATAAGGGCTCGGTTAACATGCCACAGGCAGTCGACTGGGGAACGAGACCTAGAACAAGACCGCACTCCGATCATCTTGTTGGATACGCAAGCGTACCGACAAGGGCTTCTCTTCAACACTCTCCTAAAAGATATATAAATAGCAAGGGTGAGTACCAACCGTACTCAGCAAGCCACCACAGCAACAATGCATATGATAGATGGTATTTCAAGGAAGGGCTCTAGGTTCTTTTGCGTAAAGCAAGCTTTGCAAATCTTTTCACAAGCCTGAGACCTAGCATAGACTGATCAAGTTTTAATACTAGTGTTTACATTAAACAACGACGGTTATGTCCACCATCCATTGTGATACCAAGGATAGCTTCCCGCCATTGAGTCGTCATGGTTTTCTGAGGACGCCCACCTTCCCGCCTCTCAGGAAGTGGCTCCATCAGCATAAAATCATCATGCAATAACCCATCCCACACAAGTTAAGAATTTAGAGTCTAGCCAAGTGTAATACACGTCCTAGTGCTCAATAACCGCAATCACGGCTATTCGAATAGATTTGGTTTACTTACACTATAGTGGATGTACACTTTACCCGCACTCCGCGACTGCCGAACACATGAGCCTCGTCCCAACACATGAGACGCGTCACGGCAAAGCTTTTCGATAACCTCGCATTGGCAGTACCCGCTCCATGAACTTAATTCCTCATGCACTCTAGGCGTCCATGTTTCTAGCAGTGAGAGGAGTTTTGGCGCTCCCGGGAAAGGAAGTCTCACACACTCATTAAGTTAGTTTCTCTCTCACACACTCATGGCAGTCCTATCAATGGTGACACCGATGTAGGGCACGCCTCTCAGCCCTACCTCAACGGCTGTCCCACGGTAGCGCACCTGCCTCACTCAGGGGTGAACCATCTATGCAGGGATACTGCCTCCGCTCGGCTATCTAATCCGCTAGGTCTATACCCATACGAGAAGTACGGTTGTACGGGGGTCATTTCATGCTTAACTTCATGGCTCGGTCCTTAATTGACCGGGGACGGTACTAGCCTTTTCCAGATACCACCCAAATCCTTCGTCCGCCCCAGTCGAAAACAATTGTTTAATTTTATTTCTCCTTTCACAAATCATGTCATCAACATCATGTCAATGTGGCGCTCATGTCTCCACATGCCGCATCTCAATTACCTTCCCAAAGGTAATTGCCCAAGCATATAGCATTTGATAAATATGAGTATGCATGATTCTAGAATAGCATTTCTAAGCAATTGTCATAATTGACTTAGGGACTCATACGTAAACATGGTTACGAAGGAATAAGGGGCAAACAATAATCAAGGCATGGCATAATCACAAGTAGGATGTTCATCATTGCATGCAATTTTATTTGTAAACAAAACAATTTCGCAATTGGGATCAACATGTCCAAGGAATAGTGATGATTTGCCTGCTCAGAATAGTCCTTATTCTTGATATAATCTTGATCAACCTTCACCTCCTGGAAGTTGCAGACGTTGCCTCACGACTAATCGGTACACAGATTTTATAATACGCGAGAAAAACCAATATTCAGACAACAACCAAATATGCACAAACAGAATGTAATTGTTGGGGTCGAACCTAGGGTTGCTCATATTACTCGCGCTTGCTAATGGATTCCAATCATGCTAGAGGCTAAGGCTTCTTAATCTTTCTATTGTCATCGTGGTCGATTTAGGAGTTAACCAACATAGCATTTATAGGATACATATATATTTGGCTAATCGGCGGTTTATTCTATCAAATGGCTATGGAAGGATTATGGCTATATATGCATCTATCTAAATAGCACGGTTACATACCAGAGGTTCTGTTGTTAGATGGATTTGGGATCAAGCAATTAATCGCAGGGAACCATTTGTATTATTATTTTATTGATGGAGGCTTTGCTTTAATTATGAAAATATTTTACTTGTCACAATAAATTAGAAAAGGTTAATAATTATCCATGCTTTGTTTGTTAGAGTTGTTTAGGTTAATCATATTATAGTTACAGATTATCCCATCTCATAATTTTACAATGAATAATCCTAATCTACGATTGGACTTGGGTTATATAAGGTCAAGGTCTATAATTAGTATTTATCCACCATACGTGTTTGTCATATGTCCTCTTTAATTTTATTATATGCAATCAAGCGATTTAATACTACAACGTATAGCTATAATGGACTGTACAGTGTATATGAGTGCACAATATCTTAATATTGAATCATTTATTTGAATAGCTGCTATTTTCTTTAAGCTATATAGTACACGTGATTTTAAGTGGATTTATGAGTGAGTTACTGTCTATACAACTTAAGGGTCGATTTCCAACCTAAACATATACTACTGTATAGGAAATGTCGTTAATTAATTTCATATTGGTGATTTAATCATACAAGTTCTGCTATTATTTCTCAGAAACAAGTTAAAGACTCATCAACGTGTGTTCATATTTTAGTCACAAAATATGAGGCTAAACATTATTTAGTTTGGACGTTATGGGTAAAATTATATATGGACATATATTAATAAATGGCACTAGCATTTCCTATGCTTTAATTAATTTGAAACAATGCTTCTAATTAGTTTACATGGGTTTTACCGTGATAAAGTATGTTAAAGACAATGATTTGACATCTACTTTACAGGACAATATCAATTTTATTTATTAGCACTATTATACATCATCTTGATATTAATTAATTTATAATTATAAATATATTTCATTAAATAGTGAATTATATACCATTGGAGAGCTTATGAATTTAGGTTCAAGTTTCACTCGAATCGGAGCTAAAATGAATAAGTTATGCCAATGTAAAGATTCAACTTTGAATTAATCCGAGAAATTGCGAAAAAGCTATTGTTCATAATTCATTATTTTTATTCCTAAACTTTATCCAAAACTCCAAGTGACTGACATGTGGGGTTTAGGATTGTATTTACTTATTCTACAGAATTATTTTTCTAAAGGAAAACTAGATAGAGCTAATGACAGGTGGGGCCCACTCTATCCTCTCTTCTCTATTCTCTTTTCTCTCTCTCTTTCTCTGTTTTCTCCTCTCTCTCTCATGGCCGAGCGGTGCGGCGCGGCTACCGGCAACGAAGGGAAGGGGCGGCGGCTTACCGACGGCGGCGCAAGGCGAGGCGACGCATAGCGCGGCATACTGCGCGGCGCGGCGGCACCGAGGGCGGCGGCGCGATGGCACGAAGGCGGCGGCGCGGTGGAGAGAAAGGAGGGGAGGAAGAGGGAAATGGGTGGGGATGGTGTGGGGTGAAAAGGGGGATGGCTGGGGGAGGGGGGTTTATAGGGCGCGGGGAAGGGGTGGCCGGCCCTAATGGCGATGCAACGGCGCGGCGCGTGGGGCTCGAGGCGGCGACGGCGACGGGCGAGCGGCGCGCGGCGCGGCAGGCGGCAGCGGCGACGCGACGCGTGCGGCGGCACGAGGCTCGGAGCGATGGGACGGGCGGCGCGACGCGACGGCGATGAGCAGACGCGCGGCAGGGCGCAGGCGACGGTGACGCGCGGCGACGCGGCGGCGCGGGGCTCGGAGCGACGACGCGACGGCGGGAGGCGCGGCGCGGCAGCGCGACGGGACGGCGGCGCGGCGCGGCAGCGCGATGGCGACGGCGCGCGGCGGCAGGCGGCGATGGCGACAGCGCGCGGCGGCTCGGGGCGCGAGGCGCGTGCGGCAGGGGAGGGGGCAGGTCTAGGGAACGCACTCGAACACCTAGCGGCAATGAATAGTGACTTTTTTCTATTTTTCCAATTTGGTTGTTTTTCCTATTCAAATCTTGTCTCATAAATTCTAATTTTCACACAAATGAGGTTTCCCAAATATTTGTGTTATTCTAATCAGAGGGTTCACCGGGATTAATATTACCCATATTTTATTTTTATATAATTTATTTGAATTTTAACGAGGGCTAATTCTTATTCCATCGCGCTTAATTTAATTGTTACCAATATGGTCGCGATAATATTTTATTTATTTCCAACCTCACCTAATCTTTATTTTAAATCATATTTTAATTATTTATCTTGCCAATTTAGTTTTAGGGTTTATTCCTAATTAATTACTCTTTATTCGCGATCTATGAACTTCTGAAAGCAACATCCAATGAAATAGACGAATAAAATCGACATGATGCAATTTATTTTAAAAAGTTTGAAATTTTAGTGATTTTTATTGTCGGGAATTTTCAGGATGTTACATTTCCAGAGGATTCTTTTTTAAAAAAAGAAACATGGTGCAGTCGTCTACAATACACGCACTTACTTTATAAATACACACACAATCATATCTTTATAAGTACTCCCTCCGTTCCTTAATATAAAGGATTTTGACATTTTGCTTATACCGTTTGACCATTCGTCTTATTAAAAAAAGTTTGAAATTATTATTTATTTTATTTGTGACTTACTTTATTATCTAAAGTATTTTAAGTGCAACTTTTCATTTTTTATATTTACATAAATTTTTTTTGAATAAAACGAGTAGTCAAACAGTGCAAGGAAAATATCAAAATCCTTTATATTAGAGGACGGAGGGAGTACCTCCGGAAGATGTTTAATGGGGTTTTTTCTCTTTTAGTGAATAGCTGTAATGATTATAATAATATAGCAGAAAAAATATACAAAATTATAGTCATGAAAGACTATAATTAGGGAAAAAAACAAACCACCACACACCGACGCTCCAATCACACACCAAAGATTTGGCATAGAATCGGCCACTGCTATGAGAGATCGGATGTTGCCAGACCTCCTAAGGGTTGCCACTAAGTCGTCTACAAACGTCTCTAAACAATTGAAAGGATGGCTTTAGAACATTGCCATGTGACCGGAACATTTTTGTTTGTAGCTTGCTCCAACTAAAATGTTATAAAAAGAAAATATAATTTCGTCAATAGGATTTTGAAGTAGCATAAGCCCACACTTTATTTAAGCCATATTTTACACAATTCTGAATTCAATTTTTTTTAGCTGAGTATTCTTAGCCGCACAAATCCATAGATCTTGGATATGCAATTACATTAATAACATTTGGATAAATCATTTTATTCCCATTTTAAATAAAATACAAAAATTTAAATAAAATAATATAATTTAATAAACAAGCTTCAAATCCAGTTTCGATTTATGATATGGATTGCAATGCCAAACAGCCTTTGGAGTACTAAAGTCCTTTATTTTTTTTTTAAGAAGACCAGCGCGGCCCACTGGCAGTGGCAGAGTACTGTAGGGCACCCACCCTACGAAGCAGCAAGTGAGCAGCCGCGGAGCGGAACCCTCTCGAGGGTTTCAGTTTCACTTCAAACCCCCCCCCCCCCCACCCCCCACAAAACCAAACAAACAAACCCTCGTCGAGCTCGATCCCCCGCGGCGCCTCACCCCCTTCCTCTCCCTTGCCGCCTCTCGCCCCCACTCCGCCGCCGCCGCCGCCTCGCCTCCCGCGGGATCGCGCCATGGCATTGAACGCCCCCGTCCTCGTGCTGAGTAAGCGCGCCCCCCTCCCCTTCCCCTGCTCTCCCTCCCTCCCCGTGGCTAGGGTTATGGCCCCTCCCGCGTTTCCCGCCTCGGATCTTTTCCATAGGAAACGGTGGTTGTTTCGTGCCTTCTAGGTTTTCGATTTGGTGGTGTCTGTTTGACACCCCCCTCCCCTCGTGTGGTGGGGGGTTTACCTGATCTCTTGGTGTGAACCCGAGATTTGGTTTTGGTGTTATGGTTTTGTTAGGTTTTTGTCATTCTGATCTGATCCCTGTCGCTTCCGTTTATGCGGGAACTTCTCTCTGATTTTGTTTTGTTTTTTTTTGTTTTGATTTGAGCAGAGGACTCGCTGAAGCGGGAGTCCGGCACGAAGGTTCACCATGCCAACATCCAGGCCGCCAAGGTGAGGACAGACTCTTATAAGCTTTTTATATACTGTCTAGATGTGGTGAAGTTGTTTTTTTTATTGTACTGTAGGTGATAATTATCACACAGTCAATTAGGGGTAACCGGTGCTAAACAAGATGTCAGATTATTTTTGTTATACCCTTCTTTGGACAGCACATAGTAGGTGTTTTAGATGTAGGCATATGTAGCAACTTAAGCTGTTTTTGTGATTGTTGCGACCCAACCATTGCTTTTGCATTATTTTCTGTTTTAGATTAAAATTTTAAGACCTAGCTGGCTGTCTGGCTAGCTGTAAAAATTGTTAATTTTGAGAACAGAAATGAATTTTCCTGTCACTTGGTAAAACCGTGATCAATTGCTCTGCAGGCTGTGGCAGACATCATCCGTACTACACTCGGTCCTCGGTCCATGTTGAAGATGCTTCTGGATGCTTCTGGAGGTGCTGTCTGAACTCTAATCTAGTGTATAAACACTTCAGTATTGCACTTTTCACGGTGCACACTTGATGATTATTTACTTGTATTGAATAAGCTTTGGTACAGTTGTGCTTCATTCTATTGTATATCTGTTAATTTTTGTGTCGGCCCACTCATAATGCTAGCCTGCCATAGCCTTTTCAGAGGAATACGTTATGTTTAAACACAAGACACTAGATTCCCACTATTTACCACTGAAAGTTGGGTGTATACACAGATATCCTTCCGAAGGGCACAGCCACGAATAAGTTACTAATCCAAATTTGTTCTTTATTGTGTATCTGTGTAAAAATCCCTCCCTAGTCAATATGTTGGCTCTATATGTTTGATGTTACGTTCTGATGCAAGAGCAGTTGGATTAAATTAACTCACTTATTAAAGTTGACATTGGCTAATTGTTTTTTATTTGTACATTTATTTATTACCTACTCAATTATCCCATAGACTACTACTCAATCCTCCCATAGACTAATGTGCTTCCTAAGTAATACAAATCAGGATCAGTGTCTTTCACAAAGTATTTGACAGATCTCGATTGCTGTAGACATACATAATATTTTGGCCATATTGCTGTAATAAATGGGCTTTTCATAACCTTTTCTAAATCTTCACAGGACTAGAATTTGTAAATAAAATTTGTCGCTAACATATTAACTGTGTTTTAACCTTTTTTGAGCCGTGCCAACATCGTAAATGCATTTGCAAATTGCAACAACATAAAACTGCACATGTTTGAAGAAACCATGCCAAGATGCCTATTTCTAAGTTACTAAACCAATGCTTGAAAATTATGCCTGCATTCTCACTTCCACAAAGACTAGTTCCACCGATGTTTGAATTGGATTGCCACTAGATGTCTCACGTGAAGAGCAGCATTAATTATTTTGTCGCTTGCACACAATGATTTTTACTCAGCTTTTACACCTTTATGTATGGAAATGGCTTGTTTTTTTATTTTTTCTCTATATTTTCACATCAATGATCTTTCCTTCACTTTTCTACTTTTGTTTTTTAAAAAAAGTGAAAACAGTAGTTGAGTGTCACTTGTTGCTTATATTAACCATAACTAGTATTAATGATGACCATCGTTTACTCAAAAAAGTTGAGTCTCTTCTGGGCAATGACAAAGCAGTTCAGCCATGTTGCATGTGATCCTTTTGAACTGGTTTTACTCAATGGATAACCCAAACAGGCTTTTGCACCACATTATTAGGTCACTTGCATACTTTTGTTTATGCCATTTGCAACTTGCGCCTTCATTTGTATATAGCTTTTTAAGAAAATTATCGTGAGTACTTTTGTGCAGTACATTATGCTGAGAACGGAGATAGAAGATAATTCATTTTCTATCTCATCACCTTGGAGGCATTTCTGTTTTCACATTTGCAATTTTCCTGGTTTTACAAGGTTCATTGTATTTGGGTTCTTTCTGTTTTTGCAGGTATTGTGGTTACTAATGATGGCAATGCTATATTGCGAGAAATAGATATTGCACATCCTGCTGCCAAGGTATGTGGAACGTTAGATGTTTTCTCTCTGTTGAGTACTACTGATGAAATTATTAGTCTGATGTGTTAAATTGCCAATATTTTCTGCTAATGTATGAATTAGTACTTAATCTAACTTTCTTGTCACTCTTTGGCAGTCTATGATTGAGCTAAGCCGTACACAGGATGAAGAAGTTGGTGATGGCACAACATCTGTCATTGTTTTAGGTATGTGTTCCCTGATTCATTCAGTTTCATTCAGTTTTATTTAAATGTCATATGAGATCGCAACACTAGGATATCGTGACATCTCTTTCTGGTCGAACTAAAACACTTGGCTATTACTATGAGCTGCAAAGTCATCAATAAACGTCTGTGGCAACTGTCAAGGAAAGTTAGCAAACCCCACTGCAAATTTTAAGCTAACTCTGCATGATTAAGTAAGATTATTTTGGTGTGTTAGGGGTAGAATAGCAATAACTTGTAGGTGCTCCATCAGATCAATGTGAGCAACTTTGTTGGATTTTATCATTTTCTTCTGATGCACTAACTTTAATTATTATTTTTTAGCTGGTGAGATGCTCCATGTTGCAGAAGCATTCATTGATAAGCACTACCACCCAACTGTTATTTGCCGAGGTATTGCTTGATCATTGTATCAGATGGTGTTATTTCCTTTGTTGATTTTTTAGTCTGTTCTGAAACATTTAGTGTCTCTCATTTTCAGCATACACCAAAGCTCTTGAGGATGCTTTAGCTGTCCTTGACAAAATTGCAATGCATGTTGACGTGAATGACCGTAAGTATATGTCAAGCTTATTACAAATATTGCAAATTTTAGTTTGGAGAATCTATGTATCGTCTTCTGTGTTTTTGTTACTGATTTGAGTGAGATGTACCATAATGCAGGTGCTGCTATGCTAGGGCTAGTGAAGAGCTCTATTGGTACAAAATTCACGGGTCAGTTTGGTGACCTTATTGCTGTAAGTATTTCTTTTATTCAAGATTTGAGTGCCACACAACTTCTCGGTTAAGTGTGTTCAGTTTATAGTTTATCTGACGTCTTGTTGTACTATGCTCAGGACCTTGCTATTGATGCTACTACAACAGCAGGTGTTGACCTAGGTCAAGGTATGCGTGAAGTTGATATCAAGAAATATATCAAAGTGGAGAAGGTTCCTGGTGGTCAGTTAGAGGATTCACGGGTTCTTAAAGGAGTTATGTTCAATAAAGATGTTGTAGCTCCTGGAAAAATGAGAAGGAAGATAGTCAACCCCCGCATTATCCTTCTGGATTGCCCTGTTGAGTACAAGAAAGGAGAAAACCAGACCAATGCTGAACTGATGAAGGAAGAAGATTGGTAAGGGATGGATAAATTCAAATGTTTTGCCAATTTGAATTGTTGAACTATTGTGGTGCTATTGAAGCAATGTAGCATGGAATAATTTGTAAATATGCTATTTCAGGCAGGTTCTGCTAGAGATGGAGGAAGAATACATAAAGAACCTCTGTGCGCAGATTTTAAAATTCAAGCCTGATTTAGTTGTCACAGAGAAAGGTCTCAGTGATCTTGCTATCCATTACCTAAGCAAGGCTGGTGTTAGTGCAATTCGTAGGCTAAGGAAGACTGATAACAACAGGATTGCTAAGGCTTGTGGAGCAGTCATAGTGAACAGGCCAGAGGAGCTTCAAGAATCGGATGTTGGAACAAGAGCTGGCCTCTTTGAGGTCAAGAAGATAGGTGATGAATTCTTTACCTTCATTGTCGACTGCAAAGATCCCAAGGCATGCACTGTTCTTTTGAGGGGAGCAAGCAAGGATGTCCTGAATGAGGTTGAGAGGAACCTTCAGGTATTTGTTAATGTTCCTGTGGTACCTGTAATTTTGCATGCCATGTTCACCAATAACCATTTCTTATTCTTTTTGACAGGATGCCATGTCTGTTGCAAGGAACATTTTGAAAAACCCAAAACTTTTACCTGGAGGTGGTGCTACCGAGCTGACTGTATCAGCAGCACTGAAGCAAAAGAGTTCTTCAGTTGAAGGTGTAGAAAAGGTACTTTTTCAGCATATTTTTATGTTAGTGATTTAAAAGGTTAGCAAAGTGTTCTCATAAAGAGGTGCTTGCCTATTTGTATGTTTGTCTAAGTCATTCATCAATGCAGCATTCATTAGTTTTTTTAATGGCTACTTTCTGTTTTGTGACTATGTTATATCTTATTTATATTTTGTTTGTTTGGATCAGTGGCCCTATGAAGCTGCTGCTTTAGCATTTGAAGCAATTCCAAGAACTTTGGCTCAAAATTGTGGGTTGAATGTCATCAGGATAATGACACAACTCCAGGGAAAGGTAATAATTAAACTCTTCTTGTTAACACTTGTGGAAATGTTGGAAGCTGGGGCTCTCAGTCTCAGAGGAGGGACTCCAGCATTCATGGATCCTGTCTAGAGTGCTTCACTTCTTCAATGGCTGACTGTTGAAAATAAGCTAGAGGGAAGATGGGGTTAAGTTTCTGGGTAGAGATTTGACTAGGGCTTGTCTGAAAAGAAATACGGAAGCTTTTGTGATGTTTGATTTTCTTTTTTAGTTTGTTGAGTGGGCATAAGCATATCATAGCAATAGTTTCAGATTACTGATCTTTTTACAGGATATGTTGGTAAGTACTTCGTGAGACCCTCAGGACAGACCTAAATTTCCAACTACTGAGTATAATGGAAAGGACAGTAATGAAACTGTGAATTGTCCTTATATACCGACTCAGGAATAATTATTAATCTTATTGACAACCTAGTATTCCATCTTTGCATCATGTTTCTTGAGGGCATGTGCAACAGTACTCTCTCCGTTCCAAAATATAACTACTTCTAGCACTTAGAATTGTTCCAAAATATAACAACTTCTCAATCAACATTCTCTTCCCAACCAATCACAACCCTTCACCATTCACTTTTCCCACATGTCTCCACTTCTCAACTAATCACAACCTCTCCCCATTTAATTCTACCTACTTTCTTAATAACCGTGTCCAACTCTAGAACTTCTTAGGGCATGTACAATGGTCTTTATTAGCGGTCTCTCTTTATTATCATGCAAGCATATTTGGTGACGTGGAAGAGAGAGGAAGAAGGAAAGAGAAAGATGGTTGCTACGCATGACAACGGCATAGAGTCGGCTCTTAGCATTTATTAGGAAATTTTTTGTTGCATTTAGTCTAATAAAGGAAAGATGACTAGTAAGAAAGTATTTTGGTACATTAATGGTTAGAGACCGTATTGTCTTAACTATTGTAACGTGATAGCCTCTAATTAACGTAGAGACCATACCGGTCTCTACCTTTGTACTTGCCCTAAGGGACGGAGGTAGTAATTAGTAGCGGGCTCTTAACATTTCTAATTATGAATATTTACTAACATGGAAGAGAGCGAAAGAGGAGACAACATCCTCAGCAACGACTCTTAGCCTCTATAAAATGGAAATTTGGCTGCATGAGGGTGGAAAAAGTGAAAAAACAATAATCATTTTTTTGTGGTTAATAGTTAGCCATTGTTGTCTCAACTGTTGTAAGGGCAGTCTCTAAATGATCTTGTATTGTCTGAGCTCATACTGGGCTCTACCTTTGAACATGCACCAAGTAGTACTTAGAGAAGTAATTGTATTTGCATTACTTTTTGTTACCTGTTTCTAAATGTCTGTTTTTTCAGCATGCAAATGGTGAAAATGCGTGGGTTGGCATTGACGGAAGGAGCGGTGACATTGTTGACATGAAAGAGCGGAAGGTTGGCCTTTTTCTCCATGTGCACTGCTGCATATATCCTGCTTTTGTTGTGTACACATTAAAACACCATAGTATTGCCTTGTCGCAGATCTGGGATTCTTACAGTGTCAAGGCACAAACGTTCAAGACAGCTATCGAGGCAGCTTGCATGCTTCTTAGGATCGACGACATCGTCAGCGGTATCAAGAAGAAGCAGGCTCCTGGAGCCTCAGCTCCTAAACAGCCTCAGATCGAACAGGAGGGTGACGCGGACAATGAGCAGATGATCCCAGAGTAGAACTTGTGTGCTGTTGGTGTGAGGAGCCTGCACTGGCGATGTTATGCTCTAAAGCCAGAGTAAGCCCATGAAGGGAGAACGGCTAGTTTGACATGTGAAGCTTTTGCGAGTTGTGTTTCTTGAATGTTTGTTCTTGGCTAAGCCTCCAGGGTTTTTTCTGGTTTTAGTTTGAAAATGTGCCGCTTTTATATGTTTGATTTAGGGGCACGATGAGGTTTCTCGTTCTGTGTATTGTATCAGCATTTTGGGATCCCACGTTCTGCGGGGTTAGCTGCTGTTCGTTTTATTAATGTACCTCGTACTGGACGGCTACCGGAACTTTGATTAAGCAGCAACACTAGTATTAGCTTTATGACTTGCATTCCTTAAATCGGAGAAAGAAATTCCTGTTAGACTTATGTTTCTGCTTGATCATTTTATGTTTCTCTATATCAATCTTATACTCCCTCTAGCATTGCCCATATTCATATAGATGTTAATGAATCTAGACACACATATATATATCTATATTTATTAACATATATATATATATGATTGTTAGTAATGCTAGAAAGTCTTATAATATGAAATGGGGGAAGTAGATCATTTTACCATTGTATGTCCTTAGGTGCGGTTGACTTGTGACTCATCTCACTTTACAACATGCATGATGTACCTACATGAATCTATTTTTTGGTCATAGCGACGGTGATTAGCACTGATGATGGATGTTGGTGTCATCTATCGTATGCACATTGCCTATAGAGTGTTTAGTATGAGTTTAAAAATGCCTGTAATATACCACGCTTTGTTTAAAGTTTAGATGTTATGTTTGTTGACACATACTGGCGAAAGAAAGTAAGAAACAGACCACAGATACTGGCAGTATAAATGTTTGGAAAAAGGCATAACCCTTCTTTTTCTAATGTGAACCACGATTTTCAAAAGTTCAAATCTTTCTTTCCCTGTTATAAAAATTGAAGGTGATTCTAGCGCGCGTCCAGCATCATGTCACGCGTGCGGCATGCGCTCGTCCAATTTGGTTCGGTATCATTCCATCACACGTCCGATTTTTTGTTCGACGTTGCATCTCATCCACGTCCATTGTCGTCCGTGCATATTTGTGTAGTCCATGAGTCTGACCACGTGCAATCATTTGTCCATGTGGGACACCCGCAAGCGATTAGACCCGTGTGGATTGCACGTATCCTGCGGCTCGCGTGACGTGCTTATATGAGAAACTAGTTAAGATCCAAAGCTAGTGTTCTTCTCCCGCATGCAGACATGGTAGAACCAATGCTTGCCATGCCACTGGCCGCCATGGCACTAGTGTTGGTTTGCAGGCTGGCCGTCAGTGGGGACTACTTCCCTACCGAACCAACTAGAACTCCAAAGTGATTTCCTCATCGACGGTTGGTAGCATGTGACGGTTGACGGGCACCCATGCCCGACGCCTACGGGGGCAAGTGCCCAAGTTGAACATTGTCGAGCTTGGTGTGCGAGCCGATGTGCTGAACTAACTTATCCACGTGATGGTGGGGAAGCCACAAAGGCACTATGCTGCCCGCTCATCACCAGCCTGGCTGTCCTGGACGTCGTGGCTATCAACACCAACGTGCTCAGCGTCAACCTTGACGTCCCCATCGATCTGTCCCTTCCTCAACTATTGTGGATACAAGGTCCCCATCAGCTTTCAGTCTACCTAATCAAGCTCTTAAATTATTACTTATCCAGTCAGATGCTTGCTTGCATCATGCTAGTTTGCATGCAATGTGTGCTAGGATGGCAATGTGTGCTAGGATGGTAGTTAGCTTCCTTAGTTACCGGAGACATCAGCGAGAAGATGGTGACACCACCAATGTCAAATTGCACAAGAACTAGTTCTCCATCCTGATTCCCGATTTTCAGCATGCAGCACCACCTTGCCTGCTCATATCCCCCGATGAGCGCGAAACGCTGACCTAGGTGAAAAAGGAAGGCATCCCTCAATACAGCAGTCGAGTGCTGCTACCCGGAAGTACGACGGACTACGGGTTAACATGGTGCTAGCATGGTTTGTCAGAGCTGAACTTGACGCGGTGGGTAGCAACAACGCCACTGTCATCCATTAGCTCGATGCATGTTACTCTGTGTTTAGTTACTTCATGTGCGACACGTACGACTCTATTTCTGCTTGCTGTGCGATAGAGTTTCGCAAAGGAGCTCACTGTATGTGTTGATATGCTCCGTGTAACCTAGCACGAACGCACCGTTGTCATCGTTGTGCATGCTGTTTGCTTGGACCACTAACATTGTACATATCCCTAGTGGCTACTCCAGAGTAATTTAATCTTGTGTTTCGTGACCCGTACATGCAAATTAGTCTATCATCGCCATTCACCGTCAAATGCATTGTTCGGATGCAGTCTGCAGAACAGATGGAACACATACAATAAACACTGGTGTTGGTAGGAAGCAAATATTCCACAACTTGGAATCATCCTGGAAAAATATTTTCAGTGGCAAAACTACACAAAAGTTAAATTTTGCATGTGTACAACTGTATCAAAGGCCAGATTGTTAACCTAACGAGGACCGCTAGTCGACGGTATCCCATTGCAACGATCATGTACGGGATAAATCATGGGGCGCATGCGCAAGGTAATGAGCCACTCGCGCTGCTGCCACTCATCAACACACGCGGAGCTACGTGCACCTTGGTGCCAACGCCCACGTAGCACAACACCATCCAATTCATCCCTCTTGCTCTGCCATGTGAAACCATCCGATTCATCTTTCTCTACTCTGCCACGTGGAAAGTTGTGCTGCTCCACACCAATGCTAGCTAGCTGCCTAGCGTTGTATGAAGGGAGAAAAACACATATGTACAAGAGCCTATAAAAAGTTTCGAAGAGGTTGGTGATGATACGGATAGATGGGAATGCTACGAGTATACGACGGTACCAGGACTAATACTCAAAAGTACCAGATCTTATGATACTATAGTACTAAATCTTATGATACCATATAGGCACTACATTTGATACCCATCGGTGCCAGACTACCAGATCCAATACCATTGGTACCAGGGCTGATATCCATGTATCAAATCTCATCTAATATTATATGGGTACCAAGTCACATACTTTAATGGTACCAAATCTAATAGATATGTGTATCAGGTCTGATACTTATCAATAGTAGACTATCGAGTCCGATACCTATTGGTACCAATCTGATTCATAGGTACCATCGTACCAGGTCTTATCTGATACCATATAGGTACCAGGTATCACTAGAGTTTTTGTGATGGTATCGCAAATAGCAATGTAGTTGCTAGTGGTGATACCTCCTAAGCTGAGGTGATGATACTTGTAGGCACTTATGATGATACCTGCTTAAATAAAAATGATGATACATGTAACTATCGATGGTGATACTTCTCAGGTATCAATATAGTTATATATACTTGTACTTGTGATGATGCATGCACTGGTGCACCGGCTACCACCTGCACATGCGGATCCATGAAAGTCTAGTTCTACCATGCAGTCATACAGGAGGACTCTACTATGTCTTGGGCCATCGTGCATGCATGCACACATTCACTAAGTGCATGGACCCCACTATGCATGACCCGATTGCGGTATATGTACCAGACACACTTAGGTATATACTCCATGAGAGAGTGGAAACAGAGGCGGCCCTGAAGGCCATAGAGCTGTTGGTGCCAGGCCACGGTTTAAGACTCAATCCTGTGCGACGGGGTCTCGTTATATAGTTTTTCTCTAACGTAAAGTTAAAATCCGTAGACATTAGTTGTTACTCAAAGTCTTCAACATGAATTCCAAACTAAAATCACTAAAAAGTCGCAATAAACTTATTAATAATAAATAAAAAGTAAACCTATTCATTTCAAACTTAGTAACCATAATTTCGTTTCAAGTTGTTATATGATTTATTGCTAATAATCTTCCATTCGAGGATTTAATATGTATAACCAAATTTGTCTTCACTCGTTGATTATTAGCAAAAATTACAAAATAAATGAAACCCAAAAATTTCACCAAAAACCCCTTCACCTTTCCTAAAATCTTTCCCAAATCTCCCCTCATTCAATGCCCGAACGGAACGCAAACCCAGGCAGGAGAGAGCAGCGTTTCCGTTCTCACCACCCCCCAAAATCCCCCACCCGCCATGCCCGACTCCTCCGCCGATCCCCAACCCCCACTCCAACCCTCCGCCGCCGCCGCCAACTCCGATCCCGACATGCCGCCGCGGAAGGCCCCCGCCGGCGGCGGCGGCAAGCTCAAGCGGCCCCTCACCCTGAAGCTGCGCGCCGCCGCCGAGCAGCGCCTGGCCCACCTCCGCGCCCGCCTCCGCCTCCACCCGCTGCCCCCGCCGCCGCCGCGCGCCCTCGCGCCCGAGGGGTCCCCCGAGGAGGCGGCGCTCCGTGCCCTCGGCCTCCTCGGCTTCGCCCGCCTCGGCCCCGCCTTCTCCTCCTCCGCCTCCGAGCCCCTCCGCCCCGACCTCGTCGCCCACCTCGTCGCCTACTACGACCCGCCCCAGCGCCGCAGCTTCGTCCGCGGCGTCCGCGTCGCCGTCACGCGGAAGCACTTCGCCGACGCGCTCTGCCTCCCCTGCAAGCCGTCCCCCGCCGCGGCCCCACCGCCGCCCGAGGATGCGGACCCCGCCGCGGTCGCCGCCGCCGCCATGGAGCTCTTGCAGGCCTACGTCCTGCCGCCGTTCCAGGGCGACGACATGTGCATACTACCCCCCGAGGTGGCCGCCGCGGAGCAGGCGGTGAGGGACGGGTCGGCGCATAGGGTTGACTGGGCGGGCCTGATCTGGGGCCTCGTCGAGAAGGAGATGCAGGATTTGCCCAAGAGGGACGATGGGCTGTGCTACTACGGGGCGTATCTGCAGAGGCTCATCTGGGCGCAAAAGCCGGAGCTGTTCGAGCGCACGGAGGAGGGAGAGAGAGGAGGAGAGGTTGTCTTGGAGGTGTCCGACATGGATGAGGAGGACGGGGAGGATGATACGGATGTGAAGAGCAAGAGCATGGAGGAGTTGGAGTCGGGGGATGCAGATGCTGATGCGAAGAACAGTAACTTGGAAAAGTCGGAGGCCGGGGGTGCAGATTTGAGGAGCAATTGCTTGGAGGAGCTGGTGTCGGGTGATGCGGATGTACGGGGGACGAGTGCGGAGGAATTGGAATCGCATGTTGAGGACAAGGTGAGTAAGGGATTGGAGGAAACTCGTGCAGAAGATGTGGATGCAAATCATATGGACTTGGATGAATCAGAGGCTGTGGATGAGGATGCGAAAGGCAAGAGCTTTGGTGAATCGGAGATGGGGTTTGTGTCTGTGGAAGAAGTTTCTGTTACACATGAGGTGATGCTTCCTAATTACGAGGAGGTGGCGACAGAGGGAGATGGCGATACAGCAATGGCTGCGGTAGAAAATGATGCAGGCTCATTGGCAGAAACAGTAGTGATGACACATGAGGAGTTTGTGGCAGTGCCTGAGGATGATGAAGAAGAGGCAGATGGGGATGAGGAGAATGATGCAACAGGGTTGAGCTTGGGCATCGGCTCCGCCAATGATTATGACAGTACAGATGGTGAAGAGGATGCAAATGTGGAGAATCTGGGTGAGGGTGATAGTGGCAATGAAGAGGCAGAGGAATCAGAGGAAGATGCATTTGGGCAGTATAGGGGCGAAGATATGAATTGGACAATGGGGGATGAGAAGGATCACGGGAGTGATTTTGTAAACCTTCAGTTCGATAATTTGAACAAAGGTGATGATGAGATCAGGAATGAAGTCAGCTACGATGATGGATTCTCTGGAAAGATGGGATCTTTGCATGGGATGACATCCACAAACCTTCTGCAGGCAATGAGCTCAATTCCTGCGACATACAATGTTTCAGAGAACGCGCCTGACCTGTCGTCCGGAGAATTCTTGGCTATGGGGGCTGATGCTCATAAAAATGGACTGGACCTAGGGACTGGGAGCTCATATTTCTTTGAGAATAATGGGAAGAGGCACATTGGAGAAATTGAAGAGTACAATGACCCTATGCCAGGCCATGAGCAGTTTGACCAGAGAAATCCAAATAAGAGAATGCGGAACAGCAACAATAGTAGTATACCACCTGGATCATCAGTCTTCAATGCACATTTTGCAGAACCCTTTCAGAGCTTGATGAGCAAAGCTAGCATGTTCTATGAACAGAAAGAGAGAGAACTTCAAGATGTTCTGGTGGAGAAGCAATATTTGGCCAACATGCTCCAGGAGAAGGAACAAATTATCCAATCGTTGAACTCAGCCAGGTTTGAGCAAGAGAATAAGTGGCAAGCAGAGCTTAGACGCTTTGAGCATGATCTGAATGTGATGGCACAATTGGTTACTGGTTATAGGAGGGCATTGAAACAGAACCGAGCCTCTTTTGATGAGTACAGGAAGAAGTTCCCATGTGACAAGCCTCGTTATTGTGATGTTGCTGGTGGCGGTGGCCTTGTTCTTAGTGTCAAGGAGTTGGAGAAGAAGCGGTTGGAGGAGGTGCAGCAGAAACTTGCAATAGCAAATGAAATGATTGAAAACTTCCAGCATGAATGGTTTTCAAAGCTTGATGACTGGGCACGTTCTATCCATTTTATATGGTGCAGAACAGAAGAACTGATTCGGGAGATCAATCTTCTCAGGGAAAAAAGAAAAGCAACAGTTACAAACCCAGCTACAGAAGAAGCAAAAGTTACAACCCCAGCTACAGAAGTAGCGGAAGTCACAACCGCAGCTACAGGAGTGGAAGTTACAACTCCAGCTACAGAAAAGGTGGAAGTTACAACCCCAGCTACAGAAAAGGTGGAAGTTACAACCCCAGCTACAGAAGAAGCGAAAATTACAACCGCAGCTACAGAAGAAGTGGAAGTTACAACCCCAGCTACAGAAGAAGTGGAAGTTACAACCCCATCTACAAAAGAAGTGGAAGTTACAATTGCAGCTACAGAAGAAGCGGAAGTTACAACCCCAGCTACAGAAGAAGCGGAAGTTTCAACCCCAGCTACAGAAGAAGTGGAAGGTACAACCCCAGCTACAGAAAAAGTGGAAGGTACAACCCCAGCTACAGAAGAATGAGTTCTCACTTTCCTGACATTCAGAGGTATGTGGATATCATGCAAACCAACATCTTGATTTCTTGTGATATGGATAAATTTGTTGGTTAGGACTGAGAAGATTAAGTAATCTGTTGTATTAGGGATGAATGTAATTGTTGATACTCTTAGGAGACATATGTTTTTGGTATAGTTGGGAAGAATTTCTTTACATATTTAAGAGTGTGCATACTGCATGATATTTAGAACTGTATCTAAGCTATTATTTGAAGCGTCCATACATTTTTATGAGAGATGTTTTCTTAGAATGAAGAGTAAAAGTGATAGGAGGTAAAGAAAATTTCCTTATTTGCCACTGAAAGTTGCACTCTTTTCTTATTTCCACACAAAGCTGTCCATTTCCTCGTACGCCTTTCGTGTTCCTTCGATGTCTTGCTCTCCATCTAACACCAATACACTGTTAACTGAGTTGTGAAAAGACCACTTTGCTGGCAGTGGAAGCCTCATTGCTGTTGCTGCACTTGCTCCTTAAGTTGGTGGGGTCCTTACTGCTGCACTGAATACCTCCTATGAGCCACTAGCCTACCGCCCATTCTTGTTCAACAGCTTTGATGATATTCGATTTGAGTTGCTCCATGCTGGATAGATCTGGCTTCATGAGTTAGTTTAATACTCCTTCTGATCTCCCTATCTAATTTCCTTTTTCAAATTCTGCATGGATGGCTGGATGCCCTCCAGGTTTCCAGGGGCCTCCATTGGGGTGGCTGCTTGTGTGGCAAGCTTGCCGATGGTTGTGTGTGCCATCTCCTGGTCTTCCTCTACTCCCATGATTTTGATGTATTGGCTGCTGCCACTGACAAAGAAGAGCCTGCTGACTTCCTAGCTATGTAACTTTGTACATATCTATATTTAATATATTATAACGGTAGGAGTCTCTCCTACCGTTTCTCGTAAAAAAAAACTTTGAGCTGCCAGTCATACCCATCCTCCAGATCTGCCACCACTGCCTTGAACCACCAGTTGACGAGCTCTAACTTTGAACTGTGGGGGCAAAGTTTGCTGTTTTTACAAAATTCTGAGCTCTAAGGGTGGTACTCTTGTGGCTTGGTGATGTGGATGTCACAAAAGGGTAGAGAAGTTGAACTAGTGGTGTACAAGGGAATAACAAATTATGAATGAAAAATATGGAAAGTGCATCGTGAGATGGAAAATAAGGAATTTTCTCTAGGTTGAATAATGAAACGAACTCATTAACTCATTCCACGAGGTATTTATGACATCCTTTTATTTAGTTATGCCACTTGATGTATTCCCTGTTTTAACAGTCGAGGATGACTAATAAGGAGGTAATGGTCTTGAAGGAGGCTGGGGTTAATTTGGAATGCCGAGGTTACCTCGTACTAGGTAGTTCAAGGTGAAAAACTGAATCTAGCACAGTTCAAGACTTTTCCCCTTTTTTCTTAAAACAAAAAAGGAAATTGCCTTTGAGCATCAAATCTTTTGTAGAACCAGTCCCAGTATCATATTAGTAATTAGTTATTGCCTTGCTAGATTTACACATGGTGCATTTTTCTTTTTATCTTGTTGATTCATAAAGGTACATGCATGTATTATGTACTAAAACATTATCATCCTCATACAACCCTATTAAATTTGCGCAAAACCCAAAGTTACCCTGTGTGTGATAAAGAGCAATAGAGTCTGGTTAGAAAATGCCAATGTATGGTTGATAGTTGATACATAAATTTCATGCTGAGATTGTTTATACTTGTTTGCTTTTTTTTTTTTGGAGTAAGCTATCTTCCTATAAAGGACCTTAGTCAACTTAGTATTTCAAATCAGAACTGACTATTGGGGCCAGTTTTGCATCCACACAACCTTGATTTGATAGAGGAGATTGCCATTCATATTTTTGGGCATTCATGAGTGATGAGCTTAGATGCGTAGTTAACTTCTTCTTCTTCTTTCCTTTTTTTTTTTTTTTTGAAAAATAACATGCAGATATGCACCTCATGCGTTCTGAAATAGTTAGAATCCTTTGATGTTTTCCGTAAGGCAAAATTTGCTAAAGGAAATTCTAAAATTGTGGTCTTGCCACAAGATATCAAAAAACATGGTTCACTTATTAACTAGAAGACACTCTTTAAGTTTGTATTTCGTAGTAATTTGATACTGGACACTTATCCTGTTAAAATAACATATTTGACTGATTCAGGGAGCAACTTTCGAAAATGGCCTCACTGCTTCTGTTTTCTCCATCGAACTTGTTTAGCCTGAATTCTTTTTTGCTTTCTCTCTTTACACAATCTGGGTCCAAAGAGGATGATTATACATGCATTGTTCAAGAAGGCGCTGTGCACTAGACGGTCGACAGGGTGTTGGCTAGGTCCAACATGACTAGTGAATTCCAAGCAATTAGCAAGCATATTGCATAAAAGTTACACAATAGAACAAACAAGTAGCAGCACAAGGACCTCCAAGGATGGTTAGCTGCCTAATGAGCCATCTAATGGCTAATCGGTGCGGCTATCTAGCGCTTAGCGACTAGGGCCAAACTTTTAGAACACTGAATACATGTACCAAGGGCAAAATAGACTTTCTGCAAACCTTATCTTTCTTCACTTGGGTGGAAATAATATAATGATGCTCGCAGAGTCCATCAGCAAGTAACACAATTTTGGAATGTCTTGTAGCAAATCCCACAATTTTGGAGTGCCCTGCAGCAAAATTTCCTTTCATTAGTAATATGTAGTTATGTACTTGTTCTACTTATTTAAATATGAGAAAAATCCACAATACATGACTTCCTCATACTTCTGTGGTCAAACTCAAGTGAAAAAGGGTTCTATAGCATGAAAAATTCATTGATGTTGCTCCATATACCATCAATGTTCTGTTACACTTAATACCTTCAAATGGCTGACCTGTTAATGTTTTTACTAGTTCTGTCAGCTTGAGCCTCCCAACCGTTCCGCACTCACCTTTCTTGGTTCTAGCCTGAGCTTCATCCCCTTTCCTCAAAATCACCCCCTTCCTTTTGAAATCAGGGTTAGAAGACCCCATGTGATGATGGTCAGAATGAAACAGCAGGGGAGCAAGTGCTCTATCCGGCAAAGGCTCCTGCACATGTGAGGCGGGTGTTGTGCAGGTGAGCAAGCAAATGCGGTGCATTAGTTTGAGGCGATGTTTAGACGACTAGGTTGCCATCATGGAATACCATAGCCGGGGCACTTTGACAGCTCAGAGTTCTCTGATACAGCTAGATCATCACATATGGAAAGATTTAACGGGTGTCTAGAACAGAGAATGAAGCAAAAAATTGAGGGCAAATTCTGCTCCATGGGACAAGGTCCCTTACCAACCTGGTTCTATCTCCAGTTCCTGTCAGAGATGAGTTAGCCCACCTGCACTATATCCATGCCTCCATTGCAGGTCAATCAATCATCGATAGACCAAGATGCATCTAGATGTTTTTGCTATGTAGTATTTCACAGGGCACATTGGTCTAAAGAACAAAAATCTCTATTACTCTAAGGCCTTGTTTGGTTAGTCCCACCCACAAGGGGATTGAGGGGGATTTGGAGGGGAATAATTCCATACATATTGAGATGTGGAATTAATCTCCCTCAATCCCCTCCAACCCCTCCCTCACGGGGAATAACTGAACAAGGTCTAAATGAGTTTTCGGCCGTTGGCTCTCCAAACTCCACCGCGCTATGTGCGTAACCTCCTGTTATCCCCTACAAAACTGAAAAAGCCAACTTCCCCAAAAGACCAGCTACCCAGAAAAACTGGTTCAGATCTGCTTGGTTCGGTGCCACCCTCACCAGAGATCCCACATGTTGCTGCTGTCCCTCGTATATTGTTATGTTCTGTAGCACTGCACATGTATTTGGCTAGTAATACAGGAATATGGCAGATGGTGACTACCATATAATGGTAAAAAATATGAACAGAGCAACCTTTTCATGGTATTAAAGTGTACCAAAATATTTCAATGGTAAATAGCGGAGGTCCCGACTCCTGAGTCCCACTTCTAATGGTGTATTTGTTTGGTCATGTTTTGAAATGCACTTCATTAGAGGAAATAATTTATTGGATTTTAGATGTTGATACATTCAATACAAGTGATGAAACTTCAGTCATGAAAACCATTACGTTTTTATATTTTAAATGAGTTGAAACCACATGCTGGCATGCTGCATTCATTACAATGCCACCTGCCAATTAGAGGTAACTTCGAGGATTATGCTATAATTTTTTGTTTTGATTCGTTGTTGCTAAGTTATTAAATTGTTCTAAAACTCACATGACTGGAGTGCTGATAATGTGCATGGTTCTGGCATTTTGTGACTGAGTTTCAGCATTTTTTGTTCATGCCATCCATTTGTTTGTCATGTGCAACTATGCAGTATCCAGGATCACGACTATCCTTATTGAGTTTTTGATCTTGCATATGTTTGGTCTGGCATAAATTGTATCAATGTTCAACATTATTTATAGATTTTATTTGTTTGTTAGCAGGATGTTCAGTGAGCCATGTTTTCCGGGAACTAACATCATTCTCTGTGTGCTAGGTTCTGATGTGAAGATGCCTACTGGCCTCCCCACTACGGCAATGTCATTGTGGATCTGACGAGCTCTCCCTCAGAAATGCACTCCAATTCGATGGGTATTTTCATGTCAAGCCCGCGCATCAGCGATGTAGCTACCTGGTGGTATATTCTAGTAAAGATCGGCATTAATCCCACTTGTAACGTATCCTTGTTCAAGGACGGTTAAACGGTTAGTGCTTAATTTAGATGCCCTTTTGACGCAATCACTTTGCTGGGCTCCTGTTGGATAGAACAAAATTGTGCATTCTCATCCTCTGTTTGCAATGATAGTTCAGTACTTCAGTCGTAATGTAGATTTTTCTTCCATTGTCATGTCTTCGGTTATACCAATGAGTGAGAGGTAATGGATTTGGAAGATATCCCTGTGACCTGGCTGGCATTAGATTATAGCTGACACAACACTAGACATCTGTTCATGTGTGGAGAAAACCACTAGAGATGTGGTAGAAAAGCTGTGTGCACGTTGGATTGTTGGAAAGCTGGTGTCTGCTAAAGTTTTCATAAGCACAAGATTGTAGCTGTGTAGTGAGGTTGCCATTTTGGTTGCAAATTGTGGAAATTCTGAGTTCATTGTTCAGGCTGAGATGGCATGCTTGAAAACTTAGTTTGATCTGCCTGCTTAAGCTTGTACAATGGAAGCTAAGAATTGGTAGGGATACAGCTACAAGTTGACCAACATTTGCGATATATTTTTTGTTCTTTTTGAGAGGAAACATGGCGAATCTTACATGTAGAACAGGGGCTAACACCAAAGTTTTGCAAGAACATTAACGTCACATGAAAGATAGGCAGAATTCTGGAAGACGTAGTTGATGGCAGCCTGCCATTCATCAGTGACAAGCAATAAGCATGTTTTGGTTGAAATTAAGTAAAATCTGAGATGCATAAATTTCAGAGGAGCGGAAAGTCAGAAACAGGTACGTCCTATGCACTCTCCTTTTGCACAGTTAGCAGCTTCTTTTTAGGTCTCCCCATTTTCCCCCTTTTGCTTTTCATGCCAAGATATGTTCCCTGTAAAAACAGCCTGATGTTTGACATGTCCTAATATCGTTGCAAGATATATAAAATGGCTAAATAATAAAAAGGCAACTGAACATTCTCTCTTATCTTTTCCCCTCTGAAGTTTAGTAGCGAGTAAAAAATTATTGCACAGTTCATCAATGTAATTGAGGATTTGTCTTGGCAAAGGAAAATGAAAAAGAGGACCCAGTGAATGTTCAGTTTCCTATGAAATTCTTATGAAATCATAGGTGAAGGAAAAAAAATCTTCCAATTTTCACATGCCCAATTCCTCCAAACCGAATTGAGTGAACAATACTTAAATCCTGTAGGAATTGGATCCTCCAATTTTCTTCTAAAGTTCCTACGATCCGAAGAAACCCTGAAGATATATCTGCCCTCATTTAGTCCATGATTGCATATCTTTTTTTTTTCTTGCCTCTTTTCCTAAATTTTATTTAATTTGTCAATTATTCCCAAAGTGGGCTGTACGGCTGCTCGACATGTGAGCTCTCGTTGTAACCGTAGCCGTAAGTGTAGTAGCACGGCTCTCTGACGAACTCGTACCCTGCCACGGCGGCGGCGAGGCCGTCGCCGTCGCCGTCGACGCACCAGCCGCCGCCCATGTCGTGCCCCATCGCCGGCGGCAACTCCGCCCGCGCCCAGTACTCGAACGGCGGCGCCGAGCACGAGCCCGGCCGGCTGCTGCCACCACCGTCGAAGTCGGACAGCGACAGCACGTCATCCAGCTGATCCAGCCTGCCGCCGTCGCCGCTCGCCGGCGAGCCGCCGTCGCCGGAGGAGGACCCCAACGGCGGCGCCGACGTCGGCGCCGGGGCAGCCCCGGCGCCGCCGAGCTCGGCCTCGAGGGACCGCATGACGCGGCTCAGCCGGTCGTCGGCGTCGTCGCCTTCCGGCTGCTGCTCCGCCGCCACAGCCGCCGCCGGCGTGTCGTCGAGCAGCTCCATCAGGAACGCCCCGTCGACGACGACCACATCCGCCTGATGACCACCGGCGCCGCCGCCGCCGTAGCTGGACTGATCCGGCACCGGCACGGCGGCGGCGCCGCCGCCCTGCAAGACGTGGCGATCCATTCGTGTAGTATGGAAACCGTGGAAAGAATCGATCGAGTTGGTGGTGGTGGTGGCGAAAGGCGAGAAAGACGGAGGAGGTATATATAGCCGAGGACACGTACGTACGACGAGAGTGGGTGGTGGTTTACTTAATTAGACAGTGCCACTATACTATCTCTGTGTTTAATACGACCGTTCACCTTTATAAATGAAGTTTTACCTTTCGTCTCTTTGAAAACTACCGCCTCTATACTAAAATATACTACCTCCATCGTAAAACATAACAACTTTCAGCTATAAATCTAAACATATATATGCCCAAATTTATTGTTAGAAATGCTAATATTCTAGGACGGAGGGAATATAAACTTAATACTGAATATATCATCTAGCAATACAAATTTAAGCAGCCACCTATTTAGATTGGGCCAAGATCAGCAGATCCACAATTCTACTAGAGGGGAAGGCTTATCTCCGACTTCCTCCTCAAGACCCCACTTCTCTTTATTCTCTCCCTCTTCTTCCTCCTTCCCTGTCCCCTTTTTCTCAATGGTTATTCAACGGAGTAGCACCCACGCTGAATCCGTCTTTAAATTAGGACTGTCTATATTAACACAAGATATATCTAATCCAACATAAATTGCTATATTTTGGGACGAAAGAAATATGTAAGTATAATTAATTTTGGTGCGACTTATTTTATCATTAAAGTTACTCCAAATATGGCTTATATTTTTCATACTTTCACTAAATTTCTGAATAAAACAGTGTTTAAAAGTCTGTATTGTCATATATTTTATAAACGGAGGGTTAGAGTTGATAACATGTAGTACGTAGTAGCGTGTACTGGCTGTTGCACGCTTGTTCCCCATGTGCAGCTGACTTGGCTGCACAACTCAACTAGTAGCTAGACAACGACGGGCCTTTCCTTCGTATATATAGTGTGTCACTGGGAGGGGCGAAAAAAAAAACTAGATAGCGTACAAGTTTATATGTATACCTCGTGTTACCCATGTGTTTATAACCGCGTTTAATTTACATCCTTACAAGAGGCAAGAGCATTTGTAAGATGCAGAAAGAGAAAGAAAGTAGGTGTGACAATGGCTTTTTTAAACGGTCAAGTCACCGGGTCAGTGTCGTATATTTGTTGTGAAGGTGATTGGGTTTGATCAAAAAAAAATTGGCATACCTATTGGACATCATTTCTATTTTCTAGTTCTTTTCCCTTCTAATTTTGTGGCCAAATATATAGCTTCGTAGAAGAAGAAATACGTGGTATTGAGAGGGAGGTACACTGGTACACAAAATATTTTCCTGGACGCTGGCCCCGGTAGATTCCAGACGAACCGTAAGTGGTGTTGTCTGGAAAAACCGGTCGACCGGCACCGGGCTGCTGCCCACACGGGAAAATGCATTATCCCGTGCGGGCGTCTTAATCCGACCGCATGGATGATCCCCATTATCCCGTGCGGCTCCTTAAGAGAAACGTACGGAAAAATCAATTTTTGCGTGCGGGCATATTAAGTAGACCGCACGCGAAAATACCTCTCCCTCTCACCCACTTCAAAATTTTCACACCTCCTCTCCCTTCCTTTACTTTTTTATTTTCACTCCCCTCTCTCTCTCACTTCCCTCCTCTCTATCTCTTTTTCCATCTCTTTATCTTCTCCTCTCCTCTCCTCTCCACGGGACGCGGCCGGCTCGGCGGCGCCGCCGACGAGGTGGCGGCCGGGAATGGGCGCGAGGCGATGCGGCGGCTGGAGACGAGGCGACGATCGGGCGGGCGCGACGGCGAGCGGCTTGGTAGACGGCGGCGGTGAGCGACTCGGGAGTGGCCGCGAGGGGCGACGGCAATTGGCCCCCACTCAATCCGGCGGCAGCGGCCATCCCCCGCCCGGATCTAGCGGCGGTGGCCATCCCTACCCGGATCCATACGGATACGGCGGCGGTGGCTGCCGGCACAATGGTGGCGGCGGCCGGGAGTGGTGGGCTTGAGAGCGGCGGCAGCGGTTGGTCGTAACGGCGAGCGGCTCGGGTGCGACGGCAACCGGTCCACGCCCGGATCCGGCGGTGGCGGCTGTCCCTCGCCCGGATCTGGTGGCGGTGGCCATCCCCCGCCCAGATCCGTGCGGATCCGGTGGCGGTGGCGTCCGGCACGACGGTGGCAGTGGTGGGCGGGCTCGACGGCAGCTGCGGGGAGCGGTGGCGGCGTCGTGATGACGACGAGTTGCGCTGGCAGCTGGTTGCGGCGGCGGCGGCCGGGTGTGGCCGGGTGATGTGGCGGCACGACGACGGCGACGACGACGACGACGGGAGCGGCGGCGAGCGATTCTAGGGTTAGGGTTAGGTTTTTATTTTATTTTATTTTTTTGTGCATGCGGGCGGTATAAGTTGACTAGATGGGATAGTCGATTATCTCGTGCAGTCCACTTAACATATGTGGTTAGGCCGCCGCACGTGAAAATATTGATTTTTTTCAGACCCCTGGGTGTAGACGGGTGCTACCTCCGCACGGAAAAATGGATTTTGACTGCACGGAGAAAAGGATTTTGTATATGGTGGAGGATGTGATGCCGGTGGGATATTTAGGATGACTAGCTAGTCACATGCCTGTGCATTGTTACAACGGGATATGGAGAAAATATTTTTTTCTTTGTTTTTTCTTTCTTTAAGTTATGATGTGGAGGCGCATTGTAACGGGTTATGGGACTTTTTTTTTTCTTTTCCAATTTTTTCTTTCGGTTTTCTGGGACTTGAAAAGGGTGCAGACGGAACAGTTTTTTTTATTATTATTTTTGGAACGTGGGATAGGTGGAAACCGGAGGACAACTCCCTTTTATGGTAGTAGAGATAAGCATATATAGATATGTGATATTTTAAGTAAAGACAATGATCTAACTGCGTTAAGTACTTATAGGTAGTGCTTAACACCGTTCATATGTATATGTGCACAAAGAAAATAATGTACAATTTGTTTTCACAGGATTATATATTGAATAATTCCCTTGACTACTATAGACTATTGAGGCTGTGTAGACATGTTTTAAAAAAACCATTGAAACTAAGAGAACATATCATAAACGATTTAAACATGGATCATCTAGACTATGAGAAAGACCACCATCTCTCTCCTTTTCATCTCCAGTTCATTCTTGGTGGCTTTTGTCAACCTCATCCCAACATCTGCTAGGACTAATGTATCTATTTCTATTTTTATGGGACGAAAATAACATACTCCCTCCTTCCCTAAATATTTGACGTCGTTGACTTTTTTAAACATGTTTGACCATTCGTCTTATTCATCTTATAAACTTTTAGGTGTGTTTTTTTGACTGTGTATTCTAATTATACAGATGTCGGAAATATATTCAGTGTTTTTTAACCATCTTAATGTGATTGGCTGAGTTCAATAAAATTTTCTATTATCTTAATTAAAAAGGTGACATCTCCGCGTCGTTGGCAAGCCTCAAATATATATTCCCTTTCTAATTAAATGTCACTTTCTTTCTTTTCTTTGTTTGTTTCTTTTTCTTCCATTGCTTGCTTGTCTAAAGAGAAAACTAGTACACGGAAATACGTTAGAGGAAGGCTCCTAAATTATCGGCAATTATGTCCGTCTTTTTCCCACCCAGTGGGTCGTCGTCCCTTCATGTACGCCCCTCTCCAAGTCCATATTGGAGTATTAAACGACCATGTCATTTTCATCAACAGGGAGCATCTTTTTAAATCGATTATATATATTCTTTTTCAGTTTCATCAATTAGCTAGGTTGGTCTTTTTTTTTTATTTCCTCACAATTAATTTCCCTGACTTATCGGTCTCTCATTTACCCAATCGAATTATTGGTTCTACTATTTGTGCATTGTTAGAAAGCGGTGTGGTCTATTAAAACCCAACCAAATACCCATTAGGCCATATTCGGTTAATCCCAAGAGGGAGAGATTGGACGGAATTTATTCCACACCTGGTGTGGAATTATTCTCCGTTAAACCCCTCCAATCCCCTCCAAATCGAATATGGCCTTATGAATAAAAACGTTAAGAAATCTAGTACATATTACCTTTAAAGTTTAGTTGTTAAATAAAAATGATAATGTGAAAGAACTAGTATGCGGTGCTAGAGTCTTAAGGGCTTGTTGGTTTTAGAGGAATTTTAGTTTGTAGGAAAAGGAAAAATAAATTAATAGGAATAAATGCATACATTAACTCATATGAATTTTTTCATAAGTTTTGATTGGATGGAAAATTTTCTATGTTCTCTCTATAATTTGTACTCCCTTAGTAAAAAAAAACTCAAACTAGGTGGGGATGTAACCCCTCCTAATACAACTAATCTGGATAAAGGACGGTTCAGATTCGTTGTACCAAATGGGGTCACATCCCACCTAGGTTGAGTTTGTTTTAGACAAAGGGAGTAGGAAAGAAAAAAAATTCTCTAATTTTCCTATATCTCATTTGTACAAACCAAATGACATCCATAGGAATTCATCCTTAGAAATCCAAATCCTTTATTTTATCTTTGAAACTGAACAAGTCTATTACTCTATCCACAAGGACTCTCCACGAGGACTCAAATCTTATGAGCGCGAATATTAAGTATATGCGAGTGCGTTTTTAATAAAATTTTAGTGAGAATAGGAGTTTCCACTTGTGTTCGCGTATTTACTTTTCACAAACAGTACAGTATAAACACAACACCCACAACGCATGCACACTCACTCCACTGGTGGAGAAACCATCTTTGGTCAGTCCGGCAAAATCCACAATAGTCCCGGATCCAAAAGGAACCGGGATTAAAGATTGTTTTTAGTCCCGGTTATAAAAATTTTGATCTTTAGTCCCGGTTGGTAACACCAACCGGGTTCATCCCCTATCAGATGTATGTCAGGGGGCCGAGGATCTTTAGTCCCGGTTGGTGTCAATAACCGGGACTAAAGATCACCACTTTAGTCACGGTTGGTACTACCAACCGGGACTAAAGATCAAGATGATCTTTAGTCTCGGTTGGTAGTACCAACCGGGACTAAAATTAAACACGTAGTATATAATCCCTATCCCTTATCCTCTCCTCCACAGTTACAACTTAACAGATCGAATCTCACCCCCTCTCCTCAGATCTATCCTCTCTAACTCTCTTCTCCAACTCCTCCACTTCCTCCTCTCCTCCCCCTACTCTCCCCTTCCTGGCCGGCCTCCCCTTCCCATCCGGCGGGCCGGCCGGCGGCGGGGCCGCGTGTGGCGGCGGCGGGCGGCGGGGCCGCGCGCGGCGGCGGGTGGCGGGCGGCGGGGCCGCGCCCGGCGGGCGGCGGGCGGCGGCCGGCGGCGGCAGCGGCATTCTTTTATTTTTAATTTGTGATGATTCACTGAGATGTATTTGTCCAAGAAGTTACAAATTTGTGATTCATTGTTTGGATCTGTGATGTATTTGAGTAATTTCTTAGGATATTGTGATGTATTTGATTTGTGTGTATAAGTAACTTTATGATTTGTGATGTGGATTTGGTGATGTGAATTTGGGATGTTGGTTAGATTTGGGGATTTGCCTACTTGATTCAGGAGAAAATAAAAAGGAAAAAAGAAAAAGGGACCATCTGCACTGCCGCTATTGTCTCTTTAGTCCCGGTTGGTAACATCAACCGGGACTAAAGATCCCCTCTCTTTAGTCCCGGTTGGTGGTAACAACCGCATAACCGGGACTAAAGACGTCCATCTTTAGTCCCGGATCTTTACTCCCGGTTGGAAAACCAGGATTAAAGGGGGTTCCCAACCGGGAGTAAAGATGGTTTCACCACCAGTGGATCTTATGAACATACACACACTCTACCTCTATAAGTATCTTCGAAAGACTAGACCGGTATATCTTTAGATTGACGAAGTCACTATTGCCGTCTCGTTGTCGATGAGTACGTCGCCTGCCACTTAAAGAATAATTTACCGTAAATACGAGCACCATATCAAATCTAAGATTTGAAGCCGGGTGAAGTTGATTCCACCATAAAAAAAATCTAGCCAGTTGATTTACCCTCAGCATGTGTTAGGGCTGCACTCGCAGGTTTGTGAGTGTGATGTGCTTCATAGTGGCGCATGTGCACATCTTGTGTAATAAAAAATAAAAAGGATAATAACTATTGGGATGAACTATAAAGGATAATATACAGTTGTACATACTATAGATTCGTATATATCCGCGACTAGTCAGAATTGCAATTATGGGGATGCCTAACATAACCTAATATCTTGGATTATATAATTCAACTAAATATTTTTGAATTTTTTCTATCACATTTATTTGTATGGGATGTCATGTAATGTTTAAGTTAATTGAAATATTCTTGATTCTTGATTTATTTTACTACCAAGATCTTGGCTGACAACTTTCATATAACTAAAATCCTAGCTGTTAGATGAATTTCCTATAACTCATTTAGTTTACGTAACCGATGTCACTTTCCCCAACTTTCCCAACTCATCTTTATCTTTTTCACGCGCACGCTTTTCAAATGGCTAAACGTTGTGTTTTTTTTTGCAAAAATTTTCTATACGAAAGTTGCTTTAAAAATTCATATTATTTTATTTTTTAAAAAAATAGCTAATACTTAATTAATCACGTGTTAATGAACCACTTTGTTTTGCGTGCGCAAGAGATTTGTCCCAACCAGCAGGACCGAACACAGCCATAAGGTTCTTTCCGAATGTACCGCTACAACTAAACTTCTCTGGTTTATCATAAGTATATTTTCCGACCTATTAAACAATATATATTTTATTTTAAAAATTGAATAACTGTTTGCAATAATTGTTATTTAAATGAAAACATACTCATCACTTGTCTCGTTCTATGTCACTCAAATTATCAGCAAATACGACAAAGAATGCAGCCTAAGATCCTCCTACCTATACCGTGTCGCAACCCGCAATAAGAGACGTACGGGTGTCCTGTACGAAAAACTCTCATAGTAGTTGACTTTCATGCATAATTGCATATGGAAGTTTATTGTATGGGCTCTGGGGATATATATATATATATATATATATATATATATATATATATATATATATATATATATATATATATATATATATATATATATATATATATATATATATATACATATACACCGTTCCTCCTTAATTAGTATTATACTTTATAAGGCTGTGTTTTGATCTAGGGGTCAAAATTTTTACCGTGCCATATCGGATATATGGACACACATTTAAAGTATTAAACGTAGTCTAATAACAAAACAAATTGCATATTTCGCCTGTAAATTGTGAGACGAATTTATTAAGCTTAATTAATCTGTCATTAGTAAATATTTACTATAGCACCACATTATCAAATCATGTAGCAATCAGGCTTAAAAGATTCGTCTTGCAATTTACACGCAATATGTAGAATTAGTTTTTTTTTCTATATTTAATACTTCATATATGTGTCCAAACATTTGATGTAACAGTGTGAAAAAACTTGCCAGGTGATGTAAACAGGCCCTAAATTTAAAACTATATGAAAGAAATATTGTCACATCCAATTAATAACCATCCAGACCCATCCCTAACACCCATCTTTACCAATATTTTATTGTCTCGTGTTTATCATTACATCGTGACATATTAGTGGCCATACAATGTATATATCAACCAACAATAGCCTATGTACCTAAATTGTGACTATTTGTTGCTGTTGGCTAGATTTGACACGCCAAAAATTAAAGTTTGTATAGTTTTGAGTCATATAGAATTGTATCTGTCAATCTTAAAATTTCAGTTGTATGTAATGCATAACTTTAGCTCAGTTAAGTTCAATTTTGTTATTACGTGACTCACATATACCCGTGGGTTGCAATTAAATATGGGAAACATGGTTCAATTTTCTCTCTCATATTTCTTCTTTCGGTTTATTGAGCGTTTTATTTGATGTGGGATGGGGTGGAAACTAAGCGGTTTTTTCTGACACGAGGATGGGATGGAAACGAAAGAAAGACTTGCTTTATTGTCTATCCAAGTTTGAATAATTTCCATGCAATGTTGTAAACTTTTACTAATTGTAAGTTTATTCTATGTTTACATATTTAAGTTAGAATAATTTATCATCCAACCTTATATCTAAGAAATGAGGAACTTTACAGGAAGTGATGAGAACTGTTGGATTGTTATTAAGGAATGAGAAAAGTGGCAGAGATAATTTAAAATTTAAGTCGCCTAAAATGTAGACACACTCATTGATATGTTTAACTGCTTGCTTTGTACTTCCCAACATTCAGCTGGAGTGACTAACTCATGCAAAATTTTCATCACTTAAAATGAAATTATAAATTCAAATAAAGTTCAGTAAAATTATACTAATGATTAATTTATTTGTTGCATATTGATTGTAAAATAGAGATTTACAGATTGAGTAAAATATCATACACGTACCTATGCAAGCTAAATCCTGGCATATATACCTTCACTAGTACATTACCTAATGAATTATTTTCTTCTTTTATGAAAAGGAAGAAGTGTCGTCAGATGCGTAACAAAATTACTACTATAACTAATTTGTATCTAAAAAACCCTATATATTTGATATTTTTTATATATGTGCTAAATCGACCATCACATCATATATCATGAATATATTTCTTAAGCTCTTTAGGTGACAAAAAGATATTTTTTTATAATAAGTAACGACATCAGGAAAATTAAAAAAATTCCGACAAGTCAGTTCTGACGGAATTTTCCTAACAGTGCCATATCAGGATGTATTTTCCTGACGTGATTATGCATTTTGCTGACTGTTTGGGCTGTCAGGGCTAGTTGAGTTTCTGGTAGCTAGTGACTAGAGCTATCTGTCAGGGCCCTTTTATTTTGTAACTTCGGCTAGAATATTCAATACATCTATGTTTATAAATTGTTTCTAAGTAATACAGATGGTAAGCAAGGAGGATTCATTTCTTATGGAATGGTAGAGTCATGGATATATTGCAATGTATGATTCTCTTCAAATCCTGATGCTCACAAATATCCCTAAATCCGAGAATATAATATCTTCTTTTTTTTTATCAATGCACAGCCATTTTTTACATATTGCGATGTGCACATTGTGTGCATGGTATATGTGACCACAATAATGCCTTTGTCCTCCTACAGAACCTTATAGCGGGGTTGCTAGCAATAAGAAATGAGACCATCTATTATCAATTTGATAGAAGCCTCCTAATATATTGTGATTTTTAGATCGTTAGATCCCTTTGAGATTTGAGCACATCCCAAAAACCCTAACCCCCTCCTCCGCTTCTTCCCTCTACCCGCCCCGCACCAACGCCAGCGACCTCGACGCCTCAACCCTGTCTCCTCCGCTACCACCGCCCCAATGCGCCACTGTCTAGCCTCACCAGTAAGGCCCATCCTGGCTGGCTTTCCCCCTCCCCCCTCTTGTTCTCCTCTATCCGCCGGCAGCTAGGTGCCCTTGCACCACCATCTTCCCCGTCTCCAGCGGCTCCCCATTGCTCATGACCGCTGCCTCATAACCACACGCTCTGCTTTGCCCTGCTTGCCAATGTTGGCTGTTACCCCCATCCCACGGCCACCCCAATCCAAAACCCTGAACCGTAACTCATTGGGTCACTGCTAGTCCCCGGAACTAGATCGAGGAGGAGTTGGGCATACAAAAATCTTCGAGCAAATTAGGTGGTTCAAAATCTGTAAGAAACCCACTTGATTTTTTTGTCAAATGCCATTTAGCAATTCCAACAAGATATAGTCATCCAGACACCCTGCACATTGCCCTTGATGTGTTGCTATCCAAGAGATCCACATGGAAATTTTCTCTCTCTAATTTCAAAGGTCTCCAGCCTCTAATAAAGCGAGAAATTAACAAACTAAAAGGTGTAAAATATAACGAACCCTGGGTGCGTAATAACTAAAACGCACTTCCCACATAGTAAATGATTTACTACGCGTTATATGTTCTCTAATACTGGACAGTAAATATTTTACCGTTAGACTTAATATAGGGATTTGTGATGATTGCACTTTCAGTGTGCATTTTTTACTAAGTGAAGCCATCACAAATCCCTGTACTAAGTCTAACATATAACTCGTAGTAAAACATTTACTACCTAGGGTGCGTTTTAGCACACCCCTATATATTATATATAAATATAAAACTTGAGAAGTGGTTTTTCCAGGGGACCAAAACATGTTTCCGTAAGTGGCCAAATCTTCCGCCTATACCTAAAGGACTATGAAAATCATCAACTTTTAGTAGGTGGACCAAGTGCCACAGGCGGCCTCTCCATCTTCCCAGTCGCTATAGCCGCATGCCCACGAAAATAATCTCGGAGCAAAAAAAAAAAAAATCCCTACCAGACCCCCCCGCTTTCACACCCCTTGCTACCATAACAAATCACAATTCTCACAAAATTTTCATCCATCCAACAAATTCCAATCACAAACATCCATACATCAACACAAGAGCACCGGATTCAAATTCACAACACCGACTTGTAGGTTAACATCAATCAACATGGAAACAACAAACAGAAACATAATCATTGTCATCGCAGTGTGGTGCCAATGAAGGAGTTGTCGTCACAGCTCCGCCACTGCCTACCTTCTCCCTGCTGCCCTCTACTGGTGCAGTTGCCACCGCCGGCCTCCCCCCTCCGGTTGGATCTGAGAGGAAGAGGAAGGGGAGGAGAAGGCCGTGCCTTCGCACTCTCTTTTGTCGCCGCCGCCTACTTCCCCCCTCTGGCCAGATCTGGGAGGGAGAGGATGGGAGGGAGTGGAAGAAATAGGGAGGGGAGGGCTGCGTCGCTGCACTAGGATCTGGCCGAGAGGGAGAGGGAGGGCCACGCCGCCGCAACCTCTTCCGCCGCTGCACTTCCCGGCGGGATCTGGCCGGGAGAAAGTGGAAGGGCCGCACCGCCGCACCCTCTTCCGCCACCGCCGCCGCACTCCCCAGCCGACAGGATCTAGGAGGGAGAGAGGGAGGGGCGAGGAGGGAGGGCCGCTCCACCACACCCTCTTCCGCCACCGCCACTGCACTCCTCCCTCCGGTGGGATTTGGGAGGGAGAGGTTGGGGGTGAGGGGAGGGCTGAACCGCCGCACCCTTTTCCACCACTGTCCTCCCCTCTCTGATGCTGACTTCTACTGTAGGAGAGGAGAGAGGCTGAGGAAGAGGGAGTGGGGGAAAGAGGTGGAGGTCTTGGGACTTAGCGGATTTAATAGCTACTACGTATCTCCATATTTTGCCGCTAGACCACTTAAGGTCCCTCCTGCGATAATAAAATTTTTCCAAAATTATTTTTACAGGCAGAGTGCTTAAGGCTCTGTCTAGAAAAATTCGATTGTCGTAGGCGGGACTAGATCTAGGGGGTTTCTAGCTATTTTTGCAAACGGTATTTTTTTAATTCGTCTGGAAAAATAAAAGTCCTCGTGTTGGTAAAATTTATTTTTCTAGTAGTGGCAGTTTGTGAGGCTAGACATGTTCTGACCAAATAGTACTACACATACATAGACATCATCTAGATACACATACAAGTTGCACCATCCTCTGATCCACACGCACTATAGGAGGTATGGAGCACATGGCAGCAAAGCATGTTTATGATAGCAAGCTTAGGAAGTAGCAATGCATCCAAATTGGGGGTCTTATCCGTGGAATTTTCTCCCACTGTGGTATATGCAGAGGAGGACAATGGCAAACGCAAAATGGGTGGCCACAGGCCACCTCTGAGTGTTGAGTCGTTTACCACACATGCATGCACCTGCCAAGTGGATGTCCATCCGTGTCAAGCTAGATTTCCTAGCTTTCCAAGCATATTTTCTTGTCCTTGGATGGGTGTACATGCATCACTAGCGCTGTACTGAAATGCCAATAATTGAGGTAGTTTTTTTTTTCTTCCTTTTGGGTTCTTCAATTATTAGATGCCATAGTACGTACTTGATATTGACCAAAAAGTTCAAGTTCTGCCCGTGTGAATCATATTTGTGATCTCCACCTTTTGGGGTTTAGTTAGTCCGACATTTGATATTATTTAACGTAGGGAGCACAACTTAAAATATATGAACAATCGATCCACGACTCACGCATCAGGTAGATATGCCACCTTGATTTGTTGCTTCAGTTGGTAGACTTTTAAAGCTCAGAAGTGTAGCTCTAGAGTCCCCCAAGGTTTGCTCGTAGCTAATAACTGGATAGCGAGCTGAGCCAACCAAATGTATCGGACTATAAGACGTTGTTACTTACAATGGCGCACTGAATTATATAGTCAAACACTAACGTTATAGCGAAATCAAACCGACATTTTTGTGTAGCTGAATTTTTTATTAAGTAAATTGAAGTTTGTACTGGGTAGAATGTATCTTGTTTCAAACTGGCTTTACTGTAAATTTTCACTTTCTACCATGTTATATCAAAATAAGTTTGACATTTACTAGATTGAGTCATATAGTTAAAGGAAAATGTTATAAACTACAGGTGAAACTTATGAAATGTTTTGAATTTAGACCATGATTTACAAAGTTCCATTCGTATTTTATAAAATTTGATGAAATTTCTATAGGTTTTTGGTGATGTATCCTACTGCTAGGTGAAACTTATTTTAAAACAACCTGGTGTAAAACGAAAGTATGTTCTAAACCTAGTGTAAAGTGAAACAGTGTGTTTTTACCCGGTGCAAATTAAGAGTAACTTATTCATTTTTTTGTTTGATTTTTCGGTCCTTGAAACAAGAGAGGTGTGGATGAAAAAGTTGGTGTAAATAGTTTATTTAACCAATAAAAGCACAATATTTTCTCCAATTTTTTTTTTGCAAGGTTCATTTATGAAAGAATATATATGTTGTTTTATGACCAAGTACATAAATTGGAATGACGTGAATAACCCTGGTCCCTAGAAATTAATAAAAGTAAAGGACCATTGTGCAACCTCGAATCGTTGTGAAGAATGAAAAACAAATAACTTTCAAAATCAAATACTATTTAATCTGAACTATCAGAACCATTTAGTTTTTAACCTCGGTCAAAACTTGGGAAAGATTTTAGTTGATCTGTCGCTAACAATAAGATGGGTGGCCCATGGCTTCCCCTAACTCAAACTTTGAAACGTTTTGGACCGGGAGGTATAAGATCGATCACTTAGCGTCCATTTGATGCATATTATGGATATTTCATATCCCTTTCTTTATGCAGTATTTTTCTTACTACACCGCTTGCTGTCAGTCACCACTCACCAGTGGAGAAGATCATGGTTATCTTATTTTATATAATTATATTCTATATTTGGTGTTTGTTCACTAATTTACGTTATAGTGATGCTTCTACAAAGCAAAAAAAAAAACATACAGTCCACAATTAGGATCCATGTCGGCTTTGAGCTTACAGCTGAAAGGTGTAAAAACCATCGGGGTTACGACTTTCCTTTAATGTTCTTCTGCAGCAAGTTGTTGCTCTTATTTTGCTCTTATTTTCTTATACAAAATTATGAGCCCCCGTCACTGATTAACCCTTATCTACTTAACTTTACTTTTATTTCCGCGAGGAACATGCATGATTGTGTTTCTCAAACAACGCAAGCAAGATTAATATTTGCAAACTTAATTCTCGTGTGGATAGTGGCGGTCCCATCGGTCCTGACCTTTGCATTTCCTTTTCATTCCCTTGATCGAGCCTTTTCCAGCCATTATTTCTGCAGTCAGACGCATACACACACATACACAAATCTGATGCTAAACATATATATACTCGACCATAAGTTAGGTATCACTCGCTTTTCACGCACGTAAGCTAATACCTAACGAATATATATCACCTTAGCACGCACTTTTCTCATCTTACACACGTTGGCATCGATCCTTACTTTGACAGCTTCCTTTCAGGATTTGTTAGGTCAATAATGCAAGCCATGGCGCCCAATAGACTTGTTGTGTGAAGTAGCGGTACACGGAATATTTGCTGTGATATCCAGCAACAACTAAAGTATGTCAGTCAGGTCAATAACCCATGAAACATGCATGCATATGTAATAGTGACTGGATATGATAGGATGGTGCTCTTTTGGTGGTGCCTAGCTAGGGGAAACTGTTTTAAACACTCGGGTGGACGTCCATCTGTTTCTTCCATGTCATCAAAATGATTATAGAAATTTTTTTTAAAAATTAACATGATAGATTAATATGTAATATATCATCTCACAAACATGCAAGTTCAAATTCGACCTCTACAAGTTCTAACAAAAACAACAAATTTGACTGTAAATATATGTATACTAGTTAGAGTTTAATTTGTTATTTTTGTTACAACTTGTAGAAGTTTAATTTGAACTTGCATGTTTGTGAGAAATATATCACATATTAACCTACTTTAGATTTTTTTTTGAATTTTTTCATAATCATTTAGGTGGCATGCAAGAAACGGGTGGACGTCCACCCGAGATATTAGAATCCATCTCCCCTAGCTAGCCCTGGCTACATGTACACCAGTTTCTTTTCTGAGAGAGAATTTATTGCATGAGACTGAGTTTACTTTAGATCAACGATTTACCATCTATCTTGTTTCCCTTTATAATATGCCACTGAGTTTATCAATTATTTTATAATATGCTATTGAGATGGATACCTTTGAAAATAGAAATACTACATAATGATATACCGTTGCAATGGAATAGCTGATGTGATATCTGATCTAATACCTACAAGGCATCATATCTGGTCTTAGAAATACCATGACGATGTTAGCATAGAACCTAGATACCAGATCTGATACCTACAGGGTATCATGTCTGGTATCAAAGGTACCTGATCTGATACCTACGATATCATACTGACGTCAGCATGGTATCTTGATACTAGATCTGATACCTACAGGGTGTCATATCTAGTACATACATGGTATCTGCTGATGTCATGCTGACAACAACTGTTCCGTTGGAACGATATACCGTTCTGTAGTCTCCCTCTTTAAAAAAAACCTAAAATGCTCTTCAAGACTTACAAGAGTTGACTATTGGTTGACCTGCTATAAGTCTTAAAAAATATAAAAAAAAATTATATAGCCTTCTTACATAATATAAAAGCATGTGTATATTTTAAAATTTTATTTTGCATGTATTAAAATACTACTAAGTAATATACATAATCTTGAAATGCACACAAATGTCTATATTTTGTAAGAAGTCTATGTAAAAAAGAACTTTCATAATTATTCAAAACTTCAAGTAGGTCAATCAATACCCTTGTATGACTTAAAGGATATTTTATTCATTTCTTGAAAAGTTTCCACCCTAATGTTATATTGTAGAAAAAATTGATAAAGTCAGTAGCATATTATAGAGGGAGATAAAGTCGATGCATGGCAAATCATTGTGATATAAAATAGATTCTCTCTTATTTAGATGAATTTTCATCGAAGCGGTAAAGTTATTTTAACATGTGTCTTACATACACTGTCAATTCATATGTTTATACACTGCAAATTACAAATCTTATGCTGCAACTTTTTCTTAGTACTCGCTATAAACCGGGGAGGGGGGGGGGGGGCAATTAATTACCTACAACTCCCTCCGTCTCAAAATATAATAATCTCTAGCTAGTATTAGATGGGACACGTCTATGAATATGGATAAGGGGCTGTCCAGATTAATAGTACTAACTTCTTATATTTTGGGATGAAGGGAGTACTTGATTCCTTAAGACATGCTAGTGCAAAATAACACATAAATAAAAAAAAGATGAAAACGAAAGTCAAGAAATACTTACATGAGTGTTATGTTAGCAATCATATGGTGAAAACATGTGACTGAAATCATGAAAAATATGGCTCATTTTTTTAAGCAAAATTGACATGGTATTTATTTTATTTGCTCTCCAATGTAGTAGGTTCTAAGACCATAAAGTCAACTATTTCGTTTTTAACACAACAAATAGAATTTATGCCCGATGTGCTTAAAATGAAATCTCGATGAGAAAGTGTTATCTTCCTCCCGCTCCAAAATGGGTTGAAGGGTCTGTTTGGCATAGCTCTAGCTCCACCTTTCATGGAGTTGGAGCCCAGTCAAACAGTTTCAGCTCCACCTAAAATGGAAGCGGAGTTGGGTGAAGCGCTCTCACAAAATGAACTAAAGAGGTGGAGCTGGGCTTAGGCTGCTCCACGACTCTACTCCAAACTCCCAACTCCTGGAGCTAAATTTAAAAGTTGAAGCTTTACCAAACAGACCAGTAAAATATATGAACGCATCCAGTGGCTATAGAGCTAACATTAGTAAGTTCTTTGTTTCTGTCGATCGATATCGATCTCTTGATAATTTGATGTCATAGGATTAGTAAGGGCCTGTTTGGCTGAGCTCCAGCTCCACCCCTCCTGGAGCTGGAGCTCAGCCAAACAGTTTTAGCTCCACCAAAACTGGGAGTGGAGCTAGGTGGAGCTCTCTCACAAAATGAACTAAAGTTGTAGAGCTGGGTTTAGGCAGTTCCACAACTCCACTCCAGACCCAACTCCTGTAACTAAATTTAGGAGTTGGAGCTGTACCAAACAGGCCCTAAGTATGGTAGCAACTTTGTGTCCCTAAGCGTGTAGTGGACGTAGACGGTAGACCCAATCACCCAATCCTTCCTTTAATGGATCTAGTGTGGCCACCACTCCACCAGCATCCAGCATCTTCAACCCACCTTCTATAGAAAGCCTTTGAGCTCCTCGTTGTGGCCACCAGCATCCTCCTCACCATGTTCCCTAGCTTGTAGCCAATCCAATCATCTTCAACCCTAGACATGCACACATACGGTTCATGTGGTTCATGTCACTTGGCAAACCCCGAAATTTTGATAATTTAACCTTTTAAAAATTTATATAAAAAATGAGCCATAGCAGAAACTTATTGTAAATATAAACCGTGACCTCAGCGTCATCGGGATTGACGCTAAGGTCCAATGGCGCTCAGCTCCAGCGAGCATGGGGCTAATCGGCCGCTACCATGCTAACAAGTCCACGTGCAAAGTGTAAGGGGGTCAATGCCATGCGGCATGGCACTGACCCCCATAATACATCACAGTGGACTAGTGGTTTACTAGGTTCGATTCTCCCTTTGAGCACTACTTTTTTTAAGCTTTATCTGTTACCAATGGGAAAAGAAATAAAAATATGCAAACCGAGAGACAGAACCTAGATCACAACTCACAACCCTGCCAAGTGAAGAGCTTTACCATTGGGCTACACTGGGGATGACGATTGCAAAGGACATATCCTCTACTTAAGACCTTACTTGGAACATGGCACTGACCCTTTTGCACCTTGCACACAGCCTCATCAGCGGGTAGTGGTTAGCACCATGATGGCTGGTGCTGAGTCATTGGACCTCTACGCCAATTCCGATGACCCTAAGTTCACGGTTTATTTTTAAAATAAGTTTTTGACACTATTTATTTTTAAATAAGTTTTTTTAAAGATCAAATTATCAAAATTTCGGTTACAAACCAACACTATTCACATATCTCTCACTAATGCACAGGTCCACCTATCAACTTATTCAGCCATTGCCCCATCCTTCTTCGATCTCGCGCATTCGCGCTACATGGGTCACAACCTCAAGGACCAAGCTACCACAGTCCTCCCTAGCTTGTCCCCTTTTCTCTCTGTTTTCTCCGTAGGATGGAGCTCCATCAAACTCTACACAATTATTAGACTAATCAATGTGAGCCTATTATGGTGCCATTCTCAGCTTGGATATCTATCACAATACTCCCCCCCCACTCCCCTACCCCCCTCCCCCCACAAAAAAAAAATCCTCATTTTTTTAAATTTGGTAAAAAAAATCAAATTTGGTTAATTTGATTAAGTTTCAAAAATTATTTATCCTCAAATTTATGATATTTCGCTCGCCTCCCCCCTCCAAAAAAAAAACCGTTTCTACGTTTTAGAAACGTGCAAATGATGTAGTACTCCATGCGTACGGCTATATATATAACCACCAATGGTGCTTCCCCTAGTCCTGAAACAATATAATCTTGTTTGCCGTTAAAACAATCTCCTATTGTTCATAGAGAGAGACATCAATAATTAAACTGCCTCTAAGGGGGAGTCCCAGGACGAGGATTTCTTTGGTAGTTGCCAAAACCTAAGACTACTTTCTTTTTGGCAATTCACAAAACCTTGGGTCACAACTCACAACTGAAAGATAATTTCTGGAGCACTCAAAGCTAGTTAGTTGATCACACACACTCCCAACTCTCAACGCACTCAACTTACGGTGGACGGCTTGACCGAATCCAGAGGATTTTACATTCGTTGGACAAACATCCAATAATACATTGATGCGAATAAATTAAAGGATTATCTGTGTCTTTCACTGTCACAAATGACAATACTCAACTGGAGCACTTTTTCTTCCTTGTGTTCTAAAAAGGTTGTTCATCACTTCTTTGCTAACTTAGATCTGCATGATATCTTATCTTCTCCCACACTCGATACATACAGAATGTGTGGCATCATCATCTCTGCATTATTGTTCCAAGTGGTCTAAAAGTATACTCCCTCCGTCTCAAAAAAAGGCAAACCCTGAGTTTGCGTGTCCAACTTTGACTGTCCGTCTTATATGAATTTTTTTTATAATTCGTATTTTCATTATTGTTAGATGATAAAACATTATTAATATTTTATGCGTGACTTGTCTTTTTAATTTTTTTCATAATTTTTTCAAATAAGACGGACGGTCAAACGTTGGGCACGGAAACCAGGGTTTGTCTTTTTTCGGGACGGAGGGAGTATATAACTAGCACAAGAACAGCTCATCCCATGTAGTAAGAGTCAGATCAATCCTACTTTATTATCATGACATGCATCATCAGATGATTCATACTTGATTAAGCATCCTAATCCCCTAGGTAATTATTGTTACTTACTCTTAAATTAGGAGAATTGGCAGAGTGCACACACGATTGAAACTAGTTAATAGCAGCCAAAAGCTAGTGGAGGGGCATCTGACCTAACTTAAACCCAGATAAGCTAAAGTGCTCTAAATTGGGTAGTAGCATTTGTAGCAGTACATACTGAAATTAAAGCCTATAGTGCAGAACGTATCTGACCTACCTTAGGATATATCTAGTTTGGAGACTTTAATTTGAAGTTCCCTGCTTAATTGGAGGCTTTTGGATTAGGACCAGTGTATACAAGAAAGAAGAATAATTAAGAGAGCTCTAGTAAATTTCAACCATTGAGTAACAAGATACTGATATGGCACTTGGCACATATAAAGACAAAGACAAATGATCCTTTTGCTAAAAGATGTGAAGATTAGCCAGATCTTGCTATGATATTAATTAACTAATTAAAGAGGTATCTTGAAAGAAGTCTATGACTTGTGACTGATGTTGCCAACTGAATTTGTCTGATTATATCCAACATTGGTAGTAGCATATTTCCATAATTTCAACTTGTAAGTGCTTCCATATTTACTAATCACTACTCTCTCTGTCCCAAAATATAAAAACTTTTAGCTTTCAGAATTTGTCCCAAAATATAACAACTTCTCCACCACAATTCTCTTCGCAACCAATCACAACCCTCTATCATTCAATTTTCCCACCTACCTCCACTACGTACTTATCCAATCACAACCCTCCACCATTCACTTATACCTACTTTTTAATAACCGTGTCTAACTTTAAAACTTCTTATATTATGGGAAGGAGGGAGTATAAGAAACAGGAAGCTCAAGATGGTTTTTTTTTTGTTTTTTTGGAAAATTGTCTTCTAATATGAACAAGTAAGATTGGCAATCCGGTACTTATACATATTCATAGCAACGTATAGTGAATGAATTCTCTTGTACAACCGATCGGTGTGGCACCGCAGATTATGTAATATGAACAAGGAAGACATCCGGTACTCTATATTCAAAGCAACGTATAGTGAATGAATTCTCTTGTACAACTGATCGGTGTGGCACCGGAGATTATGTAATATGAACAAGTACGACATCCGGTACTATATATTCAAAGCAACGTATAGTGAATGAATTCTCTTTACAACCGATCGGTCTGGCACCGGAGCTTATGTTGGCTAGGCACACTAAAGTTGAATCCCATTTACAAAGCTAGATGGTTTTATTTTGTGGTTTATGGCATTTGATCATACTAAAGTATTAACCTTTCTAGCTAATTTAGGAAAACATTGTACTTGTGTTTTAAAAACATCTTAATTTGAAAAAACCGCAATTATATATTGAAACTACACTATTTTCTTTTCTTTCCCAAAAAGGTTTTTCCACATTAAATCCATTCCCCATAGTCATGTAGTCTGACATACGATTTTTAATAAATTAATCCATGGGACTACACACTTGGTAGATATGTTTGAGTAAGAATAACTAACTTATTATCGACTAAGGTCTCGTTTATTTTAGATTAGTGAGCAGATTATTACCATGAAATATCTACTTGATTTTAGATATAATATAAATATTTTGAAAATAAACTTAACAAAGATCTAAAACGAATGTTCAGTTATGTAATAGAAGAAGTTTTAAAAACATATTAGTAACTAATCTGTATTAATAATCTAGTTAATACTTTAAAAATAATTCAATAAATCATCTGAAAAAGGTCATTCTGAATACATTAGCACCACAACTTAGTCGTCTGGTAAGCGAGATTCCCAGATGTTAAGCCCACCTGCCATGGAGATTAATTAGTGCCAGGAAGCAACCATATATGCCCGTACAAGTACAACTAGACCAAATATTTGCAATAACTGGAGCTAATTAACTCAAATTAAATCAATTAGCATCTGTACCTTTTTCCAGATATGATATAGCTTGGAATCTCTTTTCTGATTGTGTTCTTGTTCGATCAATTATTAGACTAAATAGTAATTGATCCGATCGAGCACCTGCACAAGCTAGATCGACCATATATTGCTTGGGTACTATCTTTGTGAAATGACGTATATATAATTTTAAAGTTATTTTAGTCCTTCTAGTCTGCACGTGTTAATTGATTAGCAGTCTAGAACTGTTTTTCAGTGACCACCAGCAAGGAGGCAAGCACAATTGACCGCCGGATAATTAAACAATCGAAAACAGAATATTCCACAGAATTGTGTTTTCCGGATAATATTTCTTGGAGCGAAGATATTTTGTAGACATTTCATATAAATTAGTAGAACTACGCATGCTCCTAATATTTCAACCAAGCATGCATCAGTTCAGGCCCACCCCACCCCACGTCCCGTCATCCCACTCCTGCCGTTGTCGGAGTAAACGATTTACTCCTATCGCGCGCCTCTACCACCCACCTTTATTCGAGTAAACGATTTACTTCAATAATAAAAACAACTCCCATTCTTGCGATCGCACCACACGTCCCGCATCGTGCTCCCACCATTATCGGAGTAAATGATTTACTCGATAAAAACAACTTCTCTGTTTCCGGTATATATTCTATGTTTCCCATACCCAACCAACCACTCTTGCCCCCACTTTATTTTTTTCCTTTTTTTTTGGATCTGAATCGATCCACCATCAAAGCTGACGGAGCGTGGGGCTCCTCACCGGGAGACCGCGCAGACCCCCCTTTGCCGGTTCGGCCGGGGGCCCTGGGTGAGGTTCTAAGCTCCTGGTCTGTGGAAAGTTCGCGAGAATGGAAAAAACACAAAACACGGGCGATGTATACAGGTTCGGGCCACTGAGAAGCGTAATACCCTACTCCTGTGTTTTGGTGGATCTGTGTATGAAGAAGCTACAAAGAGCTGGAGAGCCAGAGAGCTCTTACTCTAGAAACCCTCTTCTCCCTTTTTTCCTCTCGTGGGATCTACTCTCCAGTTCCTCTCTCCTTTCTTCTTTTCGTCCATCGTTCTTTTTTCCGTCCCCCCTTGCTAAGTGGGCGAGGTCCTCCTTTTATATCTCAAGGGGATACCACATGCACCATCTCTCTTTTTTGTGTGGGGACTTATCCTCTCTTTTCTCAAACTTGACTTGCCTTCTCTTCATAAATGGACGGAGATTTGTAATGGTTGCCGTCCGAATGACCTTCTGATGGGACGGCCCATACCTACCTCCACTTCCGCCGAAAGCAGGTGCGACGTGGGAACATGGCTGTCTGCCGACGACATGACCAGTGTCAGACCGGTCACAAATCGGTCATTCTTGTCCACCACGTGTCAGTTTAGCAATCTGCATGTTCGCCCTTCTTCATACAATATCTTGCTTGTAATGGTTGGGATGAAGCCTGGCATATATCTGACCGGGTCCAACGTGCCACCTCCAGGAGCTAACACGCCGGCTCCGGCTAGGGACGAGTGCTTGGAGGCTCTTATCCTGACGGGATGGGGCGAGGCGTGCGTCAGACCGCCTGTCGCCACCTAACCCACGATCTGATCGGTCTGTGACTGGTCACAACCGGATAAACGAGCGCGCTGCACTGCGTTACATGCGGCGTGACGCGCTCGTCTAAACCGCAATAAATGCGGTTAGGTGAGCCCCGTTATGCTCACCTAACCCATACACGCGGCGCCAAACCCACAAGGGGTTGGGGCGCCTCAGCCCTCGGGGCCGAAACGGGAGCGGTCCGACCCCTCGGGGAGACAAAGAGGGGGGCGGCCACATCACCCTCGGGCCCGACCCCCCCGAGGGGGTCAGGCCACGTGGGTGATTGCTCCTGCCCAAACCTCTAGTCATGATACTCCCGGTCCCATGTCACCGACAGTAGCCCCCGGCGTTATGCCAGGGCGATCGCCCTCCTTGAGGGAAGCGGTCGGGCGTGACGCCACTTACTTAGGCCTGGTGACAAGTGGGGCTGGTCTCTACAGTTGGGCAGAAACCCAACGGTCGCAAATCACACACATCGGCAATGGTAACTCGGCTGTCAATAATGAGCGGTCTCTTCAAGACTGCCACATTACTCGAGTAGCACGCGAATTGGGACGAGCCGGTTCGTTTTGCCTGGAGATATGGTGATGGCGCTTCGGTCGGCGAGCGTAATTAACGCGCGCACGATATGTTCCATCTCGACCGCCACAGCCGCATATCCACCTCATGCGCCGCAAGCGGGCGAATGGGATTAGTGGAAGCGTGGGCGCGAGAAACGAGGGAGCGAGATAGTGGGCGCGAGAAGCGAGGAGCCGAGCACAGCGTTGGCAAGGGTATAAAGACACCGAGGAAGGGATTTACTTCCTTCCTCTCGCCATTATTCCCCTTGTCTTCGCCGCTTGCGCCCTAACTCCTTGTTTCCTGTGCCCTACCCTCGCCACACGCGCTCGCTCTCAAACATCTCTTCTTCCGGCGTCATGGCACGGGGCTCCGCTCCGCTTGATGGTAGCGTGCTGCCGCCTTCCCGCATCGTGAGCGAGAGACAGGTCGGGCTGCCGCGCCGCTTCATGCCGGAATCTGCCACCGGCCGGGAGATAGTCACGCTGGGCGAGGGACGCTCGGCGCCACGCTACCCGGGGCGGTCCGTCTTCTTCCTCCCTTTCGCAATGGCAGGGCTGGTTCCGCCATTTTCTTCTTTCTTCCGAGGCCTTCAGGCCTCCTTTTTGTATAGACTAATTTAATCTGTAATCAAATAAAGAGGAAATTTTTGTGTCAATTCTATTTGTTGTGTGTATGAGACGAGGATGGTCTGTGCCGCGGTCCTTTTGTGTCTTGGCTTGAACAAGGGCTCGTGCCCAGGTCCCAGTCCTCAATTGGCTCGGGTCGGGGCTAGTGCCTGGGGAGATCCACATGTCGAGACTGGCCAGGCCGGGAGCGTGGTGACCGAGGGTTATGGGTGACCCGATTGTGGGTTTTTGCCGATTCCCCCCCCCCCCCCGGAGTTCACCACGCCCCGGGGCACGGCTCGGTTCTGGGCCCCTTTTGGCGATTTTAGCCGACCCGAGCCCCCGAGGGCAGGATTGAGCACGAGTGACCTATTTCAAGTCAAGATTCTTCAAAAGGAAACAACAGCACAGATACAGCCTTTAGGAAATTGAAAATGCTTTTATTGAAATACAGATAGAAGAGAAATAAGAATATGCATGTGTGGTAGCCCCCGGCCAACCCTGCACGCCCGAGGGGGGTGCGGGGTTGGCCCGAGCCCGAAACCTGACACCCGATCCCCCTTAGGGATAGAAGCGACGAAGGTGTTCGATGTTCCACGGATTAGGCAGCTCTGTGCCGTCGCCCGTGGCCAGCCGAACGGAGCCCGGCCGGGGGACGCCGATCACTCGATACGGACCCTCCCACATTGGTGAGAACTTGCTCAATCCAGCACGCGTTTGGACGCGGCGTAGGACGAGATCGTCGACGCAGAGTGATCGGGCCCGGACGTGGCGCTGATGGTAGCACCGCAGGCTCTGCTGGTAGCGCGCGGCTCGGAGGGCCGCGCGCCGCCTTCGCTCCTCCAAGTAGTCGAGGTCATCTCTGCGAAGCTGATCTTGATCAGCCTCGCAGTACATGGTGGGCCGAGGGGACCTCAGGGTGAGCTCAGATGGGAGAACCGCTTCCGCGCTGTAGACGAGGAAGAAAGGCGTTTCCCCGGTTGCTCGGCTTGGTGTGGTTCGGTTTGCCCAGAGCACCGCTGGCAACTCCTCGATCCATGAATCGCCGTGCTTCTTGAGGATGTTGAAGGTCTTGGTTTTAAGGCCTCTGAGGATTTCCGCATTGGCGCGCTCCACTTGGCCATTGCTTCTGGGGTGGGCGGGTGAGGCGAAGCAGAGCTTGATGCCCATGTCTTCGCAGTAGTCACCGAAAAGCTCACTAGTGAATTGGGTGCCGTTATCCGTAATAATACGGTTAGGCACTCCAAACCGGGCTGTGATGCCCTTAATGAATTTAAGTGCGGAGTGCTTATCGATCTTGACGACCGGATAAGCCTCGGGCCACTTAGTGAACTTGTCGATCGCGACATACAGATACTCAAACCCGCCCGGGGCCCGCCTAAACGGTCCCAGGATATCGAGCCCCCAGACAGCAAATGGCCATGAAAGTGGTATGATCTGCAGGGCCTGGGCCGGCTGATGGATTTGCCTGGCGTGGAACTGGCACGCCCTGCATCGCCGGACCAGGTCGACCGCATCATTGAGAGCCGTCGGCCAATAGAAACCCTGGCGAAAGGCCTTGCCAACCAAAGTGCGCGAGGCGGAGTGGGCTCCGCATTCGCCTTCATGGATATCGGCGAGAAGCTCGACGCCTTGTTCCCGAGGAATGCACTTTAGGAGGACTCCATTAGCCGCGCGCCGATAAAGGGTCCCTTCTATCAGCACGTAGAGTTTGGAGATGCGCTGGACGCGTTCACTCCCTTCGCGGTCCTCGGGTAGAGTCTTATCTGTGAGGTATGCTTGGATCTCAGCGATCCAAGCAATCAATCTAAGGGAGCTGGGAGCGCTCCCCTCGGGTCCCGAGGCCTGGACTCCGACGGGCCTCGGGGGCCGGTCAGGCGCGTCCGTCTCCCCTAAGGGGTCGGGTCGCGCCGACGGCTGGGCAAGCCTTTCTTCAAAGGCGCCCGGTGGGGTCTGGGCTCGCGAGGAAGCGAGCCGTGAGAGTTCGTCGGCAATCGTGTTATCCCGTCTGGGCACGTGCCGAAGCTCTATCCCGTCAAAATGGCGCTCCATACGCCGTACCTGGCGCACATAAGCGTCCATCTACGGGTCAGAGCACCGGTACTCCTTACAGACCTGGTTAACAACCAGCTGGGAGTCGCCTAACACCAGGAGGCGGCGGATCCCCAGTCCAGCTGCCACCCTGAGTCCCGCAAGGAGTCCCTCGTACTCTGCCATATTATTGGTCGCCCGAAAATCGAGGCGAATCAGGTATCTGAGGATGTCTCCGCTCGGCGAGGTCAGCGTGACCCCCGCACCGGCGCCCTGAAGAGACAGGGACCCGTCGAACTGCATCACCCAGTAGGCGGTGTGATGCAGCTGCGAGGGGCCCGAGCTGGCCTCGGGAATGGAGACGGGCTCGGGAGCTGGGGTCCACTCTGCCACAAAGTCGGCGAGGGCCTGGCTCTTGATAGCGTGGCGTGGTTCAAAGTGCAAATCAAACTCAGAAAGTTCAATTGCCCATTTCACCACCCGTCCAGTACCCTCTCGATTATGCAAGATTTGGCCGAGGGGGTAAGACGTAACCACCGTGACCCGATGCGCTTGGAAATAATGGCGCAGTTTCCTCGAGGCCATCAGAATAGCGTAAAGCATCTTCTGGGCCTGAGGGTATCGGGTCTTGGCGTCCCGGAGGGCCTCACTAACAAAGTAGACGGGCCGCTGCACCTTTCGGTGGGGCCGATCCTCTTCGCCAGGGGCCGCATGCCTGGGGCGCTCTTCGTCCAAGCGGTCACGTGGGGCGCACTTGTCTTCTGTGCCGACGACCTCGGGGTCGGAGGACGACAGGTGCGGCCTTCCCACAGTGGCCTCGGGGCCGTCCTGGGGGTCGGGGGCTCCTGGCGTCGTCGGACAAGCGGGCAAAGGGCCAACTCCGGTCGTCGGGAGCCTTAGGCCACCGTTCGGCTCGGGGGCCTCTTCTCCCTGCTCTCTCCCGGGTCGAGTCGGCACAGGGTTAACCTCGGGGTCAGAGGGCGATAGGTGCGGCCTTCCCGCAGTGGCCCCCGGGCCATCCTGGGGGTCGGGGGCACCTGGCACCGTCTGACAAGCGGGCAGAGGGCCAGCTCCAGTCGTCGGGGGCCTTGGGCCACCGTTCGGCTCGGGGGCCTCTCCTCCCTGCTCTCTCCCAGGCCAAGCCAGCACAGGGTGGGGATGCGCGGAATGAGGATTGTCCTCATCGCGCTCCACAACCAACGCCGCACTAACCACTTGCGGGGTCGCTGCTAAGTAGAGTAGCAAGGGTTCATTTGGCTCCGGGTCGACCAGAACTGGGGGAGAGCTGAGATACGCCTTCAACTGGGCGAGGCATGTTCAGCTTCCTCCGTCCAGGTAAACGGTCCGGAGCGTTTGAGGAGCTTAAATAAGGGTAGCGCCTTCTCTCCCAGCCTCGATATGAACCGACTTAGGGCGGCCATGCAACCGGTGACGCATTGCACATCCCTAAGCTTGCTGGGGGGGCGCATCCGCTCTATAGCTCGTATCTTCTCGGGGTTGGCCTCGATGCCTCGGGCAGAGACCAAGAACCCGAGAAGCTTGCCCGCAGGTACACCGAACACGCACTTATCGGGGTTCAGTTTTATGCGGGCGGAGCGGAGACTCTCAAAAGTTTTCGCTAGATCCGAAAGTAAGGTCTCTTGGTTGCGCGTCTTTACAACCAAGTCATCGACATAAGCCTCAACATTACGTCCTATTTGGCTACCCAAAGAAATTCGAGTAGTACGTTGAAAAGTAGGACCTGCATTCTTTAACCCGAAGGGCATTGTCGTATAACAATAGGTTCCTATGGGGGTAATGAATGCAGTTTTTTCCTCATCCTCCCTAGCCATGCGAATCTGATGGTAACCAGAGTATGCATCTAGAAAACACAAAAGGTCGCACCCCGCGGTGGAGTCGACAATCTGATCTATGCGAGGCAGGGGGTAAGGGTCCTTAGGACATGCCTTGTTAAGGTCGGTGTAGTCGATGCACATCCGAAGCTTGCCGTTCGCCTTGGGAACGACCACCGGGTTCGCCAGCCACTCCGGATGGATGACCTCGCGGATGAATCCGGCCTCCAGCAGTCGCGCCACCTCCTCGCGGATGAAGGCTTGACGTTCCGGGGCCTGCCGCCGCACTTTCTGCCAGACCGGCCTTGCGCCCGGCCGCACGGCGAGACGGTGCTCAATCACCTCCCTGGGGACCCCGGGCATATCTGCCGGTCTCCATGCGAAGACGTCAGCGTTTGCCCGCAGGAAGGAGACGAGCGCGTCTTCCTATTTGCCGTCCAGAAGACCACCGATCCTTGTGGTCTTGGACGGGCCGTCGCCCAGGGCAACCTCCTTGACCGGGACCTCGTCGCATGTGATCATCCGCTGCCTCGGGGCGGCGGGGACGGAGGTGCCAAGCCTCTCGTCGCCACCCTTGGGCTTGGACGCGGCGGCGAGGTGGTCCGCGTGCTGCTCCATACAAGCAAGCGCGACTTTGAGGTCGCCATGGACAGAGATGGGGCCACCGGGGCCCGGCATCTTCATCTGGAGGTAGGCGTAATGGACCGCCGCCATGAACTTCACCAACGCGGGCCTCCCTAGGACCGCGTTGTAGGGCAGACTGAGGTCCGCCACATCAAAGTTCACCCGCTCCGTGCGGAAGTTGGCGGATCCACCGAAGGTGACCGGGAGGTCGATATGACCTAGCGGCCAAGTGTGCCCCGGCGTCACACCGATAATCGGCTGGGACGGCCGGAGCACCATCCCCGGGGCCTTGATGGCGTCAAAGGCTACGGGGGAAAGGATGTTGAGGGCTGCTCTCCCATCAATGAGGACACGCCCCAGCTTCACGTTGCAAACAGTGGGGGAAACCACCATTGCGATCTGTCCTCCCCGGGCAACGCACGGTGGGTGATCGGTCTGGTCGAAGGTGAGGGCAACCTCCGACCACCGCGCCCGGCGCGTCGCCTCATGAGTAGGGGCCGCGGCCAGAAGCTCTCGCTTCATGGCCTTGAGGCTCCGGCGAGAAACGTGAGCACACGCTCCCCCATCGACAGTGGCAATGGTGGCCCCAGGTTCTTGGAAACCTAGGTCATCATCGCCGTCATCGATGTCCTCGGCGGGGGCCTTCTGCTTGGCCTCACTTCGCCGATTGCCGGAAGGAACCGCCGGGGACTTGCCCCCTCGGCGCTCCTGCCTCCTCTCCTCCTCCCACTTCCTCGTCCGCTCAGCCAAACTTTTGACGGCGCGGCAGTCCGCGAGGTCGTGAAGGGAGGTGTTGTAGACGGTGCACCACCTGCCGGTTGGGCGCTCCCTGCTGGGAGCGCCGGCCTCCTTCTTTTTGTCGCTCGCAGACCTCCCCTTTCGGGTGACCCGCGAAGCACCCTCGACGGCAAGGACATGACCCTCGTCGTCAGAATGGGCGGACCTTTTCTTCCTCCTCCTGTCACGCCGCCCTGTCCGAGCAGCGGATCCGGGGGCGGCCGAAGCTGCCACACCGGAACCGGAGGGGTTCCAGGTCCATGCCTCCTCCTTACGAGCCACTCGGTCCGCGAGCTGAAAAAGCTCCGCGGTAGTCTGGGGCTCTTTGGAGGCGATCTTTTCGAGCATGCGGTTGTGCCGCACACCCCCCTGAACGCGTAGATCACCGCGTGTGCAGGGATGCATGGTATGGTGTTGCGAACTTGACAAAACCGCTGAATGTATGAGCGAAGTGACTCATCATCCCTTCGCTGTACTGCGTGCAAGTCCGCTTCTTCACCTGGGCGCGGATATGTGCCTTGAAAGTTCATGGTGAACTGTTGGCACAAATCCTCCCAGGAGTGGACCGACGCGGGTGGCAAGTTCATTAGCCAACCCCGTGCCTGCCCCTTCAGGGCCATGGGAAAGAAATTCGCCATGACCCTGTCATCGCCCCCGGCGGCCTCGATCCTGGTCGCGTAGACCTGGAGAAACTCGGCGGGGTTGACGCTCCCGTCATATTTTTCGGCGATGGTGGGCCGGAACCTTGGGGGCCAACGGACGTTCCGAAGGCTCGCCACAAAGGCTCTACAGCCGACACCACCAACCGGGGGCACGGAGGGCTGATCCCCGCGTCCGAGTTGAGGTGACACTCCGGACGAGGAGGCGCCCTCCGTTGCGTGGGCAGTACGTCGACCATTACGCCGGCGTTCGATATCGATGCGGGCATCTGGCCCCCCACGCTGATCTTCCCGGGTTGGAGGTGCTGACGAGGGAGTGGCAGCCGAATGGCGAGCAACAGCCGCCGCTCGCCGCGCCCTCCGCCTTGACGACACGGAGCCGGTGGTAGCAGCGCCAGAGGTCTTGGTGGCGGAGGACCGCCCACCAGCACCTAGGCGCTGCCGTGCCGTCATGACCAAGTTGGCCACGTCGTCCAGCCAACGTTGGGCTGGAGACTCCGGGTCAAGGACAACGGGCGGGTGACGTAGGAGCGCGCCCGCAGCTTGGAGCGCGCCCTGGGGCGTGCTGCCGTCGCCGTAGACGAGGAGGCGACGCTCCCCATCTCGGCGCCCTTCTCCATCACCTGTGGATGTCGAAGTCTCGGATCCTTCGACCCTCTCGAGCGCCTCCTCCCGCCTAGGACTTTGGCGTGGAGGGGGCGGTGGAGTACGAGCTCGACGGTGTGGGTTCGGCTCCCCGTCGTCACCGCTAACGCTCGGAGAGAGGTTGTGCGCCTTTGCTTGTTCGGCCATTGGGCTGAACAGGAAAAGCTTGGCGCACACGAAAGAATGCGAGAGCTTAGAAAAACACACGCAGAGCCCCCTACCTGGCGCGCCAGATGACGGAGCGTGGGGCTTCTCACCGGGAGACCGCGCAGGCCCCCCTTTGCCGGTTCGGCCGGGGGCCCTGGGTGAGGTTCTAAGCTCCTGGTCTGTGGAAAGTTCGCGAGAATGGAAAAAACACAAGACACGGGCGATGTATACAGGTTCGGGCCGCTGAGAAGCGTAATACCCTACTCCTGTGTTTTGGTGGATCTGTGTATGAAGAAGCTACAAAGAGCTGGAGAGCAAGAGAGCTCTTACTCTAGAAACCCTCTTCTCCCTTTTTTCCTCTCGTGGGATCTACTCTCCAGTTCCTCTCTCCTTTCTTCTTTTCGTCCATCGTTCTTTTTTCCGTCCCCCCTTGCTAAGTGGGCGAGGTCCTCCTTTTATATCTCAAGGGGATACCACATGCACCATCTCTCTTTTTTGTGTGGGGACTTATCCTCTCTTTTCTCAAACTTGACTTGCCTTCTCTTCATAAATGGACGGAGATTTGTAATGGTTGCCGTCCGAATGACCTTCTGATGGGACGGCCCATACCTACCTCCACTTCCGCCGGAAGCAGGTGCGACGTGGGAACATGGCTGTCTGCCGACGACATGACCAGTGTCAGACCGGTCACAAATCGGTCATTCTTGTCCACCACGTGTCAGTTTAGCAATCTGCATGTTCGCCCTTCTTCATACAATATCTTGCTTGTAATGGTTGGGATGAAGCCTGGCATATATCTGACCGGGTCCAACGTGCCACCTCCAGGAGCTAACACGCCGGCTCCGGCTAGGGACGAGTGCTTGGAGGCTCTTATCCTGACGGGATGGGGCGAGGCGTGCGTCAGACCGCCTGTCGCCACCTAACCCACGATCTGATCGGTCTATGACTGGTCACAGACCGGATAAACGAGCGCGCTGCACTGCGTTACATGCGGCGTGACGCGCTCGTCTAAACCGCAATAAATGCGGTTAGGTGAGCCCCGTTATGCTCACCTAACCCATACACGCGGCGCCAAACCCACAAGGGGTCGGGGCGCCTCAGCCCTCGGGGCCGAAACGGGAGCGGTCCGACCCCTCGGGGAGACAAAGAGGGGGGCGGCCACATCACCCTCGGGCCCGACCCCCCCGAGGGGGTCAGGCCACGTGGGTGATTGCTCCTGCCCAAACCTCTAGTCATGATACTCCCGGTCCCATGTCACCGACAAAAGCCCACAGATCGGCGACACACCATGGAGGAGGAGGACGACGACACCGTGGCGATTGATGGCAGTGGCCGGCGGCAGATGAGGAGAAGGCACTGCTTCGACCCTCGCCGTCAGACGCTGGGCAACACCTTAACCAGCAAGGAGGTGTTCACCAGGGCCAATAGCAACAACCAGCGGCTGCTCCACGTCGGCGACATTGATAGAACAAGCAAGTAAGGAAATGACACTCTGATTTGCATCTACATACTCTCCTTCCATTTCACGCATGAAGCCCTAATTTTTTTTGCAAATCAAATTAGCGTGCAATCTCCAATATTACCTAAACTCAATTGATGGGCTGCACATATCCTACATTTGCACATTGTGCTCCATGTGGCTGGCCGCAGAGGATAGGGTGGAGTGCGCCGGTGATGGAGGTTGTTTGCTATTTTTCTTTTGCTCGTCATCTCTATTGACATGAACGAGAATGTTTTTGCATTTTTTTTTCGTGCTTGCTAGATGATGGATGGCTGCTACTGTGCAACGTCGAGCTCATCTCTATACCACACCGCTACATCCTTCCATGATTCCATCGTCGACTACTGATCGCCACCCGGTTGCCCTCTCCACTACCCGTCATAAGACACAAACCATCATCTTCATCCTTATAGCAAGATCCAGCAAAGCCACCAGATAGATTTTTGGCTGAATCATTTTTTTTTCTAGTTTGATTCACCTATGAGTAATTTTATTGCTTGTGTGTGATTAAGCCTGTAATATTTTCATTCATACGACTATTTTGTGATACATATCAACAATACTCTTAGTATCAGTTTCACTCTTATACTGTATGTTGAACACATCAATGAACATATTACTACACGGTGGCTACGAGATCATGGCTATATCGAGAGGAAGGTGGTAATTGTTTTACTCGCAGACCACGAAATCTCAGTTTTTACTCTTATACTATGTATTGAATACATCAGTAAACATATTACTACACGGTGGCTACGAGATCATGGGCTATAACAAGAGGAAGGTAGTAATTGTTTTACTCACAGACCATGAAATCTAAACAATATTTATAATATTAGACCATGAAATCTAAACAATATTTATAATATTGGTAAAAGAATTACTTGCGTTGTAAGTTGGTAGTAATTCTTTTATTTTACGACCAGCTAGGTATGGTGTCATACGATGTGGAGGCATTCATGCGAATAAATTTGTTACTTTTGAAGAGCAGATGTGGGAGTCTTGGAGTAAATGAAAAACTCGTCGGATTAAATTCGTTACTTTTGAAACGTGCATAAATACTAGAAGAATGAAAAACTCGAAAAGAAAAACTAGACGGTAAATATTTTACTAAAACGCGAAAACAGAAAAACTACAGAGAAGGAACGAAAAACAGAAAAATCTGGATGGCTAATATTTTAGCGGGCCCATTGATGAAGCACGGATGAGATAGAAAAGAGAAAAAAGAAACACGGAAGGTGGGGTGGTAAAAAAAAAGAAAAAAAGGAACCGAGAAAAGGTGAGATGCAAAGCAAAGGTGGGGTGGTAAAAAATAGAAAAACCGGAAGGAGAGGGCGTCGTGTGGCGCTCGAACTAATATTCCGCGCGCATTAGCGCTACCAGTTCAAAGGGAGCCCTTAGCTGGGTACCCGGCCCAGAGCAAAAATTGGAAATATATGCGACTTTCAGTATAGAAAAATAAAATCAAATTTTACTACAAGACAATTAAAATTTGTATATTTTGTTAGTAGATATGAAAATGATTGTTATGGCTGAAAGGTATCTTACAAAACTGATAATTTGCTGGAGAATACGCCTTCATTTCAACTGAAAAGAAAAATTCTTTAAAAAATAATGCTCATAGAGACAAAAGCTTGATATGAGGATGAGTTGAAGATGGAATATCATTTAGAAGAGCAAGATTGTTGTGGAAACCTTGACCTCCTTTTGTTGTATGGATAACTTGCAGTGCCAAAATGAGGTAGAGGTTGTATGAGTAGCTGAAAGTAAATATAGTGGAACAAATTAAACACATCCATGCTCATGTCTGTTGGGACATCCACATTTTGATGTAGCAACGGGGTTCCCAATCTTTTAGTGAGAGAATAATAACTTCGATTTGTGGGAGGAGATGACGCTGGTGGTTCGGTTACAACTACCAGAGCGGCGTTGCGCCTTAGCAACCAGTACATCGGCTCTAATTTATTGTTGTTTTTGTTGTGCCAAGAACAATACTTAACTTGTAGGCAATCGAAGAACAAGTTGATAAGGAAACAATTCACAACACTTGCCAAATGATAAAACTAATACACATAAAGTCAGGGTTCTAAATCAAGCATCCGGGTGGTTTAGCCGATTCACGCGAATATAAGGAAGTAGCTGAAACTAAACTTGCATCTAATCAAAACTCGAGTGTTCTTGGTGGCTGCTGCTGCCTTATTATATGGTGGAGGACAGCAGGAGGTTACGGAGACCTTAGCTGAAATGCTCCCTTTTTTTTTGAACTGAGCTGAAATGCTCCCTTAATGGGCTATACTGGATACAAGGCCCAACTAGCAAGTTCGAGGTCCGAACGTCTCTTCTGCAGTTTCTGGACAGCTTCGATGGAATTTGATGGTGTTTCTGGATCCATATGAAAGTAGACATCAAAACCCTTTCCAACAAGTGCTCATGAGCTTCCAACACTCTTTGAAGTAAAGAGTTATGACCAATTGAAGTTGCCATTGCCTGTAGAACCGGACATGCTGTCTGAACTTTCCCTTGCTCATGCTGGCTTTCACTTGTTCATTCTCATGGCTGCTCCTCCTCCCACCTTGTTTGTGTTCAATGTTCCTGATAATTGAGTTGTTGTGCTTGAGCTCGAATAATTGGTCCTTGCTGTATACTAGGTATGGTTGTATCAATGATAGGGATGTCCTCACCACATTCCCAGTCTCAAATGAGCCCACATAGTTATTTATTTTTCTAGGCAACATCAAACCTGTTAGCATATAAGAGTACTAGTAATAGAATACAAGAGAACAATCATACACTAGCTATAGCGTAATGCTACCTAGCGATCGATCGCTAGGGATCGCTAGGGGCAATCAGATCTGATTCTCTCTCGTTTTCTTTTTTGGCACCACATTACTTTCCTATTTTAATAAATTTATGCACCTAAAGTTTGTACACCTCAAGTTTACACATCTCCACAATTTTTTTTAAAAAAAATTTAGAAAAATTTATGTATAGAAATACTATATATAAAAAATTTGAATTCAAATTCAAATTTGAATCGGATATGTAAACTTTTAACTTATAAACTTTGGGTCTATAAACTTTAGGTGTATAAACTTTAGATGTATAGAAATACTATATATAGAAAATATTTGAATTCAAATTCAAATTTGAATCGGATATAATTCAAATTCAAATTTGAAACGGGTATATAAACTTTAGGTGTATAAACTTTAGATGTATAGAAATACTATATATAGAAAATATTTCAATTCAAATTCAAATTTGAATCAGATATAATTCAAATTTGAATCAGATATAATTCAAATTCAAATTTGAATCGGATATATAAACTTTAGGTCTATAAACTGTAGGTGTATAAACTTTAGATGTATAGAAATACTATATATAAAAAATATTTGAATTCAAATTCAAATTTGAATCGGATATATAAACTTTTGACTTCTAAACTTTTGGTCTCTAAACTTTAGAGATGTGTAAACTTGAGGTGTATAAACTTTAGGTGCATAAATTTACTAAAATAGGAAAGTAATACGGAGCCAAAAAGGAAACCAGGTGGAGGAAGGGAGGGTGGAGGGGAGAGGTGGGGAGCGAATCTGATCGCTACCCTATCCCCAGGGCGATCGATCGTCCATTAGGCGTACCCCTAGCTATAGGATTTATCAAGGCGAGATATTTGGGTTCCTTCAGAGAAAGAATTGACATAGACACATTAATTATCCATTACAACTGAGTTGTATCTTTGGGTATTGAATTCATATCAGATCGATTAATAGGTGACAACAAGCCAAGAAGACGCTTTCAATTAATGAATGGAGTTCAGAAGGCGCGCACATCAGCTTGACAAACAGAGATGAATAATTGGAGTATGTCGGCCAGCCTGATTAAGGCCCCCTTTTGCCCAAAATAAATTAATCTCGTACTAGGACATCCTAGTACAACGAATCTTGATATAACACATTTTAGTACAATAAATCTGTCAAATTCGTTGTATTAGGATGTATCCTATTCTAGTTAAAGTTTGATTTAATTCTAGTTAAAGTTTGATTTATTTCGAGACGAAGAGAGTATGAATAGAGGAATCCATACTCACATTGCAGATCAGTGCCATGAAGGCATGGAGTATAAACAGTGTCCACATGATCCAACACTGTACAATACAGTTCAGCATGATTCGACTATTTTTTTTTTATGTTAAGTATTTTGCCAAAAAAAAAATGAACACTTCGAATGGATCGCCGGAAATGCAGATTTTACAAGAGGTTGATGTGCTTGCACTCTGTTTTGTTGTCCTTCCACGAAAAGGGGCAAGATTTATGCAGACCTTGTGACCAACAGACAGTGTGCTAAGGCTGCTTGATTCAGAACCAGGCTCACTAGCCACCAACACTAAACTCTAATTCAACAGCTCATCTCCACCACTGAGCCCCTGAGTTTTGTCATGACTCATGTGAATTAGTAGTACCAAGAACAAACGAATAAAAGGTATATAGGATTGGAATGTCATGAGTTGTTAGACTGTACTAGAAACAAAACCAACAAATCCAGGAATGCAGGCACATCTGTTTTATTACAGATCATGCTGCGTCATCATAATTCATAGCATATGATAGTTGGATGAATTGCTACTGCTACATTCCTGTAAACTATTCCAAATGGTGCTGAGTTTGGAATGAATTACTAGTACAACATTCCTGTGAACTCTTCCAAATGATGCAGTTCTTCATATGAAATGCTAATGGATGCAAAGGTTCTGTTTGACAATCTCAAAACCAAGAGAGAGAAGCAGTCTTGTTCAAGGGTGAACGAACCAACTACAAAGCAGCTTGGAGCTTACTCTTATCCAAACGAGTCTTGAAACTGATTTGGATTTCGTATTGAGCTCCAAGTAGGCGCAGGCGCTTCAACCAGAACAGCTTCTTTTGCAGCTCGTGCGTTTCCGCTTTCTGTACCAGAAATTGCTTCTTGACATGCATCGAGAATTGCTCCCTGGACTTCTTGTCAATATGAGGTGATCGTAACACAGTATACAAGGATCGTGATTCAGGCAATCCAATCTTCTGAGCGTATGGAATAACCCCTTGAACCTTGTTAGCTTGGCTCATAAAAGATTTCATTATTATGCGTATCTGGGCAGCCATGACTCCGCAGCTGAAGAACTTTTGTCACTGAATGCAAATACCCGGACACCTGGAGAAGGTAAAAGTTAGCTTTGTCATGAACCACGAAGCAATTTAGAGCTTTCGACAGCAATGAAAACAAAATTTAAATAAATTTAATAAGCACTAAAAACTCAGAACAAATTTAGGCAGATGCCATTACTGTGTAGTGTTCACATGAGTGATAAATCTGTGATGTTCCAGCATACATATGAATCTAAAATGGTATAAGAGCAGCAGGAAATGAAACAGACATAAGCACTTATAAGACCCATTACATATTATTTTTGTTGTGAAAACTGCGAAAGGCAATAAGAACATGACGGTTCAAAAAATAATTTCAAATTCCAATGTTCAAGATACACAGATGATGATCCCCGTATGCATGTAAACTTGTAGATGAAGAAGTCAATACTCAACAGCGTGCATCTCTCCACTGATCTAGAGGTAATCACTGATAAGCTAGAGCAACACACTCCTCTTTCAATGCCTGCCCGCTGCCTTGGTCCAGGACCCCAACCTCTTGTTTCACCCGGCTACAACCCCTGTAACTTAGCCCCAAGGCATAGTGACAGCAGAGAAGATAATCTTCTGACAACTAGAACTGGTTTGTTGTGACTAGTATAAGAATTGAATAAACACTATAGTCTCAGCATTCAACCTTTTTAGAAGGTTAACATCATCAAATTTAAGGCCAGCAGCTTTGACCGCAGTAAGAATTGCAACATGAACAGCAGCCAAGAAAGCTAGAAAATTCACGCCACCATAAATCTCAAAAATTTACATACTACCAATTCAGAGCAAATTGAGATACATTCCTGAAAACCTGAGACTTAGGTAGCACCTAGCAAGCAAAAAGGTTACCACATGCTGTGTGGTACCCAGGAACAAATTAGCTTCTGTTGAGTAAGCAACAGAAGGCTGCGGCAGACCATCTGAACCTTACATTTCCTCAGTAAAAAAAAAAAAAAGGTGCAGAGCACAGTGATTTCAGAACAGGGAATAAGTGATGAGAGGGGTTAAATCGGTCAGGTTAAAGGAAGCAGGGAGTTACAGCAGAGAGTAACCGGCTCAACAAGCAGTTTCCAAGAGGCGCGTGATGCCCAGAGTTCCATACTTCCATGTGATCGTGGAAGGTCAGTGGCGTAGAGTGTGTATCCATGACTAGCCCATCAAATACTTTGTGATTTCACCACTAACAAATATATTATTAGCACTGATTCCTGATCTCCATTATTAGGATTAAGTTCATTTGAATATAAGCCGGAAATTTTGATAACTAGCAAACCCAAGAATGGATTCACCTCTCAAGTAACACTCTTATCTTAGGAGTAAAAATGGCAGCAACCTACACAACACACTACAGATGTTTCTGAAGCTTCACGTATGCTTCCTCCCAAACAACACACTACAACACAACACACTCTAGTCGCTATATGATCCAACAGATTGCACACGATTACAAATGTTGGAACTCAGGGCTGAAAGAAAATAGGCTAATCAATTCGTCCGACAGATTGAACCCCCCAAACATTTTGAGGAACAAACGAACTAGTAACTGTTATTAGTACTAAGGTTAAGGCAAAGATAGGAAGCTTCCAGATCTAGAAGTGAAACTAGGGTTTAAGCAAATCTGAGAATGGTGTGATGACAGAGAAGAGGGCGGATTCTCACCGGCGAGCGAGGGTGCGGCGGAAGCACGTCGCCGCTGCTCGCGGTCGCGGGATGGAGATCGGCGCCGGCGCTGGCGGCGGGCGAACTCGCGGGGAGACGGGAGATGGGGTTTTTCTTTCTTTGGGGAGACTTGGGAATTTTGTTGCGAAATGATAGGCCCCGGGCCGGAGCCCAGAAGGCCGCTTCGTAGGCTCTGCGTGGCTGGGCCTAGCATTACGGCCCAACAGCAGAACTCCTTTTTCAATTGTAATTTCTTAGAGAAAGTCTACTTTATATTCCTCAGCGTTCCGTCGTTTAAATTATATCCCTAAACCAATACCGGAATTTAAACTCGATGCAAAGACGAGGGATCTGAAGAGGATGTTTTCCTAATTTCTTCTTACCTGCAATTTATTTTCATACTTCCGAAATACCTCAAACAATTTGCCAAGAAGTGGCAAAACATTGAGGAATCCTCACAAGTCATGAATAAATGCAAATGCATACAAAATGGGAATATCTTTCCAATATTTAAAAATTTTCATTTTCATAGCAAAGGACTTGCCCTCATAAGAGTAAGTCATTTTCATTGGCTTGCAATAATGAGGCAATTTCAAGAATACTACATGCACAATTAAAATATTGTTGCAAATATACTCAAGATAAAACAACGATGCAATCATAAAAAGAAAAGTTTCAAGAAACGAATATAACTTTTTTGACAACAAACCAAATTTGATTTGTCAATAGTGGTTCACCATCTTCCCAGTGATAGTGTGTTTGAAAAAAAAACAATAATTAAATGCTTGTAAGGTAATATACATTATTTAGAATAAGATAGGTGGAGTTCCCTTCCTCTTGCGACGGTGCCGATGCAACTTCATCATGGTTGGATCATGCAAGATAGCACAAGATTTTTTTTCACATTTGTTTTTGGTTTTTTCGTGCTCCAACAGCTACTTTTGAGAGAGAGTCAACTATCAATGAAGTGAAAAGTATAATGAGATTGCTCCCGGAAGTTGAGGTTAGGCATATTGGAAGATGGTGTAATAGGGTAGCTCATGACTTAGCACAATTATAGTACAATGCATTTGTGGAGCATGGATACCCAGTGTTGAATTCATGATGTTGTAAACCTTGAGTGTAACAATCGGGCGAATTTAATATAATAGGGGTGAAAACAGAGAGGATTTGGGCAATAGCAGTCATACCTAGGGTGAAAATGAATCGGATAATATCCGATCCGATCCGTTCTGAATCTGTTTGAAATGAGAATATGGTAGGGGTTTATATAAATCCAACGATTGTGGTATCGCTAAAATCCAGCGGATGAGGATTATCCAAAGTTCCCATTGGATTATCCAACAGCCCAATTCATCAGATAACATAAACTCCTTAATTGTAGACTCTCACCGTCTCATCTCATGCTTGTGTAGCCACCACCACTCATAGAAACAACACACAATGACATAGCGAGCAGTGAGTGATACCACTCCAATCCTTCCCCTCTAACCTCCTAATCTTTGATGAGGCGAAGGTGACGGTCTACCACATGATAACCGACGGTCTTGAGAGACGTCTTTCCGGCTCTTACCTCCTAACAGCTGACTGGTTGTTGTCCTTGAGAGTGGGAGTCATGTTTAGAAATCAGATGTTATGTTGTTATGTACTTTTGTACGTTGCATTGATGTTATATGTATTACATACACATATCTATTTCCGAATAGAGTCCGCACCATTTCCATTATCCAAAACTACCCGCACCACATATGCACACCATCACACCCGCTCAGAATCCCTTAAAATATGTGGTGTAGGATATGGTCTCATCACTATTCGTCTGAATCCACTCTGTTTTCACCTCTAGTCATATCATATCCTACACTACATTTTCTAAGCGGGTGCGGATATAGATTGAATTGTTTCATATCTCGAAGATGATGGTGCACCTCGGTTCAGAAACAAATTAAAATTGTCAGACCCAATGGAGTGCATGGTGTTGGTCTTTGCTGCAGGTGTGGGTGGTGACAGCGACGTGAGACATAGACAGAGTTGAGTATTGAGAGAATACAAAGAGATGAGATGGTAACGTCATGAGGTGAGAGCTAGATAGGTTAGTTGATGGATTGGATTGTTCATGCTCTTGCGACTAAAGCCTTGGTGTTGGATCCTTGAACCTTGGTGGTTAGGAGTAAACCCCTATTCCTTGGTGTGAAGTTGGAGATTAAAGCCTTCTCTTGGTTATTAACTTGGTGAGGCTTGGGATCAAAAGAGAGTCGTCTCTTAAGAACAAGTTTAATAATATAGTCAACTATTAGCTCCAAAAATTGAACCATCATCTATAGCCAACCTAATAGCTCACTCATACAATAGTTAGCTATAGATATATATCACATCATTAAAACCTAATTCAGCCATCTCTCACATAGTTTATTTGAGCTCGTGCTGAAGCTAGCTAAGAATCTGTAGTCCACTTTTCTTCTCTTTCCTCCACGTAAGCACAAATCTGATGTGGTAACTTGTACAACCATCTTACATCACTTTATTGTACCAGCTCTAAGAAGCACCTCAATGAAGAGTAGGATCTTTGGATCAGAACTTCATGAAAAAAAAAAATCCTTTTGTCTGTGTGTTTTTGTTCCCTTTTTGTGTTTGGAATCACTTCTCTCTTTTCCCTAAATATTCCTTTCGATATTATTCCTTGTTCACTTTGTTGGAGAAGCTCCAACTATACTGGAATCTCTAGTAACAAATACCAATATCCTGTTGAATAGTTCGGTCCAAGCAGAAATCCTCAACCGGAATCTCCATACTTGCAAATGGATATTCCGACGGATATTCGGTAGCCCCCCTCCCCCCTCCCTTCCCTCCATGGCTCCATGCTCCCTGTGCACGACATCAGGACCTCTTCACTGCCAAGCCTCGTAGTGCATCACATATCTTTGGAAGTTGGCACTTAAGAAGCTAATTTTTGTATGCATAGCTGCAATGTGTTGGGCAGTTTGGATAAGTAGGAATAATGTGGTATTTAATGGTTACATCGCTAACTCTTTTGCGTAGGTGATTTTCAGGGGCACGCATTTGGCAAGACTTTGGTCGCTGTTCTTAATGAGGATGATGGCAATATAGTGAAGGTTCTATGCAAAACCTTGGAGATGAAACTTCTGGAAGTCTAATCTACCTATGGTTGGAACTTCACAAGAAGAATTGAAGCTTAGTTTTGGTTCTTCTTTCTTGTGGTGGTTAAACTTGTTATGTCGTCAATGTTTCACATGTAATGGGGAGAGTATAAGTATTCTTGTATGGACATTTATGGTTGTATACATCCTTTTCCATAAATTAGCTGTGTTTTTAATCCATTATTAAAAAAAATCTCATACACTCTAAGATGAGAGAGCGTTACCGGCCTCTCGGTGCGATGGGCCTGGGCACTGGCTCTAGGTTGCCCGGCCCTGGCTTCGCTGCTCAATATAAAAAGCCATAACATACGAACATCATATACTTTCAGTAGAAAGTATATGTGCGCATGCATGATTCAGGGTATCACGATTTGAACCCGTTGCCTCTAACACATCAAATGTGTTTTATCTGATTTGAGCTTTGAAGCACTTCCTAACCATAGACGATATCCCTCGAAGTGAAACTATACAAAATAGGCCCTAAATTTATACTTGAATTTCTAACCCATTTTTTCAACTCCAGATGTACACATCTAAGGAGAATGCCCCGGATCAGTCGCTCGGGGGAGGGAGGAATATCAGGCGCTCCCTCCCCATCACGCGCATTGCCTGCCCCTGGGCCCCACCACGTCTCTTCCCTCGCCTGCCACTTATCTCCACCATATACTTCATTGCAACAAATTACCCACATATTTTGAAAACCCTCTATTAAGGGAATTCGTTTCATTTTTTGTTCCACGAAAAATGTTTCACCTAGTGTACCCACAATGTTTCACTATGTATGGTTGTTTAGTTCACACCAGAATTGGAAGTTTGGTTGAAATTGGAACGATGTGACGGAAAAGTTGGAAGTTTGTGTGTGTAGGAAAGTTTTGATGTGATGGAAAAGTTGGAAGTTTGAAGAATAACTTTGGAACTAAACACAATGATAATTCAATAATAAGCTAAAAAAAATTCATCGGAATATATCCATGTGTGGTTTTGTTTTAAAGATTTAATTGCAACGAATTTAATGGTGCAATCGGATCATGATTTGGATAAATAATTTAAGAGAAAAATTAGTTTAGAGTAGTTTTGTACGTATGCGTGGCGTTGACGTTATGCTGACGTCAACGCCCGATTTTTCCCTAAATCAATCGGGCGCCCGACACGTAGGCTCGTCCCACATCTAATGAAATAACTATCGACGAACAAGAGAATACCTTCTTTGGTAGTTGTGTTTTAACTCTCAAATGATGCATTAGCGATCTTTCGCTTGAAACTGTGCTATTTGGTAAGCGGGCAACCCTACCAGTTTTTACGAATAGCAAGTTATATTTTCTCTTTTATTAAAAAAAGAACAGGGGAAAGTTACAATTCTAAATCCATGCATTATGCCTGTTGGAGAATTTTCAAAGTATGCCACTCAATTTGCACCACCTTCAGGATTTGCCACTTAATTCGTACCACTTTCAAAACAAGCCACCGAGCACGCGAATTGTTTCATTCCATGACACTCCGTCTCTCCGAAGTTACGCCCGTCGCCCATCCGTACCGTGCCGTCCATTGCGTCATGTTGCTGCCGCCAGCGTGAGGGAATTAGGAGCTTGGCCGGTGTTGGGGAGAAAGAGCTCGCCATTCTGGTGCAGGGAGGAAAAGCTCTCTAGCATCTGCGGGGGAGAAGCTTGGCAACCTGGGGAGGAGGAGCTACGCCGGCGCGGGAGGAACAGCTCGCCGCGGTGGGGAGAGCTCTGCCGGCATGGAAGGAAGAACTCGCTGGCGTGGGGGAGGAACTCTTCGGTGGTGCCCGACTCAGACGGACGTTGTGACACGGGCGGGCGACGGCGCTCCGCTTCAGAGGGACAGAGTGACACGGAATGAAACAATTCGCGTCCTTGGTGGCATGATCTGAGAGTGTTACAAATTGAGTGACATATTCTGAAAATTCTCGGCCTGTTGGGCAGCTCTTTACGGCGCTGCGCAATAGCCTGTAACTAGTTCTTTCACTACAGCAACTAAGCAACTGTTGGCTATCATATCAAACAGTGCATGCATCATGCTGCCAACACAAAGCCATTAAGGCAGCGCTCGAGAGGGTGGGAGAGTGAGCTTGTCTGTTTCGTTTTCCGCGCGCACGTTTCCCAAACTACTAAACGATGCGTTTTTTGTAAAAATTTTCTATAGAAAAGTTGCTTTAAAAAATCATATTAATCCATTTTTAAAATTTAAAATAGTTAATACTCAATTAATCATGAGCTAATAGCTCACCTCGTTTTGCGTATCTTCCCAATCTTCTCAATCTCCTTCTCCTCAAACACACCCTAACTTGCAAATCTAACCAGCATTGGTCGACTCTAATCTGAGTTACAAATCTGACTATAAGTCATTCTAACATTTTCCACATTCATACTGTGAAACGGAGGGAGTATGTGGGAGGGAATATATGACCGTGAGGTGGTGTTTGGATCCAGGGACTTAACTTTAGTCTCTGTATTTAGACACTAATTTAGAGTATTAAATATAGACTACTTACAAAACTAATTTAATAAATAAAAGCTAATTCGCGAGACAAATTTTTTAATCCTAATTAATCCATAATTAGAGAATGTTTACTGTAGCATCACATAGACTAATCATGGATTAATTAGGCTCAATAGATTCATCTCGCGAATTAGTCCAAGATTATAGATGGGTTTTATTAATAGTCTACGTTTAATATTTATAATTAGTATCCAAGCATCCGATGTGATAGGGAATTAAAAGTTTTAGTCCGATCTAAACAGGGCCTGACTTACATTACAAGCCAAGCAAGGATGACCGTGAAATAGCAAAAAAAAAAAAAAAAAAAAAAAAAAAAAAGGTGACGGTGAGTAAAGAACAATCGGCCGTTGATTTTTCAAGAAACGCACAGCCGTTGGATTAGATGAACAACTTCTACCTTCTACCTGTACAACACATGGGGAGAGGGGAGACCCCATGCCTCTCTTGCCTGCCTTTTAATTGCTGGATTATGGTTCAATTCAAGGCTGTTGGTTGGTACTCTCTGCCACTTCTATAAATAATAAAACAAAAAAAAAACACAGTTTGTTTTTTTTTTTTTTGTGAATCCTATGACAATATATGCCAAATTATCAAATCTATAACAATCCACAAAAAGAACGGCGAGAAATTCGCATGGATTGCTAGATCACCAAGCCATCGATCAAGCTGGCAGAGCAATAGCATAGCAGTCAAAAATGTAAACTGCAATTAGGAATCCACAAGAACATATATTTATTTCAGCATCATCCATGGACAGACACACTGGAGACTGGAGAGAGATGGGAGATCAGATCGAGCTCGTAGGCTCACGAATTCCAAGCATATAACAACAACTACAATCTTTTTCACCACGACGGCCCGGATCTCACTACTTACTTACCGCTGCTAAAACGCAACGCCCATGTCTTCTTGGATCAGTTGGTGGCGGCGGCGTCGGCCTCGTCGGCGGCGGCGGCGTCCTTCTTCTCCGGCTCCGGGGGCGCCGGGTTGAGCTGGAAGGCGGTGACGGGGAGGGCGCGGCCGAGGCCGGCCGGGGTGCGGAAGACGAGCTTGGTGCCGGAGGGGCTGAGGACGATCTCGGAGATGGAGACCCAGATGAGGAGCTCCTTGCTCTTCACCCCGGCGACGCCGTGCATCCGCCCCTGCTCCACGAACGCCGTCACCTCGCCCGCGTACCACACCTGCTTCCCGATGGTGTCGAACGTGTGGGTGGCGCCGCCCGCCTGGGTCTGCCGGAGCCACACGAACCCGGCGGCGCGGTTGTACCCGACCTCCTCCAGGGACGGCAGCGGGAGGAGCCCGTCGGGGAGGCCGAGCTCCACCAGCAGCTCCCGGGCCTTCCGCTCGCAGAGCTCGTGCCCCGTGTGGACCTCCGCGCCCGACCGGTGCTCCTCCACCAGCTGCGACGCCATCGCCGGAGTTGGGTTGGGGGTTTCTTGGCTTGCCGGAGGCCCGGAGTTGGGGAATTTGGGGGAGGGATGATGCGATGGAGAAGGTGATAGGGGAGCTCGCTTTTTATACGCGGTTTTGGGAGAGTTTTGGGGGATGGGAAGAGGAGATTCCGTGCAGCATTGAGCTGGAATTGGAATTGGAATTGTTTGGGGGAATTAGGTGTTTTAGTTCTATCTGTGACAGCGAAAGCGAAGAGGAGAAGGGGGGAAATCTTCCATAAAAGGCATCTACATTTGTGATATTTGCATTTGAAATCCATGGTCACCATGCCACTACAAATATATCAAATTAGAAAAATATCACTACTATTCGTGATATCAGGTAAATGCCACACCAATCTTCTAAAATTAGAACCATGCTACTCCATCGCAATTTATGTTGTCCATGTCACATTTTCTGACATCAGGGCCTTCGTCTCCTTGTCGTCTTCGTCTGCAAGCAGCAAGCCTACGCCGGAGGCTAGCCAGCGAGCTCCGGGAAGGCTAGATGGTGGTCGTGGATGGCGACGACTCCACGCGGTGGTCGTGGACGGTCGAAGAGGGAGCCAAAGGAGATGAGCGCGAGGAGATCCTCGACAGACAAATCGGCGCTGGAGAAGGAGGGCACAGCGATAGATGGGGGAGGGGCGGGACAGGAGGAGAGCTCCTCAGCGAGGGCAGCGGCGAGCAGGACGCGCATCCGCTCGAGCTCATCGATGAGCGTGATGATGACAGGTTGGGATCTCTGCCTAGATCTGGTGAGAGAGAAGCCACCACCGAGCTACCGAGGTCCCGCCATGGCTCATCCGTCCCGCCGCTCGCTCGTCGCTTGTCAGTGCGGGAAGAGGCGGTGAGGGTGGTGGTTGCTCGTGGAGCATCGATGGGCTGGAGCATGGGGGCATGGTAGTGGCGACGCGCGACGACGAGGAGCTGCTGTCCAGGCGCGACGACGACGAGGACCATGTCGTCATGGTCGACGACCTCCGCTTATTTCTTCCGTGCCAGGGAGGAGGCCGAGCCGCACGCCGCCGCTGGAGGCCGCGGACGCAGAGCTCTCCTTGTTCTCCCCCGTGTGTCGGTGCTGCTGCTACTTGCCAGCGTTGACACCGGAGTTGAAGAAGCCGATGAGGTTGACAAAGCACACGCCACAGATGAAGAGAATGTGGATCTAACGAGGATGACAGGAAAGTGGACGGTGGCATGGTTACAATTTTATAAAATTTCAGTGGCACCAAATCGATATCGTGAATAGTAGTGACATTTTTCTAATTTGACATATTTGTAGTGGTATGGATCCAACTAACCTAAAGAAGAACATGGTGATTTTGTGCTCCGAGGAATGTCTGTCATCCTCTTCGGAGAAGAAATTAGAGTTGGCGAGGACATCAAGCTTACTGGAGATGACGAAGAATGCTTACAAAGTAATGGTTTTAACTTGCACAATGTCCCAAGAAATTTAGGCCCTGTTTGATTCAGCCCTTGGATTATTATAAAATAGATTATTAGGTGTAAGCTGAAATAAACAAATAGTTTATTATAATAGATTATTACAATCCACTTTAAAGGTGCTTTTTTTAGCTAACAAACAACTAATAATCTAAAGATAGCTTATTCTATCTCAACTTATTATAATGCATCTTATAGTAATCTGACTCAATAATCTGGATTATAATAATTTTAAGCTGAAACAAATAAGGCCAAGTATGTAGGCTAAACTTTATAATTACTCTTTCCATTTTATATTATAAGTCGTTTCGACTCTTTTTTCTAGTCAGGCTATCAAGTTTATAAAAAAAGTTATTAACATCTACAACACCAAATTAGTTTTATTGAAATTAATATTTAATATATTTTGATAATATGTTTATTTTGGGTTAAAAATGTTGCTATATTTTTTCTATAAACTTAAAAATTATTGATTAGGAAAAAAAATCAAAACGGCTTATAATATGAAACTGAGGGAATAAATGATAAATCCTTGTTTTTGAGTTTTCAAACTAAATTAAAGTGTTTTAGGATATAGAAGACAAAGGCGTTAATTCCTAAATATAAAATGCTTCGATGCATATTTGGTCGATCTACTCGTATTTAATATCACACCATACGAAACTTAGTTATAGCTAAAGTGTGATAATTAAAGTAATAGAGGTGCATGGCATGTTTGTATGAGGAATTAAAGATTTTGGCGTACCAGAACTGTATCGATGAAGCAAAATCTGCCAAAAATTTGTGATAAGGCTCAACAAACTGTGTGGTAGTTAACCAAACCCTCCTGATACCATTGCCACTAACATGTGATCAGTTTAAGGTTTGTCGAGCCTACATGTCAATGATAAATGTCACGTGACTTTGATTTTGAAGATAGAGAATCCTAATTCATGAGCACGATGATGGCGTTCGCGTGCCGGGCGTCTGCACAGCAAGCCTCTATCGTTCTCTATAGAACATCAATCGCTGTTAAATTTAAATTTTAAAAAGATGATTGTAAAGTTTTTATCAAATTTTATTTTTCAGCATTGTCATTTAAAGTCACTAATAACACATATATAAATTTTTTAGCTGCAAATTACTTTCTTTCTAATATACCGTATGACGTATTATCTGCATTTGACCAAAGGATGAGGGCCACATTGTGTGCACATGAGACCTCCCCCACGAGGAGTGTCATACAATATCACTTGTGCTAGATTTCACCTTTTGTTTTACCATGCACTCAGCACATCTTATTTACAGACCCTCGCGAAAAATCGAAATATGTATTAGTGCATGATTAATTAATTATTATGAAAAAATGTTTAAAAATAGATTTATCTCTGTTTTAATAGATAACGCCATTGATTTTGAACACACATTTGATCATTCATTTTATTAAAAAATTTACATAATTATAGTATATTTTATTGTGATTTGTTTTATCACTAATGTCGGTGACATGGGACCGGGAGTATCATGACTAGAGGTTTGGGCAGGAGCAATCACCCACGTGGCCTGACCCCCTCGGGGGGGTCGGGCCCGAGGGTGATGTGGCCGCCCCCCTCTTTGTCTCCCCGAGGGGTCGGACCGCTCCCGTTTCGGCCCCGAGGGCTGAGGCGCCCCGACCCCTTGTGGGTTTGGCGCCGCGTGTATGGGTTAGGTGAGCACAACGGGGCTCACCTAACCGCATTTATTGCGGTTTAGACGAGCGCGTCACGCCGCATGTAACGCAGTGCAGTGCGCTCGTTTATCCGGTCTGTGACTGGTCACAGACCGATCAGATCGTGGGTTAGGTGGCGACAGGCGGTCTGACGCACGCCTCGCCCCATCCCGTCAGGATGAGAGCCTCCAAGCACTCGTCCCTAGCCGGAACCGGCGTGTTAGCTCCTGGAGATGGCACGTTGGTCCCGGTCAGATATATGCCAGGCTTCATCCTAACCATTACAAGCAAGATATTGTATGAAGAAGGGCGAGCATGCAGATTGCTAGACTGACACGTGGTGGGCAAGAATGACCGATTTGTGACCGGTCTGACACTGGTCATGTCGTCGGCAGACAACCATGTTCCCACGTTGCACCTGCTTCCGGCGGAGTGGAGGTAGGTATGGGCCATCCCATCAGAAGGTCATTCGGACAGCAGCCATTGCAAGTCTCCGCCCATTTATGAAGAGATGACAGGGTGATCCCCGAGGTCAGACGAGTGAGGACGCGTGGCCACACTCAAAAACAAGCAGTGTTTTTAGCTTTCTAGAGAAGGCAAGCCAAGTTGGAGTAAAGATAGGATAAGTCCCCAACCAAAAAGAGAGATAGGTAGAGGTGGTGCATGTGGTATCCCCTTGAGATATAAAAGGAGGACCTTGCCCACTTAGGAGAGGGGGACGAAAAGAAGAAAGGAGAGAGGAACTGGAGAGTAGATCCCACGAGAGGAAAAAAGGGAGAAGAGGGTTTCTAGAGTAAGAGCTCTCTGGCTCTCCAGCTCTTTGTAGCTTCTTCATACACAGATCCACCAGAACATAGGAGTAGGGTATTACGCTTCTCGGCGGCCCGAACCTGTATACTTCGCCCGTGTCTTGTGCTTTTTCCATTCTCGCGAACTTTCCACAGACTAGGAGCTTAGAATCTCACCCAGGGCCCCCGGCCGGACCGGCAAAGGGGGGCCTGCGCGGTCTCCCGGTGAGGAGCCCCACGCTCCGTCAACTGAATATGATTTATATCTTATATTTTTGCACAAAGTTTTTAAATAAGACAATGGTCAAAAGCGTGTCAAAAAGTCAATGGCGTCATCTATTAAAAAATGGAGGGAGTATTTTTTTAGCAACTTTCATATAGAAAATTTTTAAAATTTCATACTGTTTAGTAGTTTGCTAAGTATGTGTGTGAAAACGAAGAAAGAAAGTTGGAAACATAGCCTTTAGAACAGAGATATTTAACCATTTGCCCATTTAGATGTGGCAATTAACTTTTTGCCACTGGACCCACATGTCATTGAGATAGGGGTGGCAAATAGTTATTTGCCAAATCTAAAAGTGGTAAATAGTTAAAAGCCCCTTTAGAACACCGCCTAACAAACATAGGGATATAGGAATGCTAGGTTACAGCAAGGAGATTATCATCCTTAACACCTCCCTTCCCTCTCTTACGGTGGACAATTAACATATTGCTACTTTCTCTCTTCACAAACTCTCTCCCACGTCAATGAAAATTGACGTGGATAGATTTTACCAGGGGGTGGATAGATTTTAGTATTTTACGGCTGGCACACACCCGCCGTACATGTCCTATAGTTTTTAAGGATCCAACTGCAAAACATCGTTTCCAGGAGGGGCTAACTGCAAGTGTTCGCTAGCAGCAAACCTGCAAATCGCAGTTGCATGCTGAGAAGAAAAACAGTACTGCTGTTTAGTGTTATCTTGTTGCAGGACAGTTAAGGATATTATGGTCGTGGGACCAGGAAGACTTAATTTGAGCTCAGGAAACAGTCGCCATACCTCTGTATTATGGGCATCAATTGATGCACCGAATTGGGCAGGCACACTTGCCTGTACTGACTAAGATTCCACTGATAATTGTGTGCGTTTGCTAGAGAATCTTTTCTTCGAGTAACTGTTTTTGTTTGGTGGGAGTAACATTAGATAGATTTAGTGCACTACTATTTTTTTTTTACGGTTCTCTACTAAAGTTTATTAATTAATACTGTTTTTATAAAAGATGTATAACTTAGAGCATCTACACTATAAGAATGCATACTAATATTTACTGATATACTCCCTCTATCTTAAAAATACTAAAAGAAAAGTTTAAACATAAATACAAAATATTTGCAGCGGGTATTTTTAAACATATAGCAAAAAATTTTGAGTTTATAGGGTAGTAAATCGACTTGGCAACAAATTACGCAGCTTAAATCATGTGCACCATTTAGGTCTACTATTAGACAAGGTTAAAAATAACGGTTCTTAAAACAAACAGTTACCCAAAAATGGTTAAACAGTTGTTAGTGCCGTTTACCGAATGAATGTTCAAATTTAAAATTATGAATGAAAGGATTGGTTGGATTCCATAGGAAACCTGGTTTTAATTCAAATGGAGTGGGGTGGCGACAGTCGTGGAGGTGAGGAGAATCGAGGTCCACGGTGACGGGTGGTCAAGGTGGCGAGCTCCCAATGGCGCGGATCGAGCCAGGGCGTGACCGACGAGCTCCTGGCGGGGCACAAATCGGGATGTGTGAGCTCTAGGTCCTCTTCGCCATTATTATCTTCCTCTTCCCTCTCTTGTTTGTTTAGCTGCTCCCCCCCCCCACCCCGCCAGATGCGATGCCACCGGTGGCCTCATCCTGTACCAACCTCTCTACTCTCAAGCTCGGGGCACACGGGGGTTTAAGTGGAGCAATGTTCAAAATAGCCGGCTATAGCCACCGCTATAGCGGGATATAGCGAGGATAGTTAGCTTTTGACGCTAAACGATGTTTTCCGCTAATAGCAGCAATTAGCCGGCTAAATCCGCTAAATTACACTTCATTTAGCGCCATTCAGTTTGCAATTTGTGCTTGGGCCAAAATCCAGAGCAGGCCCTGGGCCTTCTCCAAGTCTCGCTGGTGGCCCAAAGGGGAGGTATAAGAGCAAGCTAGCAAGTAGCAAGGCAGCAACCCTAGCCATTCCTCAATCCTCTTGACCTCTCCTCTCCCCCAAAAGAGCGGCGACGGCGGCGGCGGCGGCAGCGGCCATGAGCCTGTGATATACGTCGACCTGCGACACGATTCTTTGGTGGCTGGGCTGCGGAGTTAGAGTCTCGGAGGCAGCGACGGCCTCGACCTGTAGACTCGCGACTTGGGGCTGCTGAGGAAGAAGTTTCTTTCGAGTTTTGAGTTTTGACGCCATGCCCTAGCCGGAGCAACAAGCAAGTCAGACAGGCAAGTTTAATTTTCTTCTTTTCTTCTTCTAAACTTAGTATTGTTCCTTTTGCTCCTTTCAAATGTCAGGCAATGAGGATAGACAGAGGATTAGATAGATGGAAGATTAGAACTTGGACCATGTTAGTTCATGATTTTTTCCTGATTCCATGTTTATATGCATAATTCTTGACTGATTTCTGTCAGGCAATTACAAAACCGCTAAATGGGATTAGCGGCGCTATAGCCCGCTATAGCCTTTCTTAGCCTCTACAGATACCAGCCGCTAAAAGCCATAGCCAGCTATTTTGAACATTGAAGTGGAGTTGGCCAATGGAGCTCGAAGCGGTGCGGATTTGGGTGGCATAGGCCGACAGAGCTCGGGGCTTCCAACCGCCGCCTCTTGTTCACACCGCCTCCCTACTCTTCAGTGTGCCGCCATCCACCGTCCCCCTCCTCGTCGCCAAGGTGCTGGGGCAGATCAGGATGCCGTCTCCGCCGCTCATCCTCTAAAGAGTTGCCGCCTACCTCCCTCAGGCACGACACGAAGGAGCTCGATGGTGATAGCGACGGGAAGCTCCGTGTGGCATCATTCTTCTTCGCGTTCAGTCCTTTTTGGTTGTCGCCGCCACTCAAAGCTCTGTGCTGGGGAACAGGGGCACCGCGTAGTAGCCTCATGGGCCTGACAAAGGAGGAGACCCTAGGAGGGTGGGTGACTGACTGATAGGGCCCATGTGTCAGGTTCGATGTTGATGGCTGGTGGCTGGCAGTGGCGGCGACGATTCCTGGCCAAGAGCGCACAATTCCCAGCCAGCGAGGGCATTGCCCATGTGTCGCACTACGATTCCATGCAGCATGCAGCTTTTCGAGAGACGGCGAAGCATTGCGGCCTACGGCGAGAAACTGCGAAGACGGGATGGGGGTCAACCGTGAAATTGGGAGCGTTTGAATCAAGTGGCACACAGTGTTATGGAAGACGAAATACGGATGTCGGACGGGGAGAGTACTGCCAAACGATTAATCGGAATACGGATGATTAGTCGGAATATGACGGAAATTTAACGTTTTGCAAATATAAGTACATAGTTAATAATAGTTTGTCCTTTTAGAGGTAATTAAATCCATATGAACACATTCTAGTTTCCTAGTATATATATTTAAATAGAACAACCATAACATGACATTAACTTAACATACACGTACTAAAGTTAATAATGCAAAAAATATCATAATGCATATTTATGCATTAACTAGTGGTAGGTTCAGTTCATAATGCCTGCCATTGCTGCCATAACAAATTATATATAATAATACCATGATAATTTGCATTACACGTTATTGAAATCTTATACTAGTATTAGTGCATTTGAAAAATATTTGGTCTTCAAAGAGATTAATATAGTAGTACATGCATGCTGTACAGGAGTACGAGAGAAGACAACTAACAGGATAGGCTATCGTGCGTGAGCTGGGCCCAGTGAATTTGATCATGCCCGATTATATACTGCCAATACGGCCGATTAGTCGGAAAAACGCTGGATTAATCGGTAATAACAGGAATTACGCGTTTTTGGACGACTAATGTGACGGACTGCTTACCGTCACCGTTTTAACGGGCGTCATAGCGGCCGTATCAACCGTTTTCCACAACGCTGGTGGCACATGCTGTTTCACTAATTAAGCTGAGTTTTTTTTTCACTTTCCCAACTCAAGTTTTTTTTTTCACTTTCCCAACTCAGCTCTCTTATTTTTTGCGTGCATGCCTTTGAAACTACTAAACGATGTGTTTTTTTTAAAAAAAAGTTCTATACAAATGTTTTAAAAAATCATATTAATTCATTTTTCAAGTTATTTTAGCTAATACTCAATTAATTATATGTTAATAAGCCACAATATTTTCGTGCTGCCTTAGTGGACCCAGATATATTGTCAATGGCAGATGCGGCGGTGTTGGCAGAATAGACACCATGCACCACTACTGTTGTTTTAAATAGTATATATAGCTATTCTTAAAGCATGTCTAGATCCGTAGAGAAAATAGGAACGGAGGATGAAACAACATTTAACTTTTAAATCCTGGTGATATATCGGAGTCCTATACATTTGCTACACTATTTCATCCCATAGACTGCCCCACTTCAGACAACTAAATGATCGGATCAATGTATCTATCGATCAGTAGAGCGTTGATTTGGACAACTGTACCTTTCATGGGATAATTGAATAGTTGGGACCTTATTTGCTACAATTGAATTTAGACGTATATTTCAATGTGTTAATTAAACAGTTGGGACCTTTGCTACTATTAAGTTTAGACCTACATTTCATAAATTTCGTGTATTTAACAAAGCAGTTCGACATTGCCTTCAGGTCGAACGAACGTGGCAAAAATCTCCATCAAGACAGCGACAATTGTCTTGTAGACGAATTTACAGAATTGCGGCAAATGCCTTTGTTTTTTAAATGAAAATCCCAATCAACTTTAGCAGCATGTAGATCAGACGTTAATCCTTATTGGGCCAGAGATAGTTGGGCACTTTTTTTTTAAGAACCCATGCATTTATTCAATATATAGAAGATTACATATATATATATATATATATATATATATATATATATATATATATATATATATATATATATATATATATATATATATATATATATATATATATATATATATATATATATATATATATATATATATATATATATATATATATAAACTAGACATACATGAGTGATGGATTTGGATCAGGTGCGGTCACAATAGTGACTGCAACTTAAACAATAGCCGTACGCATCGTTGGATACAAGCTGGACAGCCTAGATCGCGCATTGTACCGTCGACAACACTGTAGCAATAAATACTGTAGCACAGAGTACTGTTCACATGGCTACTGTAGCTTTGATCTAACCCGTTGATCGCAAAAAATAGACGGCCAAAGTTGCGTGCAGTTGTTAACTTGCAATCACTAGTGTGACTACACCTGATCCGAATTCACGAGGGATGATAACATCTCTAGAAGAAATAGTGATTAATTTGCCCACAATAGGACAAGACAGACATACATCACAATTTGCAGAAAGACCTCTAGAAGATAAACAAATTACATAGAGATCCTAAAAATAAGCAAAGAAGGACTCTAAAAGAAAATTAAAAAGCAATCAAGTACTTACTTTGCTTCTTCTTCCGATCCGATGACCAAAACAATAAAGTCGATAGTGGCGATGGCGAGAACGAGGTTGACCGCAAAAGATAGTATCGAAACACAAATCCAACGGGGGTCTCTTATAAGTAGAGGTTGAAACAGATTCAATAAATAGGAGAAAAATCAGTCTAGCCTTGAAAACACACCATTGAAGACAAAGAAGGACATCAAATCGGTAGGAATAAACTTGCCGGAGTTGGTCTGAAAGGCCGGTGCTATCTTGCCGTTGTGGAGGAAGAAGACCTTCCACCAAAGGACATATCGGCTGCACCTGTGGACCAGAACTTCTCAGCCATGCAAGACAGCAAGCAGGATGAAGACATCGTCATCTCCCTTGAGCTGTGCATGAAAGGGAAAGAAGAAATCTTAACATGAGATAAACTCGATCTATAATGGGATAGACCTAACTGCAGGATGAACCCGACCACCCACTGGACTCCCCTCCCCTTGTCGATGACCAGTGGCCACCGAAGACAGAGGGGGAAGGGAGGCGAACAGAGGAAAGCTAAAGACACACTTTTTTTTTTTGCCGTCGCATAGACTCTCAGCCTCCACCGACATAGAGAGAAAAAGTGACCTCTCCTATGGTTGGGCACTTGGGTTGGACATATTGTCCAAAAGAAGGACAAGCATGCCCTCATTCTACACCTATATGTATACTAGCATTGTGGTCCCTTTTCGGGTTTCTTTGCATCGCATAAATTTTACAGCATATTTTTGTTTGAATTAATATTGTGCTCTTATCCTCATTTCACGTAAAATGTTTGCACTCGGTGTTACAATCCATTGGCATCCATCTTTATCACTAGTGCTTCTCTATATGGCTAGACAGGTGGGATCGACTAAATCATGTGTTACTACAATGAGAATTATCTTGATGTAGTAGTAGATACTGACACGTGGATCTGGACCCACGAGCTGGGACTTGGGCCGTGCCGGGCTAGCACGGCCTGGCCCATCGTGCTTCGTGCTAGAACAGGCCGTGCCGGCCCAGCACGGCCTACTAATCGTGCCGGGCCGTGCTAGGCCGAGGTGGAGAAGAAAGGACCCAAGCACGGCCCAAAGCACGGCGGGCGCTGTTCGGGCCGTGCCGGCCCAAGCACGACCCACTTGTTACCTTGCCGCCGCCGCCGCCTAGTTGCTTCGCAGCGCGCCGGTGCCCGCCGCCGCCTGTTGCTCCGCACTGCGCCGACGTCGATCGGCCACGCATGCACGCACACTGAACGGCAACGGCACGCACGCACACTGAAGTCTGACCACGCGGCCACGCGCCCACGCCCATCTGCATGGTACAACAATAGTCAACATGCGACCATGCAGGCATGCACATCTGCATGGCACTGTTCCCTTGATAGTTGAGAAGGAGTAATTCCATTCAGATAACGCGTTCAGATATCGTCACAGGAGTTACGTTCCATTCAAAACAAAACAGAAATCACCATCTGGGCTCCCCGGCATGCACGCACGCACTCGACGCTCGAGGCACCTGCCTCCTGATCATCTCGCACAGTCGCGCTCGAATTTTTTTTATTTTTAATTTTTTTTATTAAAAGTTTTACAAAAATAATTTTCCATTTTGAAAATTGACGGAAGTAGTCGCCTACCGCCCTCTCAGAGGGCGGCGAAAATGACGTGGCAGACGGCCGTTCGCTCTCGGGCGACGGCCGTCAACGAAATTTGCAGGCGGCCCCCTTGCCGCCCTCCGCGAGGGCGATTTTGTACTGTGCGGGGGGCCGCCTGCAAATGGGCGGCGAGGGTGGGCATGGAAATTTGCAGGCGGCCCCCTTGCCGCCCTCCGCGAGGGCGATTTTGTACTGTGCGGGGGGCCGCCTGCAAATGGGCGGCGAGGGGGCATGGAATTTTGCAGGCGGCCCCCTTGCCGCCCTCCGCTAGGGCGATTTTGTATTGTGCTCTATATTTTTGTATAAATATCAATAGTTATCAAATCATTTTATATTGAAAACTATACAAGATTAAAATCTCCAAGACTGGTAAAATACAATTTTATTATTTTTTAGGGCATATTTGGATTGTTACCGTACAAATATTTTTTTACCGTACAAATATTTTATTAATTTTTAGGGCATATTTGGATTGTTAGTGCCAAATTTTTCTTCACGACCAAATATTTGGTAAGGTAAAATTGCATTTGATCATATTTGGTTTGCTGCCAAAATGTAAAATTGTAGTGAAGAATGTTCTACATAATCTCAAATCTAGATTACGTATTACCAATGAATAGGCTTTCATTTTCGTGTGTTGTGTGATAGTGGGAAAGAAGATATGAAGAGGTTGCCTTCAGATTGTCAATTATATAGCGTCGTTTTCACTGCAATATATGTGAACTCAATGAGATACATTATTCATTAGATGTGACAAGACGATCACGCGTGGGCGTGATTCACTTTATGTAAACAGGCAGCGCCGAAAGTTGATAGTGATAACTCGAGCTGCCGCTTTTCATGTGTGCTGTTGTGGACTGTGCGCGCTACTGGATCTGACACTACCGTGCAGCGCCGAAAGTGTGTTGTCGTGAGCATAAGTTGTTCTAGCACCATATGAATGAAAAGAACTATGTAGACGAGACAAACACAAGTAGTACTGCAGTAGTAATAGCAAAAGTAGTACTGCTTTACAAGTTTGTAAGCCAAAAGAAACGGTCACATAAGGACTGAAGAGGTAGAACACTACTGACGAGGCCTCTTACCCCTGTCCCTCCTACCCTGCGCCCTAACGTGCCCGTGGGAGTACGTGAGTCGGTCCGGGGGTACGGCACGGCCAACCCGTCCTGCCTGTACAGGTGTGACCTCTGGCTGCTCCTGAGTGTGCGCCTCTGGAGCTCCTCCAAGCTGAGAGGAGCCTAGTACGTCGTGGTGGTCTGCACCGTGCAAGTCGTCGTCGTAGAACTGGCTAGTAGGACCAGTCCTACCGGCGTGAGACGAAGAGGCCCCAGTACCGAAGATCCCGGCTGCAAATCCTGCTGGACAAGGACCATCAGTTTCGTACAGGTAATTAACAGTATTAATAAAAAGTAAAGTACCGTGTGGGCGAGGGATCGACGCTCCGTGAGAGGAAGAGCTGGCGAACGCGCCCGAAGAGGTGGCGAACGCCCCTGCGGAGCTCGTGGAAGCGCCGGTCGTGCCTGCGAACGCGCTCGAAGGCAGACGAGGTCCTGCGATGAGGAAACGTGCAGTTAAAACATGGTGACATAATCGTGCAAAAGCTGAAACAAAAATGAACTTATATCTGGGCTGAACTGTACCGTGCAAAATAGGTGCCGTAGGTCGAGGTCCTGCTCCGACGGTAGGCGCGCGAGGCCGTGGTTGTACCGGACCAGCTGGAGGTACGACGTCCACGGCGCTGCGACAGGAGAAGACGCGCATGACCGCACGCATCTTCTCCTGCATCCGGTCGAAGGTCGCCCTCTGCTCAACGTCAGTCAAGTGCAAACCTCTGTTCAACCTCACTTGGACTGCGGTGATATCGGCACTGATATCCCGTGCGGCATCAGCCTATGCAAGATGGAAATAACAAATTCAGTAGTTGTCCTATATTATGCAAGATAAATGAAATAATTGTAAGAAGTAATACAAATTGGACGTACCGCCACGAAGTAGTCTCGGTCACGGTGCGTGGGATACGCGTCCGTGACAGCGGCAACGTGCGGCTCTGGGGCGTCTGGAGTGAAGGTCACACGCGCACGAGTGCGAGGAAGGTACCAGCGAAGGTACTCACAGTAGTTCTCCTCCGTGTGTGGGAAGAGCTCGTTGATCACCTCCTCTGTAGCTAACACCCAGTCGTCAACGTACTGCTGTACACGTGGAGCCCAAAGTGCGCCTGCTAGCTGTCCCCGTCGAGTCAACCTGTGAAGAGAGGTAAATTATATGGCTCGATGAAGTAATTATCATAAAAATTTAGAAATGAACAATCCGAACTCACGAGTGGTCGGCAGGGAGGACGGTCGGCTGCACGTTGCCCGGAAACACCTGCCTAAGTCCGAACTGTCTCATCACACGCTGCGGGCGGTGAGGCTCAACGAAAATGTCGAACACCATCGGCAGGATGGTGAGCCAGTAAGCCTGGTCGCGTGTGCACAAGGACGAAAGTCCTAGCGGTGCTCTCGCAGCGACGGCCTCTTCTGTGTACGGCTCCCAGATGACGTCGCTCGGCTGGAGACGGTCAAACTCGAACACGAAGTCCGGGTAACCACGTCTCACCTGGACGTGAGCGTAACGACGCTGCAATAAACATGATCGGAATTAGACATGTTATGTGAAGAAAAAAAAAAGACGACTGATAAACTTATAACGCAGCGAAGTTGCACTAACCCCACGTCGACACCAGTAAGTCCCCATCGTGGGACCGTCCTCTGGCCACTGCGCGCTGCGACCAACCCCGTAGGGTGCGCTGTCCACCACTGGTCGACCTATGGCAAACCTCTCGGCTGCCCAAAGCTGAAGCAACATAGGGCAGCCAGCGATGATCGCTCCCGCGTCAGTCTTCGTGCACGCCTCACAGAGGGCACGGTACGTGGCTAATAGCACGGCAGAACCCCAGCTCCACTGCGGCACGTCCTGTGGCTGAGCATCCGCGATGGACCGTGCGTAGTGGACCAGCCGGAAGTCCACAGCGTGCCCGTGGGTGCTAGTGAACATCACCCACCCGAACAACCACAACAGGTACGCCTCAAGGGAGCGTCGGACCGAGTAATCATCAGCGTCAGGGTGCAGAAGGTCCGCCTACAATTAAGAATGAAATGTTAGTACAAAACACTCATTCGGTCGCAAATAAGCACGTATGATAATAACAACTTATTTACTTACAGTGAACTGGAGCAACCAAGCCTTGCTAGGCCCGACTGTAGAGTACGGAGGAAGGGTGGTGGTCGGTCCTAGGTGTGGAAGGCGCATCACCTGCTCGAAGCGCGCAGTGATATCCTCCTTCCACCCAAAAAAACCGTCCACGGGACCAACTGCTGCTCCCGCCAGCGGTAGCCCGAGCAGGTACGACACGTCCTGCAGTGTCGGAGCCATCTCCCCACAGGGAAGGTGGAACGTGTGCGTCTCAGGTCTCCAGCGGTCTACAAGAGCGGCAAGGAGTGACCGGTCTGCATCCCACCGCTTCGCTGGGTCACGGTCGTCCGCCGCCGCCTCAACAAGCCTACAAAGTGGTAGAAGGCCTGCCGCACGCAACCTGTATAGAGCAAACTTCAAACATAAGTACAACACAAAGCAAAGTTGAGTTGAAATGTGAACATACGCGTACCAAGGAACGTGACGTGGGTCGACACGCAACCACTCGCGCGACGTGCGTGGACGGAAGGTGCCGAGCTGTGCACCCTCGACTGCTGACAGGAACGAGCGGTGGTTCCTGTCAATCCCACGGTTCAACAGCGCCGGTGTGTCGTACGCCATACCTGCATCAAATAGGTTGATCAGAAACATATAAATAATTAGTTCAACATAAGTAATAAATGTTCATAAGCGAATTACTAACACATATTAAACAAGAGTACAAACAAAAAAAAGTGTTTAGTCCGAACACTCATCACGATAACATTATGATACAACACCGAATAGTTCGCAATACTACTAGTACAACAATAGTCGGAGGTACTCATTACAACAACATTGAATTGAAATTACACGATAGAAGTATTTAGTCCGAACACTCATTACATCACAACAGCATTTTATTTCCTAAATCGAAAGCATTGTTACACCATGGAATCGCCTGCTGCGCGACGACGCCTTGGCCTTGCGCGCCTGCTTGTTGTTCCTTCACCAGGTGGTCGCCTACCATCACTTGCCTGTCCAGATGGACTAGCATCTGCGCCGCTTGGAACTTCTGCATTCTTCGGGCATTTCTTGTAAGTATGGCCGCGCAGATCACACTTGCTGCAGCGTAAAGTCCTCCCACCTGCTTCTGACTCATCCATATCATTTCTGATGCGTCTAGTTTGGCGTCGACCCTTTTTCACCCTTAACTTAGATGGATCTGGAATGTAAAAAACTTGGGCACTCAGCGTTGTGTAAGATCCTGAGATCCCGAACCCATATATCTCCTCACTCCATGTATGAAAGATTGCTTCTTTCCTGAAATAATTTGAGACGTACACATTGGGAGATATGCCACAATCACCGGCAGCAGCAAGAACGTGTGAGCAAGGAAGGTGATGAAGCTTCGGCTTCATACAACTGCAGGTACATCTACCATCCGCCTTCAAGACACATTCCTGCACGGCTTGCTTGCGATAGATACCACGCCTGCTCCTATCAACACACATTATTTCATACCGATGCACTTGTGTGCCTTGAGCAACAACTCGATGTCTCCGTGCCTTTTTGATTTTATCTTCCATGTACTTTGTCACTACGTTGCCAAACACTATGTTGTTATCGGCCATGGACGGACCAATTTTCTTGTATCGATCCCTAAAGTACGCTTGCGTGCCGTGAAGGATGAATTCAACAATAGCAACCAATGGAAGTACCCGAACTCCTCGCATTACCCAGTTGTACACCTCTGCCAAATTGGTTGTCATTATGCCATACCGAGATCCATCGGTGTCGAACCATAGAGACCACTTCTCCTTAGGCTCATTCTCAATCCACTGAGTGAAATTTCTGATGGACGACCCTGACCTCCTTCTCATTGTTGGTGGGTCATCATGTAATGCACCAAGAGGTATGGGAGGCTCGTCACCTTCAACTAGTGGTCTGCGAGATTGCTCATCTGTTTGCTTCGTTGTCAACTAATCCAACTTGTCCCACAACTCATTAAATTTCTTCTTTTGGTTCTGTGCACAGAGCCTCTTAAAGAGCTCCATAAGATGCTTGTTCTTGAATTGCTTGTAGAAATTTGCACCCATGTGACGCATGCACCACCGACTCCGAACATCAGGCCACTTAGCTGGAAGTCCCTTCTCATCCCAACCGTTCTGCAAGTAGTCAATAGCCCGCAACATACCCGCATGATGATCATGTATAAGGCAAACGTTGGGCCTCATACGCACCACTGCAATGTGCACTCTCTCTAGGAACCAGTACCAGCTTTCAGTGTTCTCACTCTCTACAAATGCAAAAGCCATAGGTAGAACCTGGTTGTTCCCATCACACCCAATTGCTGTCAATATCTGACCTCGGTATTTACCTGTCATAAAAGTTCCATCTATGCATAGAACAGGTCGACAATGCACAAAAGCATTGATGCAAGCACCCAATGAGAAAAAGGCTCTTTGCAGCACACTCTTTGTTCGATCATCAACCGATGTAAATGTATGTAGGTCATAGTACGTATTATTATTCCTCTGAGCAATGGTGGCTAACAAACGAGGCAAATTATCATAAGAAGCTTCAAATGTGCCATACCTCATCTCAATGATTTTTTGTTTGGCTCTCCAGGCCTTTGCATAGCTTATGGTGTACTTGAATTTGTTCTCGATGTGCCTAATAATTGATTTTGGTTCAAAGCCAATGTTACCAACAACACTGCTGTACATCTCACTTGCCACAAAAGCTGAAGTGATGTTTCGGTGATACTTCTCCACCCCTTGTAAGTAGCACTTGTGCTCGGTCACAATGCTAACTTTCCAATAATCATTCCATTTACCCTTATATGCATGGACACGCCACGGACAATCTTCCTTCATGCACCTCACTTCATACACATAATTTGTTGACTTGACCACCCTAAACTCTCTCTGCAAGGAAACTGCCCAATGCTTCACCGCCTCCTTCATCTCATCCTTATGAGCATACCTTGCACCCTCAATTACCTCGTTCTCCTTATACTCCCAGGGTACATGATCACCCTCTGATATAACAAGTCCAGAGAAGTCCTCATTTGCCCAATCAGTGGCCATTACATCACCTTCCTCATCGGATGATGCGTCGTCGTCCACTTCCTCATTATCCGAATCTTCCCTCTCCATTTCATCAACAATTATACCGACTCTCTCCCCCTCATCCGCCATGCCCATAGCCTGCTCCTCCCTTGGTTGATTTTCCTCATTTTGCATCGATGGTCCAACAACATCCCCTGCATTGATAGGACCCTCTACATCTTCGGTTTGCATTGAAACATTTATATCTTTCTCTTGTACCGACACAAATATAACGAGGGGCCATGACCGTTCAAAAGCCATTTCCACATACCGTCTCCAAGCATCAGTGCTGTCCATCGGCATTAGTTCCCAAAAATAACCTTCTGTTGCACGACTCACTACAACTGACACTGACATTGTGTAGACTTCTTGGTCTATTCTAAATCCTCTCAACAACCAACTATAAATTGACTGAAATGTTCTCTCCGCAGGCCTATCGATGCCCTTAGATGTCATTACAAAATCTGACAGATCAACACCATCTGGACCAAATCTAATATTTCCTTCACCGTGAACTATCTGAAATGTGACCTTACTTGACATTGTGCCTGATGAAAACAATAACTGCGTTAACCTCGCATTTCTGTACTACGCCCTAAGTTACATTCTCTACAATATTGTTCTCTAAATTTCTAAAATTACGTTACATTCTCCAGATCAAACTAAACTACATCTTACAATTAACACTACTGTCTATGTCTCAATTCATACTATTATATTCTATGCTCTGAATCTACACATATGTGCTGTGTGCTACAGATGTGCTAAAATATATGGAACTAAAACTAAAACGTAACATATATACTCAAACATAACATATTAGTACAAATGCAAAAGATGTATGGGAGCATACCTGTGATGAATTGAGCGAACCAGCAGGGCTTCGCCGCTCCCCTTCTGCTGCCCTCCCCTCTCTCTCTTTCGTTTTTTTTGTATTTTTAGTGAATATAATGAAATTTCACAGAGGAGGGACTGGGCTTTATAGGGGGAGAGGCAAAAATCGCCCTCCCCCAGGGCGGCAAGGGGGCCGCCTGCAAAATTCCATGCCCCCTCGCCGCCCATTTGCAGGCGGCCCCCCCCACAGTACAAAATCGCCCTAGCGGAGGGCGGCAAGGGGGCCGCCTGCAAAATTCCATGCCCCCCTCGCCGCCCATTTGCAGGCGGCCCCCCGCACAGTATAAAATCACCCTAGCGGAGGGCGGCAAGGGGGGCGCCTGCAAATTTCGTTGACGGCCGTCGCCCGAGAGTCGCCCGAGAGCGAACGGCCGTCTGCCACGTCATTTTCGCCGCCCTCTGAGAGGGCGATTTTTGGTAGGCGACTACTTCCGTCAATTTTCAAAATGGAAAATTATTTTTGTCAAACTTTTAATAAAAAAAATTATAAATAAAAAAAATTCGTCGCGCTCGCGGTACGGGCCGACTCCTGCGCTCCTCATGCTGGGCCGACCTTCAGGCCTTCGGGCCATTTTCGTGCTGGGCTGGCCCAGGCACGGCCCAGTGGCCGTGCCGTGCCGTGCCGCCCAGCGTGCCTCAACTTACGGCCCAGGCACAGCCCAACTACGGGCCGTGCCGGCCCAGCCCAAATCCATGCCGTGCTGGGCCGTGCTTTCCTCGTGCTGGGCCATCGTGCCTTGGGCCGACCCGACAAAGCACGGCCCAAGTCCCAGCTATGCCCGCGTGTTAGCCACTGTTACTGCATCGGCATTACGCCGAAGGATCATCCCTGTTGTGGCTGCTGCCGACTGCCTGCTTGCTGCTGCGCTGTATGAACTGTTGTTTCTGATCGGCTGCATGATCCAAGGCCCGGGCCTGCCGACTGCCTGCTTACTACTGTATTTTTTTTCGTTTTAATTTTTTTAATATTCACAGAAATATTATACCAGCGAAAATATTTACAGAAATAGATCATGCCGCCCAAGTGGAGAGCAGCAAGGTGACGTGGCACACGGCGCCATGTACGCATTTTGCGCTGAGGTAGGTGAAATGCAATTTTCACCGCATGCAAAATTCACATGCCCGCTCAGAAGCCTCCAGCGCCTGCTCACACACGTCACCCTGCGCCCTCGCCCTCGGGGAGGGTTACAGAGTCTATTTCTATAAATATTTTCGCTGGTACAATATTTCTGTAATATTAAAACAAAAAAATAAAAATGAAAAAAATTCCTTACTACTACTGGTGCTGCCACTGCTTGCACTACGGCTGCTTTACGCTGGCCGAAGGCCAAAGCATCCCAAGCCAGCCCAACAATTCTTGTCTTTATCTCTTTTCCTTTTCTTTTTCAAATCCTATATATCTATAAAATTCATCCCCACAAAATATAGTTACTGCTAATTCTCTCTTCTCTCATAAAGCCACATCACCTCAATTATTTTTAACCTTTGAATGATTCACCAAGGATGTAAATTGCATCTCTTCCCTCCAAAAGGCACACCATACAGCCCGATCATTTATAACATTTGGATAATTGATAAAGGTAAAAAAATATTTAAACACATGAAAAAATCGTAACGTAGGTAAGAAAGAAAATTTTAGAACTCATATCTACTATACTATACATAATTCTCCCGCAGCAACGCGCGGGGTACCCATATAATATTGTGGGGGTATTACAAACACCACACTTAAAGATTCAAAGTTCCCATCAAACCCATCTATACCTATTAGGAATTTAATTAAACCTCAACGTATATAACGAAATGTAGGAATGAGGCAAGAGTTGGAATAAGTCAATTTGGCAGTAGGGCATAATATAAGTCTCTCTTTGATCATATTGATAGATGTTGATGACACTATTTTAATTAAAAATCTGTATTTTGTAAAATATTTCTCTTAGTATTGTATCAAAACTTTATTCTCTAAAATATTATTGTTGATGATGAGATGATTGGTAGATGACGATGATGATGATTATATCAGGATATTAATATGATGGATAGGGAGAGCTCAGGGGAAGTGATGATTATTAGGGCTCTCTCTGAATAGAGTGTATGCATATAAGAATTAATCACCTCTTATTAGTATTAGAGAACCAAATAAACCCTATCAATTATGGATCCGTCTCAAGACGGAATGAGCCTAGTACCTTATCAACTTTATTACACTCTACATGGGTATGGAGTAATAGGATGGGAAATGATACAAATCCCATCCGCAAATAGTTAGGATGGGAGATGATATAAACCCCACCAAGTGATGATACATACTTTCTCAATGCACATGGTGGTGTGGAGTATAGTAAATGGAAACGAGAGTACTCTGAGAAGTCTAACAATTGAATGGAATGTGAAGGCCTAAAAATAAGAGTACTATCCATAAAGTGGTATAAGCCTGCACAGTGCTCAATAAAATTGTGAGTCACGCCTGTCTCTTGAATTGAAAGCTACACAGAGTTGTTACTAACTCTAGTCAATGTTATGAGTGTAATTTAGTTTTTAAATCTTTTTTATAATCCTTTTACAAAATAGACTTAGAGTTTTGATGAATGATGAAGGCGATGATGTTATAATAGGTATAGTATATAATATAAATTGATAAACTATTATTCGTGCATTGATATTTTGCTATTAATGATTTTCTAAGTATGAAAGTGCCCACCTTTACTATATAACTCCTTTATAAGTTTTGTTCTTTGCAGTTATAAGACAGAGTATAGATGTTCATAAGACTCCTGGAGGCAAATTAAAGATAACTCTAACTATTTCTCTTGTAGTCTTGTGATCTCCAATGGCCAGGTGTTATTTGACAAAACATAGTTTGTTAAATAATAATCCATGGTCTTGCACTTTTATCATTAGTGGTAAAAGTGTGGAAACTTTATAAATGGTATCAGAGATGACTTTGTGGTTATACATATATACGTATCTTGTATGCGGGCATACAATGTTGGATGAACCCGATGAAGTGGTCATGGTATGACGTATGTGCATCGAAAAATGTACGTATGTGTGACACCAATAGGCGTTCCTGTACGTTTGGAAAGCCCAGATATAGACGGGTACGCCTAATGGGCAATCGATCGCCGTGGGGATGGGGTAGCGATCAGATTCGCTCCCCACCCCTCTCCCTCCCTTCCTCCACCTGGTTTTCTTTTTTGGCACCGCATTACTTTCCTATTTTAATAAATTTATGCACCTAAAGTTTATACACCTCAAGTTTACACATCTAAAGTTTAGAGACTAAAAGTTTATAAGTCAAAAGTTTATATATCCGATTCAAATTTGAATTTGAATTCAAATATTTTTTTATATATAGCATTTATATACATCTAAAGTTTATACACCTAAAGTTTATATATCCGATTCAAATTTGAATTTGAATTCAAATATCCGATTCAAATTTGAATTTGAATTCAAATATTTTTCATATATAGTATTTCTATACATCTAAAGTTTATACACCTAATGTTTATAGACCTAAAGTTTATATACCCGATTCAAATTTGAATTTGAATTATATCCGATTCAAATTTAAATTTGAATTCAAATATTTTCTATATATAGTATTTCTATACATCTAAAGTTTATACACCTAAAGTTTATAGACCCAAAGTTTATAAGTTAAAAGTTTACATACCCGATTCAAATTTAAATTTGAATTTGAATTCAAATTTTTTATATATAGTATTTCTATACATAAATTTTTCTAACTTTTTGTTTTTGTAAAAAAATTTGTGGAGATGTATAAACTTGAGGTGTATAAATTTTAAGTGTATAAATTTACTAAAATAGGAAAGTAATGCGGTGCCAAAAAAGGAAATCAGAAATCTAATCGCCCCTAGCGATCGATCGCTCTCGGATATAGACGACGGGGACGTTAAATCTTTGAGTATGGGTATCTGTATCGCTCCACAATATTTGAAAAGAACAAAAATGAAAAAAGAGTTAATAGAAGAGTTGTTGAGCTGGTTGGGATGCTTTGGCCTTGGGCCAGCGTAAGGCAGCAGTAGTGCAAGCAGTGACACTAGTGCAGCGGCAGGCCCGGGCCTTGGGCCATCCAGCCGATCAGCAGCAATCATGCAGGCAGTCGGCAGCAGAAACAACGTAACTGATGTTATGGTCCCACCTCACCAGCCAACTAGAGAAGCACTAGTTTGTAAGGATGGATGCCTGATGGCTTGTAACACCAAGCTCAAACTTTTTAGTGAAGCGAGAGCGGAATTGCAGTGTGTTGTAGTTATGCCTACTTAGTAGGGTGGGTTTGTTTGGGTTAAGTGTAGTGGATGTTCATTTGGATCACATTGGTTGGTTTTGAATGGGCTAAGATTTCATTTTGGAGTGGAGCGGTCTGGCCTATGAAGAATTACGGTTTGGGCTGAAGTGGATGCAGGTTGACAAAGAAGGCCAATCCATGGATTGTGGTTGTGCCCATGGATTAGCCCCCAAATCTGTCTGTGCCCTGCGAGCATACTTGTCGTTAGGAACATAAACAGACGGATAATACTCATACCATATTCGTTTATATGCCAGATATGGAAACGAATATAGATAGCTTGAATACGGAAACAAATATGAATTATCTCGAATACGAATAAGAATCGAATATGATCGGACATGAATACGGCAACAAAATTTTCTCGGAACACAAAAACTAACTCAACTTCTAATAGAAACAAATATCTATATATAATTAGCTCATTTTATATAAAATATAGTATAATTTATAAATATTTTTAAAAATTTAAATAATATTAATAGTGTGGACTAGTGTTAAGAGATGAACTACTATTAAAATCTAAAAAATGTATATTGAAGGTCATAGAGTTATAATGAAATTAGGTACTCCTATGTCTTATGGCTTCTATGGATATCCAAATAGTACTGTTTATCGAATATCCGAATTATTATCCATATCTGATGGAAACTTCGATATCATACTCGTACTCGTATTCGAGAGAAAATATACATATTTGTATCTATATCCGACCTATTCGAGAATTATCCGATCCGAAAGGTATCCGATGAACACGAATACGAAAGATATATGTATTATTATCCGTATTTGTTTTCTTTTTCTTCGGAGCGGACGGAAACTATCTACTCCATTTTTATCCCTACTTGTCCTCGAGGCTTCGAGGACACCCAATTCCCATTCGCTGCCGGCGACTGCCTACTCATATTCGTTGTCATCCTGCCCCGTATTCGAGCGCATTGGTTGCACTAATAAATCAAAGCAAAAGCTAAAATTTGAATTTTCAAACTTAACTCTGAAGTTGATTTTAAGATATTTTCATCGTAGTTTCTTTTTTATTATTGGTTTTGAAGTTGCTACGAACTCATATATAAAAGTTTTACCTACAAATTTAATTTTATTCCCTAATAAGCCTGTCTTGGCTTATTAGGGCAGTCCCAACCCATAGTGTCTATAAGCAGTGTTTATGGTGCCATGTCAATAAAACATCACAATAGAAACTACACTCCACAACCCATGATTTCTTAAAGTGGGCCATTAATAAATACATCATCTCTCTTCTCTACCAATCATATTTATTTTTCATCTATTATGAAGACACTATTATCTCCCAATGTAAAACTTGACAGTGTCTAGTGTATAGGTTCTCGTGTTGAAGCTGTCTCTTGCATGAGATCTAGTTTCTTCCTCTCTTCACTCTCTCTCTTAATTAATATAGTGCCACATAAGTTAAAAGTCCTACATGACAATGTAGTTAATACCATAAACACCATTTTAGATGGAGGGTTGGAACTTGACCTTAAGAAAAAGTGAGTCCCCCTCCCCCCTCCCCCCATTTCCTGCCGTGGCGCTTCTTCTTTTGTTTCCGACCTCTACGCTCCCCACACAAATCTTGGCCTCGGTTCCATCTCGTACATTGCCGCCACCATCTTTTCCCCTCCTGGCCTCCTCATCTTATTCCTCACCACACCCTCTCGCTTCTCCCTCCTTCCTTTCATCACAAAGAAGGGCTAACCATCAACATTGCTAGATCTTCGTCGCCAAGAACGGCTCACCCTATCATTCCACATATGGATATCCTCCATTAGCAGCCTTTTGGTGGTGGCAGAGGCTCGAGGTGTGGGACCAACGTTGATCGACAGAAGCGGAGCTCAGGGCGATGCAGTCGGCAGTGACGGGCAGATGCGAAACTTGGGGCTCATGGGGGTGGATCTAGTTGCAGCGAAGGGAGAGGGGGCAGATCCCATCATCAGCACGGTAGGCCTCCAGCTTCACGGTCACCACCCCCGCAACGAGGCCTCCGAGCTCAAGGTCATGCATGGCTGCCGCATTGCGCTCCAGCTTGCAGCCTTGCAGGGCTCCCTCCACACCGCGACTGCCGGTCATCATCTCAATCTTATGGATGGCTACAAGCCCACAATGCCGAGGACCTGGACTGCTGGATGAGGACGGGTTCCTGGCTTGTTTTAGTATGCAAGTGAGTTCCACGGGTTAGCCTACGTGGTCTACCAAAAAAAAAATAGTTACTCATAAATACGAGTACCCGTATAAAAAAATATTTAAATCCGAGAGACCTTATTACACAACCTAATTAATTGACCTACGCTCATTTCAATGTTTTGTTTTTTTAACGTAATTAACTCCAGGCATACCGCTTATTATGCTTAATCACTTTTGAAATAAAACAATAAATAAATGATTGATCGAAGGTTTTAGAATATAATTTGAAAGTTCCAATTTTATAGTTGAAAATTTTAAACGGAAAGGTTTAAAATTGGAGTTGAAAGTTTTGAAAATTGAGTAAGGTTTTTAAATTTTAAGTTGAAAGTTCCAAATTTGTTTATTTTAAAAAATGATTTCAAAGCATTAGATTTAAAATTTCAGTTTTGTGATAAAGATTTTATTTTGCAGCCAGGGTAAAAAGATTATTAATGATAATTAAAGTTAGTTTTGTCTTTAAAAAAAATCGAGTGTGAAATTTGGCAGATGCAGTTACCCCTCTGCTCCAAAATATAAAAAGTAAATTAGATTGGACATAGTATAATGCCATGCCATGTATCTAGAAAAGTAAATTGCGTTGACTTTATAACTTGGCTAGGTGAGTGCGCTCATGGTGCAACTAGTGGACTTGAATTGGTTTGGTTATTGGTTTAGGGCTTCAACTAGTGTGGCACACGGAGCCCTCATCGCCGCCGCGATGTAGTTGCACGGTTTCCCTCGTTGTCGTCGCCACCGCTGCCACCGCCACTGCGTCGTCACCCACTACTAGAAAAAGTATTTTTCCAGGCGGCAAAAAGTGATTTTCGCAGGCGGAGAGTTGGACCGCCTGTAAGTCAACGACTGTGAAAATCATCCATTTTCGCAATCGGGGTAACAGCTCGCTTGCGAAAATACATTAAAAAAACAAAAAAAAATCACATGCGGCGGGCAAAAAAATCACGGGCGGCAGTCGTCGCCGCCGCCCTCCTCCAGCATCGCCGCGCCGGGCAAGAGGGGAGGGGAGGGGAGCCGCGCCGGGCGTTGTTGTCGCCGCCGCCCCGCGCCGTAGTTGCCGCCGCCGGCCTCTCCACTCCCTCCTCCGGCCAGATCTGGGAGGGAGGGGTGAGGGGAGCCGCCGCCACGGCCCCAGCGCGCATGTCGTCGTCACCGCAGCCCCGCGCCGTCGTCGCCGCCACCGCCCCGCGCCGTAGCCGCCGCCGCCGGCCTCCCCCCTCCCTCCTCCGGCCAGATCTGGGAGCGAGGGGGGGAGGGGAGCCGCCACCGCGGCCCCCGCGCGCGCGTCGTCGTGGCCGCGGCCCTGCGTCGTCGTCGCTGCCGCCGCCCCGCGCCTTAGCCGCCGCTGGCGGCCTCCCCCCTCTCTCCTCCGACCAGATCTGGGAGCGAGGGGGAGGGGAGCCACCGCCGCGGCCCCTGCGCACGCGTCATCGTCGCCGCGGCCCCGCGCCGTCGTCGCCGCCGCCGCCGCCGACCTCCCCCCTCCCTCCTCCGGCCAGATCTGGGAGGGAGGAGGAGGGGAGCCACCGCCACCGCCGCTCGCGCCGTCGTCTCCGCTGCCGCCCTGCGCCGCCGGACGCCGCGCGCCGCCCCGCGCTGTAGCCGCCGTGGGAGAGGCCGGCCGAGGGGAGGAGAGGGGAGGGGTGCGTTTTGAGACTTAGAAAAAATCTAAGTCTATCCAAAGTCTATTTATAGTCAAGTCTATTTTCGCAGGCGGATCTCTTAAGCGGCGCCAGCGAAAGGACCGCCTGCAAAAATAGATTTTCGCAGGTGACCGACACATTCACCTCGATTTATATTTTTGTAGGTGGTTATTTGGCTCTAAGGGTTATGTCCGCTTGCGAAAATGAGACCCGTACGTCGGGAAAAATGCTTTTTCTAGTAGTAACTGCCACCAACGCAGCCACCTCTCGATCAGGATCACGTCAAGAAAGATGAAATGAGATATGTGTACGTTAAGAAATCATATTAGGGGGTTTTCTATAAAATGAGATAGGTCTTTAGCATCAACGCAATTTACTCATTCTAGATATATTCTATGAATCAGGATAAGCGCGCTGTCTAGATTCGTAGTAGCAGTAGCCTGCACGGTGAGGATGGCATGCATCGCTTGTTGGCGGCGCGGCGCTGGCGCGTAAAGTTCGCGCGCTTCTCTGAAATTCTGTTTCGCCGGGCTGAGAAATTCTCCCCTGAATCCCGAGCTGATTCTGTTTTGCGCGTAGATAGATAAATTCGAGTTTATCCTGTGATGATTTTCTCGTATCGATCTCTCCAACCCACCCGCCCGCCGCACTATCTCCAGCTCTTCCATGGCGATGGCTTGTCGGTGGTTGGTGGTGGTTAGCTAACACGCGGCATCTTCTCCTCCGTCCATTCGTCCGTGTCAGCGTGTGTGTTGCCGGTGATGGCGACGGCGGCGGCGGCGGGAGAGGGAGGGAGTGGGCGGCGGTACTGGCGGTGGAGTAAGGCGGACTTCTTCCCGGAGCCGTCGTTCGCGAGCTGGCGGTCCTACGGCGGCGCGCTCGCGGCCACCGTGCCGCGGCTGGTTGACCGCGTGGGGAGCCGCTCGTCGGAGGCGGCGGAGGCCGGCACGCTGCGCGCCGTGAGCGAGAACCCGCTGCGGCGGTGCCTGTCGTGGCTGGACCTCGCGTTCCTCGGGTTCGGCTCCGTCGTCGGCTCCGGGGTGTTCGTGCTCACCGGCCAGGAGGCGCGCTTCGACGCCGGCCCGGCGATCCCGCTCGCGTACGCCGCGGCGGGGTTCTCCGCGCTGCTGTCGTCCTTCTGCTACGCCGAGCTCGCCACGGAGATCCCCTCCGCGGGGGGCTCGTTCTCGTACCTCCGCGTCGAGCTCGGCGACATCGCGGCGTTCCTCGCCGCCGGGAACATACTGCTGGAGGCCGTCGTCGGGGCGGCCGGGCTTGGGAGGTCGTGGACGTCGTACCTCGCCGCGCTCCTCGGCCGCGACACCGACTCGCTCCGCATCCACGTCCCGGCGCTCGCCGAGGGGTTCAATCTGCTCGACCCCATCGCCGTCGTGGTGCTCGTCAGCACCTCCGCGGTGGCCATGTCCGGGGCGCGCCTCACGTCCACGCTCAACTCGCTGGCGTCGGTGGTCGGCATCGCCATCATCGCGTTCGTGCTGGCCGCGGGGTTCTCCCACTTCGACGCCGGCAACCTCGCGCCGTCCTTCTTCCCCTTCGGCGCCGCGGGCGTGTTCCGCGCGGCGGGGGTGGTGTACTGGTCGTACACCGGGTTCGACATGGTGGCCACCATGGCGGAGGAGACCAAGAACCCCGGCCGCGACGTGCCCCTGGGGCTCATCTCGTCCATGTCCTCCATCACCGTCGTGTACTGCCTCATGTCGCTGGCGCTGGTCGGGATGCAGCGGTACACCGAGATCGACGCCAACGCCGCCTACTCGGTGGCGTTCGCCGCGGCCGGGATGAGGTGGGCGCGCTACGTGGTGGCTCTCGGCGCGCTCAAGGGGATGACGAGCGGCCTCCTCGTCGGCGCGCTGGGGCAGGCGAGGTACACGACGCAGATCGCGCGGACGCACATGATCCCGCCGTACTTCGCGCTCGTCCACCCGACGACCGGCACGCCCATCTACGCCACCGTCGCCGTCACGCTCGGCGCCGCCTGCGTCGCGCTCTTCTCCAGCCTCGACGTGCTCGCCTCCGTCTCCTCCATCAGCACGCTCTTCATCTTCGCGCTCGTCGCCGTGGCGCTCCTCGTCCGCCGCTACCACGTCGCGGGGGCGACGACGCCGGGGCAGCTGCGCACCTTCCTCGCGTTCCTCGCGCTCGTCGTGCTCTCCTCCATCGGCGTCTCGGCCTACTACAACTCCCGGTACGCGCGGCGGTGGCCAGGGTACGCGGCGTTCGGCTGCGGGTGGGCGGCGGGGGCGGCGGGGCTGGCGGCGTGCGCGGAGAAGCAGCGGGCGCCGCGGGTGTACGGCGCGCCGCTGGTGCCGTGGCTGCCGGCCATGTCCATCGCCACCAACCTCTTCCTGATGGGGTCGCTGGGCACCGCGGCGTACGCCCGCTTCGGCATCTGCACGGCCGCCATGCTCGTCTACTACGTGCTCTTCGGCGTGCACGCCACCTACGACGTCGCGCACGCGGACGACGCGGCTGCCGACAACCTCGAGCACGGCAAGATCGCGGCGGCGCCCGCGCCCACGACGCCGGCGTGACACAAGGTGAACGTGTTGATTATAGTTGATGGTTAGTCAAGGAGATGGTCACATTAGTCATTAATTAGTACGTTCTTTGAATTATCAGGATACATTTCACATTTATTAAGTGGCCGATCTAGATTTTTTTTTTCAGAGCATTAGCAAGCACAATTAGAGGGGTCGAAAATTGAAACCATTAAAATGGTGTGATCCGCCTTATCCACCCATGCATTTAGTTGGAACTCTATGAGCAGAGGTTTTTCTTTTTCCAATTACATTTAGAAATGAAATGTTTTGTATAAATTACCGTGAAATTTGTTCTGAAATCTGTATTAATATTGGCCGAAAGTCTGGATATTATAATGGTAGCTTTAGTTAATTGTGTCCTGGTCTTTTTTTTTAGCCGCCATTCTCTGAGCTGCGGTTGTTCAACCTGTTCTTTTCACCTGATGGGCGCAAAGATTATAAAGTTACTAACAAATGGATGTCATCATCATAAAAGCTCAGGCACAAATACTAAAAGGAGTACAGTAGTACAGTAATAGCACACACTAAGTACAGAGATTAGCACAAAAGGAGAAGACAAAAAAGTATAATGGCACACGGGCTGACACACAAATACACAAAGGAGAATTTATGTCTCATCTCGACGTAGTTCAAGCACACAAGACACAGTACACACTGTCTTTTAATTTGTTCTCTTCACTCAATCCTGCGGATAGAAATGAAAGCAGAGAAGAAAAAAAAAGGTTAGTGCATGCGAGATATAAAATATTTCGTCGCCGTGCAATCCAACTTTATACAGCCTGTTTTATTTGTGAACATGTTCCTCGTTTGATTAATTTATTTTAATTTCTGGGAGGCAATTGTGGTCCAGTAGACGAATTATTTGGCTGCTTGAATGCATGATTGTGTCCTTGACTCCTGCAGATTGCGCAAGTCCGTCAGTGTATTGTTATCTTCGATATGATCATCCAGATTGCGCAAGTTCATTATTGGATATTAATGTAATATTGTAATATTAAATGCAAATATTTGATTATTATAGGTTTAATGCAATATCCTATTCAAAAACAGAGAATGTAAGCTGAAGACAAGTGACGGAAGCAACCATAATTATATGCTTTTGCACTTTGTACTCCAAAAGCTAATGCTGAAAAATAGAAAGAGATGAAATACTCTTTAAATTAATCTAAAATTAAGTTCTATAATTTAAATTTAGGTGCAGAACCAAAGAACAAACAAGCAGGCTTATATGTTGGTTCTGATATGTTGCGTGCATGGCCTAATTAGGGTTTACAATATTGGTAGTTATTGTGAGCTAATCGTCGGGGTATGATAATTGATAACACCCTGGTATATCGACCAAATTATAAAAATAAAGAATAAAATTTCCGGTAAAAGTTGTTGGCATTCTTTTCTCGTCAGTTTCGCCAGGTTTAACCGCAGTAACAGTAACAGGGTTTACCGTGGGGAGGGCTAACCCATCTCCCGATAGTAAAAGGTCCCCTGGGCCTAAAAAAGGTCCCCTGGGCCTAATACTACTGAAGTGTTGACACATCGGAGAATATGATAGTATGAGATTTGTTCTGCTGCTTGGCAATGGTGGTTGTCAAGGTCAAGGCACAAAGATAAGCGCAGAGAAAAGAGAGACAGATCGCTGTGGAATGTGGAGAAATTAAGAGGATTATTTTTGAAATAATATAATAATATTTTAATGAAAAATTGTAAACATAGAGGTTGATGACTAAAATCTCTATCATATGGAAGCACCACAGTAATATTTTCCATTAATATAGTATTATTTTAAAAAAAATCGTAGAGAGGCTGGCCTTTCCTGACAATCAACTGATCAAGGCTGAACTATGTCATTTGATTGAGATCCAACCATCCACATTGCTCAACCGAGATTGTACTATCACATATATTTAGGGGCGGATAAAACCTCGAAACTCGTAACTCATATTGACTTGAACTTGTAGTTTTAATGAGTCGAGTCGAGCTAGGGCTTCATCTTTTCGCTTATGTTTATACTTATCAGCTAAAATTTGTTTTTTTTTCAACCATATGTTTAGAGCTGATTTTGAGGTTTTTTTCATTGAAGTTTATTTTTTAGCCTTTGCATTTAGATCGTTAAGAACACGTATATAAAAGTTTTATTCACAAACTACTTTTATATGTCTTTTGGTTTATTACACAAATAAGCGAAATGATGGGGCCGCTAATCTTTAGCTCGCGAGCTTAACAAGCTAGCATGTTATCTACTCCGTACTCGTTTAGCTTGTTAGTATAAGATATAACCATATCTATATATACTTAGTGCTACTTAACTAATATTTAGTATTTTAATTTACATTAAAACATTCGTGTTTAGTGAGTTTTTTTATTAGTTAGTATTGTTTTTTATTATGTTAATATATAATAAAATAGTAAATTTGAAATTATTAATATAATACAAATGAAACAAGCCTAACGAATTTAACGAGCCAGCGCACAAGCCGAGCCTAATTGTAGCTCTTTAACTCGTTAACGTTAAAGATCCACCTCTACGCACAATGTATAGATGGCCATGAGTCTCGTTCGGCACGACCCGACCCAGACACTGGCTAGGCACAGCCCAAGGCGATCGAGCTAACACGGCACGGTTGGCACTTCGAGCCATGCCGTGCCGGCCCACAGGCTGCACCTTAGGCCCAGGCACGGCTCACCAGTAGTCGGCCCATGCTGTACTGGCCCGAAGGCACGGGTAGCCCGGAGAAGTATCTAGTGCAATCACCTAATCGGTGCAACCATACAACTCTCATCTTACACCGTTGGATCGAGAAATAGACACCTGAGATTCGTCCACGTCAACATGAGTTAAAATTTAACTCCCAGTAAATTTTAGGGTTGGTTTGGTTTGTGGCCTAAATTGGCCTTACCAAATTTTATCAATGTCAAATTTTGGCAACTTTTAGCATGGCTAATTTTGGCAAAGGTAAAATTGTGTTTGGATTGAAGCCAAAATAGCCTAAATTAACTGTTGAAATGGCCTATTTTCTTAGGCATGCCAAAATTTGGCTCCAAACCAAATAGACAATAAACACTATTGAAATTGACAAATATTGGTAAGGCCAATATATGCCTCAAACCAAACCAGCCCTTAACTCATGAGGGAATCTGTGAGTTAAATTTTAACTCATGGTGACATGGATGAATCTCGGGCGTCCATTTCTCGATCCAACAGTGTAAGATGAAAGTTGCATGATTGCACCGGATACTTCCCCCGGGTGGCCCATTGTGCCTTCTTTAAAATAAGTCTATTTCCCCTCCCTCTTTAAAATAGCTAAAATAAGTCTATTTTATATCCCTACTTTTTACGTCGTGCCATATAATATGTCTATTTTTCCTCTCTATTCTTTGTGACCTGCCTTACATATGGTTGAGAATAAGTATGTTTCGCATCCCTGAACTTTGGGCCGGGTTGTGTTGGCCCAGCGTGTTGAGGTAGCAGCCCAGGCACAGCATGATTGTTGGGCCGGGCCGGCACAGGCATGACCCGAGTCAAGCCGTGCCATGCCTGAGCCGGGTCAAATCACCGGCCATCGGGCCTCGGGCCATATGGCCATCTATAGCACAATGCATGGCGTGTCACTGGATTACTGCTACTGCAAAGTGTACTTACTGGGAGCAGTCGACGTCCGGCGAGAAGGTGTAGGGCAGGGAGAGGCCGCAGTCCGCCGGCAGGTCCCTCGCCGGCGCGGCCTCGACGGCGGTGAACTGGCCGGAGACGGCCGACTTGAGGCACTCGCACGCCGCCTGCCGGTCCTCCGTGGTGGCCGCGGCGGCCACCAGGCCGGACAGGCCGTCGCAGCACTCGCCGGAGGGGTGGTCGTCGTCTCCCTGCAGGAACCCCAGGCACGGCGTCACGTCGGCGACCACGTCGGAGCACGACACGGAGACGTCGTCGGCCGCCTCCAGCTGCCGGAGCGACAGCAGCAGCGCGAACACGACGACGGCGGCGACGGCGAGGCGGCTCGCGTTCTTGCCCATGGTTTGGCTTAGTGACTGATTAATTAGCTGTTTCTTTCTTTCTTAATCACTGTGTTAATCGATGCTATTGTTGTACTGAACTAATGATTTCTGTACAGGGTATTTATAGGTACAAAAGAAGAGATATATGGATGTTCACAGTTTCATATTAGAGCATTGTTTGTTCTTTATTTGATCATCATTGTCTTAGTTATCTTGCTTCCATTAAAAAAAACAACTTTTCTAGGTTAGATTGGTTACACATGTATCAAGTTCTAGAAAAGATAGTATGATTGGTACAGTAGGTAAGCTAATATAAGAAGACATCAAGTTCTGAAGATATATACAACTGCAAGGAGGTTTGAGATGCTCACAAGTTCTCCTGTTCTAGATCACGAACCAAACAGAGATTTTTCCAGCCAGAAAGGCAATCGATCGCGATGAATGTTTTACCTATCTATATGACAGAATCAGATACATTTTACCCACCAGCTCGCGTGATTAGAGCTTTTCCAGGTATAATGTATTCAGAAACCCCGGCCAAGTTTGCGCTTCACACGTTTCCGTATCTACTTCAACAACCCTGAATATGATGTAAAAAAACGCTTGCAAACTAGTACTGACGAAAATTGTGCAGAGTACTGATTTTCTTTTTTTTTTTTTGATCTAGGTCATGAAGTCCCCCATTTCTCTTACTAGAAATGAGCAAACACGCTATAGAAGTCTGGTACAAAGCAGTTTAAAACTGAACACAAAAACAAAAAGCGAATTGAAGTTACTAACAGCGGGGCCTGTGCCCAGAATTGACCCTTCAACAGAAACTACTCTCAACACAGATTAGATCAAGCCAGCATACATCAACAAACTTTTATGCGGAGGAGAACACGAAAACCCCTGAAGCCCCACTTCTCCAAATGACCAGTATCTCCATCAGCCTTCAATCCTCCTGATGCCAGCCCTCTATCCGAATCTTAAACTGCAGATTTCTTTGGGCTTGCTTCCGGCTTCTGCATAACAGCCCAGGGTTCAACCCAATGGCATTGCCAAAAAAACCAAATCAGTGGGGTTATTTGGGTTTTTTTTTTCTCAAAACAAGCTCTATCCCTAGTTTTCCAAATGGCCAAATAATTGCAGCCATCTATCTATCTATCTATCTATCTATCTATTATATTCTATTATATTATTAAAACAGTTTTGAAAGAAGACACCATGTTCGCTGTGGGGGCTAGAAATTCCCACATTAATCAGAGAAAAAGAAAAGGAGAGTCCAAATAGAAATACAATCTAAAAATAGCTAAAATTCGGAATTAAAAATAAGCAATATTGAAAGAAGAGTCCATATAGAAAACCAATACGAGATTAATAAAAATTCAAAATAGCTGAAATTCGGAATTAAAAATAAGCAATATTGAAAAAAGAATCCATATAGAAACCCAATATGAGATTAATCAAAATTCAGAATAAAAATAAAATAAAATCTGAAATTAGAAAAAAAAGAGTCCAAGAAGAAATACAATTTAAAAATAACTTAAATTCGGAATTAAAAATAAGCAATATTGAAATAAGAGTCCATATAAGAACCTAATACAAGATTAATCAAAGTTCAGAATACAAATAAAATAAAATCCGAAATTAGAAAAAAAAGAAGAGTCCAAGTAGGAATACAATTTAAAAATAACTAAAATTCGGAATTAAAAATAAGGAATATTGAAAGAAGAGTCCATGTACGAACACAATACGAGATTAATTAAAATTCAGAATAAAAATAAAATAAAATCTGAAATTAAAAAATAATAAAAGAAGAGTTCACGTAGGAATACAATTTGAAAAGAACTAAAATTCGAAATTAAAAATAAGCAATATTAAAAGAAGAGTCCATATAAGAACCCAATACGAGATTAAACAAAATTCGGAATAAAAATAAAATAAAACCAGAAATTAGAAAAAAAAGAAGAGTCCAACTAGGAATACAATTTAAAAATATCTGAAATTAGGAATTAAAATAAGAAATGTTTAAATAAAAGTCCATATAAGAACCTAATACGAGATAATAAACTCTAAAAACTATAAGGCCTAATTTTTAAAGTTCTAAAGAGGATGAATAGAAGTAGTGGTAGATCGAGTAACCATATAAAAAAGGTGTCAAAGGAGTGAGGGGTAGTGACTGGCGTGGATTTTAAAAACTATAAAATAATTAGAATCATGGGAATGATAATTTTAAATAAAATCATGTATAATAAATAAATAATTTTAAATTAATGCTAGCCGCGCAATTGCGCTGGCCGCCCAACTAGTTCCTATCACAAGAAGGTTTTTTTGTGTGTTTACAAGATTGTTAAGCCAATGTCCAAACAGATCTTGATTATTCAGCATAGGTTTCCAACTAAGGGCACAAGTTACTATATTCCACAGAAGTCTGGCCATGGGCATTGTACATTTTCATCTTTTCACAAAATTGACATTTTCTATCCCCTTTTCTTCAACCTCTTATGTATAAGTTATCTTTTGTGAGTGCCTTGTTTTTAACAAACAACCAAATGAAAACTTTGATCTTCAGAGAAATTTTAAATTTCCAGATTTTTTTTTCTGCCGAAAGTTCACTTGTTGCATTTTAAGAGCTTTATACAAAGACTTCACAGTGAATCTTCCTTCTTTTGTCAAATTCCACCGAAGTTTATTTTTACAGTCTTCTTGTAGATTTAGATCATCCTAATTACTCTTTATTTTATTCCAGTCTCTAAGTTATATATATGAGATAATCCATTCTATGCCCCTGAGTTTACTCTAGTTTAATGATTTGCCATCGACTGTCTTTCTCTATAATATGCCAACTTTGTCAATTTTTTCTACAATATGCCATCGGGATGGATATTTTTCAAAAAATACCTAAAATTCCCTTCAAGCCATACAAGGATTGCCAATTGATTGGCTCATTATAAGTTTTGAAAAAAAATATGAAAGTTTTAGTGTAGCCTTCTTATATGATATAAAGTTTCTATATATATTTTAAGATTTTTTTTTTCAAAAATATTTTTTGAAAAACTATTTTTATGTGGTATATGAAAGATGAATCACACACACAAAACATAGCTATATTAGAAAAATAATTTTATGTAGCATATGAAAGATTATTTACATAAACGAACTCGACGCTAGAGCATATGAAACATAAATTATATTTTCAAAAAAATTAATACATGCATATTGAAAATATTAAAATCCACACACTTCATATTATGTGTGGGGGCTATGTAAAATTTTTTATATTTTTACAATGCTTCTAGTAGGTAGATTAGTTGTCAACCCTCTATGGCTTGAAGGGCACTTTAGGCATTTTTAAAAAAGTATCCACCCCAATGACATATTGTAGAAAAAAATAACAAAGTCGGTGGCATATTATAGAGAGATAAAATCAATGGTAAATCGTTGAACTGAAATAAACTCAGAGGCATAGAATAGATTCTCTCCATATATTACACTGCCATGTTAATACCTGCCTTGTTGAGTAAATTCGGGCCTATTCACATTGCTCGACATTTCTCGCGAAGTCATGAAAGCAACAGAGGCTGGGACGAGTCTCAAAGTACATGGCCACTTCGAGAAGTTAACTGTGAAAATGGTTGGGCCAGAAAAGATATTAAAGCCCATCATAGCCTCTGAGCCGCTCACTCACTGAAATTCATACGGCCTCATATTTCACAAGACGAACTTACATACTGCCAGAGGCTGACAAGATGGTCCCACCTACAGAGGCCACGTCGACGAGCTGACGTGGAGCAAGTCGACACGTCAGGACACTGCCGCTGCGTCAGCCAGTTTACCATACGCATCAGTGCACACACACTTACTCCTACTGTTACTGTAGTGTCTTCTCAATCATCGATCGCTCTTTCGCTGTGTACACAGGATCAATTAATTCCGTCATTTTCATGGCCAATGACATGATGCTCTAATTTAATTTAGTTAGTGTGCTCTTACTTTCTCAAACCGTCACATCTATGCAAACAACAAGAGAGTACTGTCGTGAGAGTTCACATCTACGCAAACAATGAGAGAGTACTGATGAGTACTGTTGTGAGAGTTCGTGTTGTTTCTGTCATTGCACTGAGCAGTTTTTGCAGGTCCAGGTTGTGTCCATCAATCAAGTTTGTAGCATTACTCCCTAGCTCGGTCCAAATATGCACGCTTTTAGAACAGTTGTAAACATTTTTTTACTTTGATTGTCAGTAGAAAAAGTCGTAAAGATTGAAGACATAATTAAGAATGATGTTATTACACATTTATTGTTTGAATTTGATGCTTAATCTCTACTGTTATAAAAATTGAAGATGTTTTTACCGGTATTTTGGTATGTTATATGTGTATGAGTCGGTTTTTAAGATCGTTCATTTTTTTAATACAAAAGAAATCATATAAGAAATCCGTTTAAAAAAACTCGCATGCTAACTTGAGCCGATCGGACTCCTAACTGCAGCTCATAATTTTCTAAAAATATATATATCCAAGCGAACTCCCACAATAAATTTCATCTTAACTAAACCATATAACAATATTAAGATTAAAATAGACTTTACCCGTTATAATGCACGGGTATTTTCTCTGGTAGTAAAAATATTTAAAGATTAATGAAGAATGGTGTTACTAGATTAGTCGTTAAACAAGCTGTGATGATATGCAGGTTTTTCTTAAATGAAATGATTTATTTCTATACTTCCTCTATTTCAAACTATAATTCAAAATTTGCACCATAATATAAGCATTTTAGTACTAGCAAAATACACGTACTTAAGTATGGGTAAAAGAAAATATATAATAATATGCCATAGATAAAAAATATTTTTTATCAAATATATTAGCATTACTTGTTTGCTTATTTAAATATATGGTATCCACTTGATTCAAAGTTTTGAACAAATACTTAACTATTGCATGGTACCAACAAATATTAGTGATTAATTTGTAAAAGTGTAAAAGTAGAAGTGATGCCATCACTAATGTTTTTTGTAGTCATATAGATATATATTCAATGCATGCAAATCCAAGCAAAGAGAATCTAAACAATTTAAATTTTAAATTTCGACCACTAAGGTAACAATTAATCTTCGCTAAACAAGCTAGAAATGATTATATTTTAAAACATAGGGAGTATATATATTATCATTAACCGTGTCAAAATCTAAAAGCGTTTATATTTGTGGATGGAGAGAGTGTGTCACATGGTGGGTTTAAAATAGATATTGGACTGATTGTAGATAATTGTTTTATAAGGACACATTAAATATTATATATTATAAAGCTAACAAAGAGTGGCTTAGAGAAAGTTATTTGAGCAATGTCAATATAGAAAATATTAAAAGGAATCGTGCTTAGCACCAATAATCTGCATATTGTCCATCGGTCATTTAAATATTAGCTGAAAAGAAAGCATCCTCAATTATAGTACTAATTGAGCCATTGATACTACAGTAAAATGTAGTAAGATAGTACTATTTTAGAAAAAGAAAAAGAAATACATGGAGGAAGATTTGCTATATGGTACAGCATATACGTTTGGTATTTCTCTTTCTTCCCCAAAACTCTGTAGTATACGCATTCATCAAATCATTCTCTGCCGATGTGAGAGTTTAGGATGTTCTTGCTGCTACGTTTCTCCGAACATGACACTGAATTGCCTTTGAATCCGACAGCTGGAGCATTCAATCCTTTTTGTTTTTCCTCGTATTCCAGTTCCCTGAGGTTGCTGATACGAAAGAAATTTATAGGATTGTTAAATTGTTTGGTCCCAGCTAGCAACCCTGGCTACCTCTCTGCCCAACCTGGCATTTCCTAGCTCCCTCCCTGGATGGCTGGAAGATCTCTGAATGTTTTCTTTCTTTCTCTTTTTTGAAGAAAAATACTGTAGGAAAGGATCCTACAATGTATACTTTTAATTTGGTCAAATTTGTTTTTGCAGGATTTAATTTTGTCAAGTTACTACAATCCAATTGGTAATGCATTGGGTTGTTCTAGTAAGATTCATGGCTTTATACTCTTGGGGAAAACACACTGCTTAATTACTTGGTAATCCAATTGGTAATATATTTTTTTCATATTTATTTTCTTTAGAGATGTGTATTTTCTGAGTTCAGTGGGGGAGATACTGCTTAATTACTTCTCACTGTTTTTATGAGACCTCAACAACGATACTGAATTTGTTTGTACAACTTGTGATTACAATTTTTTTACAGGAATTCAGGTTTTTCATGTTATTATCAGGAAGTTTACTTGTTTTTTTCTTTTGGACTGTACTTCAATCCTGATGAGAACAGATCGAGATCATTTGATGACTCTTCTGTGGTGTCAGCTTGATTAGCTGGCTTTTGCACCGGTAGCAGCCGGCAAAAGTAATCTAAGTACATCCTTAAATTTATAACTACATGGACATCAGGGCATTCAAGAATTTTGGCAGCCTGCCTGCTGGCTGGAAATTAAAACTCAAGTTTTCAGCTTGCAAGAGTAACAAACTGGTCCAAACACCGTGCATCTTTTAAGTCATTGTCGTTTGCCTTTTGCTCTGGCTATTTGATGCTGTCTTGAAGGCATACACTACAACACTCGTTTCTAACATCATGTCAACAAAACTTATTTAAAATTGTACTGAAGTAGTTTTAATGGCTGATATGTTGATTCATTTTCATGTGAAGAATACAAACAATTTCATCCATATTGTAATTACTGCATGAAAACATATCACTATAAAAAGTGATGGGAAGTCATATTACTCTGTCAGTACTTTTTGGTACTTGCATCCAAATTGTTGGCCAATCACTGCAGAGCAAATGTTGCCGGACAGTAATTCAGTGTAAGTTAGATCTTGAAAGTCTTTAACTCCAATTGTTTGACCTTAATCTATTCTCATCCTTCAACCATGGGAAACTTTATTATATTAGAGAATTCCTTTCCTCTGAAGTTTCTCTATGATTCGTAGTACAATGCAAAAAAGGCCTCGACCTTTTTACCACTCTCACCTAATCTAATTGTTGTGAAGAAAAAGAGAGAGAGAGAGAAGTGGCAGTTGATGATGTTAGTCTCTACTGTCTGGGCCCAGTATGATTACAAGAATGACATGCTAATTGGTTTGTTAAGCTGTTATGGAAGTCGGATGGTGCCTTATCCTATCTTGAGGCTACCTCCACTATGCACATATATAATTGTATCAATTAATCAATTTATTAAATTAAATGTTAAAATAACCATATGAAAGGAAACTCATGATTTTAGAATTGATAATGTTTAACGCATTACTCTCGATTGGGAGAATCGAACCCGCGCCTCGAAGGCTCGAACAGACAATGTGCAAAAGAATGAGACTAGGGATTTACCACCAATCTTCATCCTTTTAGCGTGTATTAGGTGTGTAAGTGTGGTGTACACATATAGTAGCTTGTGCGCTTGCACCTTCAGCATAACCGAAACAAAGTAATGTGAAGAAGACTACCTGAAACAACTAAATGCAAAAATTGTGCACTTCCACTATATGTATATGAAATTCTAGAAATTTCTCTCTAATGTTGTGAACTTTTTACTTGTCTGGTATACTGCATCATCGTAGATATCAGAGATACTTGACTATTTTCTGTGTACTCCCTTCGTTTCATATATTATAAATTGCTTTGACTTTTTGATTTTTATTAAATTATAGAAAAATATAACAAGATAATTATAGTTTTATTAAGTTTAGCATTGAATATATTTTGATAGTTTTATTTATGTTGAAAATATTGTTATATTTTTTATAAATTTGATGAAAGCTAAAGAAGTTTAACTTAGAAACTTATAATATGAAACGGAGGTAGTAGTTGACTAGTATTTTCTTTCTTTTGATAAGATTTTCCCCATTATTTAAGACCCCTCTTCCCACAATCCCATTGTTAGATTCAATCGAGCCTGAATCTAAGCCATTCTCTGCCCCCCGGCCCAGAGAACCAGGTCAGTCAAAACCTTCTCTTTCTCCCAAAAAGGCAAAAAAAAAAAAAACCCTGCTGAGAGAGACACACTGAGCAAAAGAGGCTATATAAGTAACAGGTGCAGCTAAGTCAAGAGTAATCCCTCTTCAAATCCAAGAGTTTTTTTTTCTCCCTCTTTTTTCTTTGGCATTTCACCCCAGAGATCAGAAAACCAAAGCCAAATCCTCTCCTCATCTCCTCGCATGCAACCACGTACACCTCCTCGTCTATGATGGCTTCCTCCCGCGCCGCGCTGCTCGTCGCTGTTCTCCTCCTCCTGCTGGTCTCCTCCCTCTCCGTCCGAGCCGAGGCGGATCAGGTGGCGCGAGCGCCGGCGCTGGCGCCGGACGTTGCCGCGGCGAGCTGGGTACAGCAGGGATCGCAGGAAGCGGCGGCGCCGGGGCGGCCTGGAATGGGCATGGGCAAGAACGGCGCGGCGAGGTGGAGGAGGACGGCGGGGCGGCGCGGCCGGGGAGGAGGAGGAGGAGGCACCGGCGCGTGGGCGTTCTCGGCGATGCTGCCCCGTGGGTTCGTGCCGCCGTCGGGATCGTCGGCGTGCCACAACGACATGCCGGCCGCCGCCGCCGACGCGGAGTTCTTCGTGTGCGGCGGCGGCGACGGGAGCCCGTGATCGTCGACGACGACGACGACGAAGACGGCCGTGTTCGTTCCTGCCTGCCCGGTGCTGGACTTGTTCGATCAACAAATGAAGATCCAGTTCCAAGAGCTCATTCAAGAATAGGATGATGAGTTAGTTCTTGTTTCGATTCGTCACCTTCTCGGCTTCTCCCCTGTTCTTGAATTTGTAAAAAGGCGGAAAAAAACTTTTGTCCTCCGAAAATGAGTGCTTACACTACAATCTCTTGGACATTCCAGCTCTGTAAACTCCGATCTTCTTTAACTGCTCTTTGCTCTGAACCTGAGTGAACTTCAGAAAGGAGTTTCTTTTGTTTGCCATTGTTCTTACGAACATCTTCTCTGTTATTGTTTTTGTTGTTAAACCATCTGATCTGATACTAACTCAGAACATCATCTGAATACGATCATACAGATGACTCTCAAGTGTTAATTCCCGCTCGTTCTTGAGGCCGTCTGATCATGTCTGAACCGGTACTAAATCTTCCGGTCTGTCACTGCATTTATCGATTCAATCTCTCTTGTCCATGTGAGCTTAGCACACACAAATGCACACAACGCAAGAAAAAGAAAAAAAACAGAGAGGATGCTTTAGTCGTTTCTTTAAAGGAGAAAAAATATAGTGATTAATACAGGTAATGATCCACTTGTTCCAGAAACAACAATGACTAGCTGGTCCTGCATTCCACCATGGGTGAGGGTGACATCATTAAGCTAAGATTAAGCTATGCTTAGGCTGCATGTCAAGCAGTAGTAGCTCTCGCAGTTTCTTGGAGGCAGGAGCAGATCAAGCTAGCTTGGTGATGTGATGCTTTCCGGCGCCCTTCCGATCTTAAGCGTGCGGATTAAGGGAGGCCAATTGAACTAAACCACTACTAAACTGGCTAGCCACAATATAATCAAATCAATTACTAACATTTTCAAGGAAAAATTAACCAAATCGATTATCATGGTGAGTTCCCATGAAGCGGCCGGCCAGGTGACTGATAGGAATAGTAGTAGTAATCTATCTAGTGCTAGATAAGGGGAGCATGGCTAGTTAGCTGGTGTCGTAGCGTCTACTCCATGCAGCAAACAACGTCGCGCCGCTAGCTCCATCTTTTGCGAGGTTAGAGTTAACGTACGTACGCCCCATGTGAATGATGATTTGTGGGTGGATTAATTAATTCTTTAATAGCAATATCACAGGTATCAGAGGTACCATGCAGCTGGTACCATAACATGTATCAGGTAGCAGGTACTGTCTCATAGAAGGGTATCCAGTTCCAACGGGATACCGTTGTCTAGGTTTTCTGATTATAAATTATTGTTTGGTAGCAAATAAGTGGTATGACTTATAATCGTTTTAGATGAACTTATGCTATCTCTAGCCAGCAGAGATATCACAAGATATAACCCATAAGGCCATTAACAATGCAAGCTACACAAACTGAATGGCCTTGTGAAAAAAGTGTTTCCACGTTGGATATAACTACTCAAATTGTTTCCACGTTGGATATAACTACTCAAACAAACTCATCCTACAACACATGCATCCCTAGCAATACTGACACGAAATTTTCTATTTCAGCCCTTACGTTTTCTATTACAGTCCTCCCAAATAATAAATCCAGAATTTTATAAAAGGGACCCCAGCTATAGATGGCCATAAGGTCCGCCCGGCCCAGGCACGGGCGAGGCACGGCCCAAGGCGATCGGGCCGGCACGGTACGGTCAGCACTTCGGGTTGTGCCGTGCCGGCCCATGGGCTGCACCTCAGGCCCAGGAACAGCCCACCAGTAGTCGGGCCGTGCCGTGCCGGCTTGAAGGCACAGGCGGCCCATCTTGCCTTTTCTAGAATAAGTCTATTTCCTCTCCCTCCTCTTTGGGCTGTGACATATATATAGCTAAAATAAGTCTATTTACAACCCTACTCTTTGGGCCGTGCCATATAATAAGTCTATTTTGCCTCCATATTCTTCGTGACGTGCATTACATATGGTTGAGAAAAAGTCTGTTCGCATCCCTAAACTTCGGGCCTGGCCGTTCCGGCCCAGTGTGCTGAGGTAGCAACCCAGGCACGACACGGCTGTTGGGCCGGGCCGGCACGAGCACAACCGGAGTCGGGCCGTGCCATGCCTGGGCCAGGCCAAAATTACCGGGCCTCGGGCGGGCCATCGGTCCTCGGGCCATATGGCCATCTATAACCCTAGCAACCACAAAATAATCACAAAGGGAGTAAAACAACCGTCACTCTCCACTCCCCAACCGTCACAAGGGAGTGTGACATCCTATTCTGCCTTTTTTTTTCCATTTCTATATTTTTAGGATCTTGCGTTACAAAGAAGCTGTAGGATTACATTATATCCCTAAGCAATTTCTTATTCATGCCTCTTGAACAACATGTCACTTTTTACATTTTTTTTAGGTAACATAACTTTTTACATTGGTCTCTACTCTCTGCTAAAAGTGGGATCAATCTAAATCTTTCATCGTTCTTTTCCAGTGGATCATGTTTATTTATAGCACTAAGCTTAATTGCTCAGTATGTACATACACAAAGAACTACAGGAAGTTGGAACAGAGGATTTGATCTCACCAAGCTTCTATAGATTGACTGCATCGACAATATAGCAATAGGAAAGGGTCTTAAGCCCTTATGGCATACTTATATATTATGAGAGTGGTTCTTAATTATAGTAGTCCTTTGGATGAGCTACCGTATGCCTAAGGACTAACCACCAGGGGTGGATAACGAGCTAGCTTGGCTCGTTAAGTCTCGGTTCATTTGAGTTCGTTATCTTTAACGAGTTAGCTTGTCTTGGTTCGGTTCGTTAAGGTTAACGAGCTAAAAGCCTAGCCCTGCTCGGAAGCTAGCTTGTTAATCATCAGGCTTGTTTAAGTATTTATATCATCTTTATAATTTTTAATATACTACTTTACCAACTAATCGATTCATTAAACATAAATAGTTTGGATGGAATTAAAGGACAGATCACTAGTTAATTAAGAAACACTAAGTATGTGAACATAATGTTGATCTTTTGAACTAACGAGCTAAACGAGTAGCTGTGAGTTGACTCGTTAAGCTCCTGAGCTAAATGCTTAGCTTGGCTTGACTTATTAAGACTACGAGTTCGAGTCGATCTGAGCCGAGCTCGCTACAGCCGATTCAAGCCACGAGATTTGAGCTTTTTGTCCACTATAACTAACCATAAGGAATACATTAAGGTTATCTCTCTCTCCCCTTTGCCACCCCCCTCGCTTTCTTGTGTCTTTACTTACTGTTACTTTTTTATGTCTTAATAGGTCTCATGTCTAAAGTGCATCTAGAGCTCACCATTATAGCAACAAAAATAACTGAAGACCATTATTATGGGGCCTACCCATAAGGACAATATCCATACACATTACCCTTAGTGCCCTTAAATTCCATATAGGAAACTAAGCAATGAGTTCAAACCTCGTTTTACTTTTCCTTTGAAAAGCCCAACCGGCAACCATCTTCTCTCTCTGTTTCCTCTTATCCCACTTGGAGGATTAACAAAATCCCCATGTTAAATGATCTCTGAAGAATATATGCATAAGGAGAGATTATGTGTCGCGAGTTTCTTACTAGTGATAACTTGCGACTTTGTGATAACAACGAACCTGACGTTGGAGGAAAGTTTTGAATTCAACGAATTATATCATGTTTGTTTATGGCTTTATTTGAGAATCAAGATAGCTTATACGGTCGAGTACGGTACTAGTTGACTTTAGCAAACCGCCAAACGTCGTAGGTATGGTGAGCAGAATGTCAACGAAGCTTGCTTCCGTAGGTTACATGGAAGTTAAAAGGGAGCTAATTAATTAATCTTCACCGCCAAACGAAAAAAAAGATCTAATTAATTTTGTTGTTATTGGAGAAAAAAGAACTATAATTTCACGCAATGTCAAATCTGTATGCCAATGGACCACATTTCAGATGATAAACAACAGTTAAACTAAATGTCTGCCTGTTTCAAGCAGAAAAAACTGCATGACCCCATAGAACTAATTCATGCCATTTGCTCTTGGATCGATTCATGATCCATTTTGTAGAAATCAGAGGACGCGCAAAGAAGACTGCAGTCGGAGTGACGCTGCTAAGAAGTTGTAACAAGACTCTGTTAGAATCTACTGTCTTTCGTTAATGAAATGGGAGAGGGCTAGCTCCCTCTCTTTCTAAAAAGAAAATCTTGGAAATTCTATAACATATTTTACTGGAATCTTTAATTTCTCAGTGTTCTTTAATTACAAAGCTGTACCAAAGTATACTTGCCAATCTAGATTAAGGTTCAAATCAAGAAATGACATGCAAGTGGCCCCATCGTATATGAACTAATACTAACCATGATATATACTCCTATATGTGATGTGATGATGATGGAGATCTAGTTAGCTAGCACAGAGCTAGCTACACCGGTGGCAGCGCCTCCGTCGGCGACGACTCATCTGCCGCCGGCGCAGGTCGGCCGCCGCCGTCCCCCGGCGGCGGCTCGACCTCCGTCCGGCAGAGCGGGCACGTGGCGTGCGAGGCCAGCCACATGTCGATGCACTCCACGTGGTACAGGTGCTTGCACGCCGGCAGCCGCCGCACCGCCTCGCCGCCCTGCACCGCGCCGAGGCACACCGAGCACTCGCCGCCGCCGCCGTGCCTCGCCGACCCCGCGTACGCGAACTCCGGGATCTTGGCCGCCACGTCAGCGACGCCACGCAGTACGTCGTCCTCTCGCCCGCCGGCGCCGCCGGCGCCCTCGGCGGCTACGACTGGCGCACGCCTCCGGACGTGGCGGTTGCAGTAGAAGACGACGACGGCGACGAGCGCGACGCCCGTGAGGCCGACGCAGGTGTAGCTGAAGATGGCCGTCCCTTTGCCAACGGACTGGTTCTCCTGCGGCACCGGCGGCGGCATACTCATCGTCGTCGAGCCGGAACGCGAACCCATGGCGATGGCGATGGCGATGGCAATGGCGGTGATTTGAGCTTTGTCCGTGGAGGAATGAGCCGCGGCATCGGGTGATCGGGGAGAGATAAGGACTGTGGTGTTGACTAAGTGGAGAACATTATTTTTTAACCAGCGTTGAGAATTGAGATTGCACAGGTGTGTTTGCAGTGAACTTCCTCCGTTAAAAAAAAAAAAACCTGAGTTTCCATGTCCAATGTATGACTGTCCGTCTTATATGAATTTTTTATAATTAATATTTTCATTGTTGTTAGATGATAAAACATAATTAATATTTTATGCGTGACTTATCTTTTTAATTTTTTTCATAATTTTTTCAAATAAGACGGACGGTTAAACGTTGGATACGGAAACCCAGTGTTTGTCTTTTTTAGGACGGAGGGAGTACCTCTCCTGAATGCTGATCAGATTCAGAGAATCAGAGTGGTATATTATCTTCGCCCCAAAACACTTGTCATTTTGAGTTTTTTTTAACGTTTGACTATTCATCTTATTTAAAAGGTAATAGAATTATTATTTATTTTGTTTGTCAAAATACTTTTAAGTATGACTTATCATTTTCTATATTTACACTAACTTTTTAAATAAAAACGAACGGTTAAACATTAAAAAAACAAAACAACATCTAATTTGGAATACAGGGAGTACTTATCACGGACGAGAAGCGCTTAATTACTAGCGCGAAAGTGACGCGTTATTAATAAACTTGTTTTGCAAGTAACTAATAGTTCTCCGGTCAAAATAGAAATAACATATTACTTTGACTCTATGAAATGGTTAGTTAGGGAGGGAGGACTATAGCAAAATACACATATTACTACCGAGATTGCTAATGGGTGATTGATCGCCCCTAGTGATCAGCTCGTGCCCTCTCCCCTCCATCCACCTGGTTTTTTTTTTTGGCACCGTATTACTTTTCTAATTTAGTAAATTTATGCACAGTTTGTACACCTCAAGTTTACATATCTAAAGTTTAGGGACCCAAAGTTTATAAGTCAAATTTATATATCCGATTCAAATTTAAATTTGAATTCAAATATTTTTTATATATAGTATTTTCTATACATCTAAAGTTTATACACCTAAAGTTTATAGACACAAAGTTTATAAGTCAAAAGTTTACATACCCGTTCAAATTTGAATTTGAATTCAAATATTAGTTTATAGACCAAAAGTTTATAAGTCAAAAGTTTACATACCCGTTCAAATTTGAATTTGAATTCAAATATTAGTTTATAGACCCAAAGTTTATAAGTCAAAAGTTTACATATCCGTTTCAAATTTGAATTTGAATTCAAATATTTTTTATATATAGTATTTCTATACATAATTTTTTCCAACTTTGTTTTTTTATTTTTTTAAATTTTTATGGTGTACTATAGTAGGAAGAGAAGAATGGGAGGAGGAAGGGGGAGAGAAGGGAGCGTATAGGGAGGGGCGGACGATCACCCGCCCATTAGCCTTACCCTATTACTACCAACAATATGTGTACCGTGATTCATTTATTGATGGTTGTTTGACCATTCATCTTATTATTTTAAAACAGTGTAATTATTATTTATTTTGTTATGACTTATACCATTAAAGGTATTTGAACCATGACTTATATTTCTGATATTTACAATAAATTTTCATGACTTATATTTTTTATATTTACACAATTTTTAATTAGGACAACACATAAAAGAAAAACTACATGTACTACTAGTAGTAAGGTAAATAAGGGAATACAAATAAATAATGGTAGGAATTATTTTTCTTATATTCTCCTATCTCCATGCCTTATTAAGACACTCTTTGGTATTTTCTTTCTATTTTAGGAGCTACAGAGATAATTCTAAAAATACAAAGATTATTTTAGCAATTATTCTAAATACATAAGCAAATCCTTCCGTTGGAGTTGGGTTGATTTCAGCCTACTTTCTTCCCCGTCCACCGTTGAGAGAGAAGGAAATTGGCAAAAATCAGTAGACTGTACACTGCTACGGAAATTTATCTAGACGAGACTCCCTTTAGTTAGTTTGCCGATGGACCATAACTACTTCCACCTACAAAATTTGATCTCTAGAGCACGTTTTAAGGACCGCATACGAAAATCAATTTTCGCAGACGCCCCCCTTAACATGCCCGCATGCAAGACCTCTTAAGAAGCCACATACAAAAATACCCCACTCTTTTTACTCCCGTTCCCTCTCTCTCCCACTAAGGCCTCGTTTAGTTCCCAAATTTTTTTTCCTAAAAACATCACATTGAATCTTTGGACACATGCATGGAGTATTAAATATAGATTAAAAAAACTAATTGCACAGTTAGGGAGGAAATCGTGAGACGAATCTTCTGAGCCTAATTAGTCCATTATTAGCCATAAGTGCTACAGTAACCCACATGTGCTAATGACGGATTAATTAGGCTCAAAAGATTCGTCTTGCGGTTTCCAGGCGAGTTATGAAATTAGTTTTCTCATTTGTGTCTGAAAACCCCTTCCGACTTCCGGTCAAACATCCGATGTGATACCCAAAAATTTTCTTTTCACGAATTAAACAGGCCTTAAGTCTCTCCACTCCACTTCTATGTTTTTTCTCTCCCGTCCACCACTCCTGTCCCTTCTCTCTCTCCCTTTGGACTCCCTCGCCTTCCCCCCCACCCCCTCCTCTCCTGTCTCCTCCCACTTCCTCTCCTCTCGACGAGGCAGCAACGGGCTCAGGCTTTGGCGGCGGCGGTCTTGAGCTCGAGCTTGGGCGTCAGTAGTGGGCAAGGATGAGAGCGGCAGGCTCAGGGGGAGGAATCCCACTACCGGCGGCGACGGGAAGGGCAGAACCTGTGCCCCTCCCCCTCTTGCACGGATCCCGCAGCCTCTCTGCCCCCACGAGCGCAGATCTGCCGCGGGGCGATGACGATGATGGTGGCGGCGGCGATGGCTTCTGGTTTCTAGGGTTAGAGTTCCGAGGCTAGGTTTCTATTTTCAGAATTTTTTTTTGCGATTTTTCATTTTCGTAGTCGGACGGCTTAAGCGCCCACATGAGAAAATCAGATTTTCACGTGGGGTTGCTCTATTCCCATGCAAAAATATGATTTTTGCAGACACCTGGTGCATGTGGATAACACACTCTCGTGCGAATATCGATTTTGACCGCATGGAAAAAAATGATTCTGTAGTGGTGGTAGACACACATAGGCCGACCAGTTGTAATTTTGTCTTTTTTTAGCAAAATACATCGTATTATCTAAAAGAAAACCATCAATAGATGTGTAGACTTCATGAAAGGTTTGTACAACAGTTTCACTATATCACAAACCGTAGCTCGAAGTTGTTAAAAACATTTCACATTTTGAGTAAATGATGTAAAACCGTACTCGATTTTCTTACAAAACCATATATATACTAGTACTGTCTATATTGGTGGCTTCACATTAAAAAAAGTCAAATTGTTTTTATAATGTGAACTCCTAATAGAGACTCGCACAAGTACTTAGAAAAACGGAACAAATGATATGAGCTTACCAAGTTCCTTTAAACTAGCTTATTAAGTCGCGTTTTCGTGCGACTATATATAACCTATCTCGCTGTTAAATATGTTTACATGTTATTTATGGTTGTGGATTTATCTTGATTTATCCTTATGTGTGAATAAGTGTTTGTAGAGCATTAACGGGATTAATAATATTCATCCAAAAAGGGAGTAACAATATTATCATATATCAAATATTTACCGTAGGTACATACAAAATTAGTATTTGAACAATAGGCTTGTAGTTTGAAACAGCTAACACATATTTTGACGGAATAAAATGATGAGTGTAAGAATCAAGGTTAGGGTTTTTATTGGTCTTATCTGCTGGTATTTCTCCTTCCTATCTTTGCATCTATAACCGTCTTCTCTTCTATGTTTCTTGAGTTGTGTCCTTCCCTTATATATATCCTCCTTTATATCTCCGCTTATGGTACATATATTTTTGTAAATTCATTTTTGTTTGAGATGCTAAATAGGTGTTCAAAGAGGAATTTTAGTTATAAATAAATAGATATATCTTCTAATAAGTAAATCTTACCACGAACCAAAATCAGAGAATTTTGCTTACTGTCTCATGAAATTTCCTAAATTATGTGCCCGCCTGCCAAGAAATGGAATGATCTAGTATAAGATAATTACGTAGCCGCTTGCCATGCTCTAGTATTCATTGTAGGTTTCGAAAAAAGGTGCCAAGCAAAATCACATATGTAAAGTGCAATACACAATGGAGTAAATTCAAAATTTATAAGGTCCTTGATGTAAAAAGGTGAGTAATAATATGGGAGCATTTGCTAAAGTACTTTTAATTTTCAGGGGAGCATAGGATAAAATATACTAAAGATGAAAATGAAAGAAAAGTTCCAAGAGTCAGATGTCACGAACAGGTGGCATTAGGACTTGAGAGCTAGCTGTGAGCTGCACAACCCTCTTTCTATCTCTCTCCCTCTCTCATTTTCTCCGTTTGCCTTGTTACCGACGAGGTTTCTCTAGTTCTCTCTGACTCTCTCTCATTCTCTAGCTGCTGGTCTCCAATGGACGAGCTAGGCCCGACGGAAGGTGGACATGGAAGCCAAGAAGACTTCACTCATCTTTCCCTTGTTGTGCTCCCACAGTCCCTCTACGTCTCATCGCTTCCTCTCCTGTTAATTGCTGTCGTGAGCCGACAATGTCAATGATGCAGCAGTGAGTTAGCGACGTTGCAGGTGACCACTTGAGCACTGGCGGAGCGGCTGGATGGTGGCGGCGATGATAGCACAACAGTGGGGACTGGTCCTCTCTCTCTCTCTCTCTTTTTTTTTTTGATTTTACTAAACTTTTCCAGATTCTTCTTTGCCCCAAGATTATTTTCAGACCATTTATCTTATCCTATGGCTATGATATATACTTTCTCCCTATATTATCGTTGTTTGAATCAGACGGTCCTATATTATCGTTGTTTGAATCAGACGGTCATTATTTTGTTGCTTGCGTGGCTCATCCTCGTTTCATATTGAGATTTACCCGTTCATTTGTTTAGTTTTGGTCCCTATGCCCTTTTTCCATAGAAAACCAAGCAATGAGCTAGCTCAAACATTACTTTTATTTCCCTTTTAAAAGCCAAATACTTCTCCCTTTGGTTCTCTTTTCACTCTTAGCTTGGAGCATCAATAAAATTCCTATGTTAATTGATCAATAGAGAAGATATCTCTATCTCTACTACTTCAAAAATCCATAGTGGTGGTCTTGATTCCTAACAGAGCAGACGCATCTGATAGACACACGTAATCTCAACCATCCGAATGCCATATCCAACAGCGTCAATCTCCTCCCCCATCACGCGATCGCTCATCTCCTCTCTCGGATTGATCTCCTCCCCACGCCGCTGCGTCGCCTCCTCGCCCCGCCGCCGCGTCGCCTCCTCGCCCCGCCGCCGCGTCGCCTCCTCCACGCCCGTCGGCCTCCTCTCCAGACCCGCGATCGCCGCCGCCCTCTCCAATCTCCTCCGCGCCTCCACCTCGCATCGGATTGATCCTACACCTTCGCCCTCCTCCCTGTGTCGCCTCCTCACCTCGTAGCCGCATCGCCTCATCAGCAGCCACGGCTGCCGGCCTCCTCTCCAGACGCTCCCTCGCCGCCGCCCTCGCAAATCTCCTCTGCCACTACATGATAATTGAGCTATTGCCACCAAATTATTACAACAAAAAATAATACGTAGCAATATATTATACTATTACAATGATAATTTTTCTGTGGCAAATAATTATTTTTTATTGCAACGATCTACAATCGTTGTTTTATTTAGTACTTTTGTTGCAATATAAAATGAGATATCGCCATAAAAAATCGTACTGTTGTAAAAAACATGTTCTATCGCCACAATTTTAATTTTTGTGGCAATTTATATAGTACATGGTACTTTTCACTATTTTTTGTTGCCACGATCAACAAATTCATTGCAATAAAAAAATTGTCGTCTCATAATTTAACTTAATTTTTTCATATGGACACGGATTGAGACAAATTTTATATGGAAATTATAGCTCTCGACGAGATCTACAATTTTGTAGGTGATAACTTTTTCATTTGAAATCTTTTAGATATTCAAATCTATGATTCAAATCTTAGTTAGCTAGGCTCAAATGGAACGATATGCATTTTCCAACAGAATTGATGCGTAGGTGAGTTGGTAAAGGAGAGCACGCGTGAAGGATAGGTCTTAGGTTCGAATCCTAGCCAAGACACAAAATCAAAAAAATAAGTAGATAAATAGATAGGATGATAGATTAATATTTGAACTTTTAATTTGGTACGTAACACTAATGCCACATATGGAGTGGTGGCAATAATTTTTATTACAACGATGTAAAGTGTTGCAATATGACTTTTTGCCACATCCATTCCGTGGCAACATCTAAATTTATTACCACAAAATAAAAATCATTGCAATAACCTATTACCACGCTGTCTATTAACACGGCTAGCAACGATTTTACAATTGTGGTAACATGTATGTATTGCCACAATTTAAGTATTGATGCCACGATTTTTTTCGTGGCAACAAATGATTTTTCTAGTAGTGTGCGCGCTCTCATCCCTCCCTTAACCATCACCGGCCGCTCTCATCTCTCGCCAGGTCGTCCACCAGCCCGCGGCGATCTCTCCCGCCGGCGTCACTATCGACGCCTTCCTCGCCGATCTCCTCCGCGCCCTCGCCGCCCCCGATCTCCGCCTGGGTGCCCGCCTCCACGCCTCCCCCAATCCGCGCCTCCAGATCACCGTTGCCCGGAGTCTCATCTAGCCGTCTGCAATGGGCAGGCACGATGGATCAGTGTTTGGTTCTTTTTATGGGGTATCATCCTGCATGTGCAGAAAAGTAAAGGTGAAACACATCAATCCTAACTGCTTTTTCAGTTTTTAGCTCTCCTTCGTGGATTTAGTGTTCTGATAGATGGAAGTGCTGTTTCAGTTTTTAGCTCTGTATTTCATGGGTTTAGGGTTCTAATGAGTGGAATTCCTCCCGTTGCCACAGAACAAGCGAGCCTAGATGATGGAGAAGGAGAACCGGTTTGGACAGGATCAATCCAATTACTAATGGGCGTGCAACTACTACTGCGACAGCACAGGGAAGTGTATGCATATGTTTAGGTTTTCAGATTAAAATTTTGATTTTACAAATGTTTCAGTACTTCGACTCAATGCCCTGCAACCAATCTTGTATTCAATCCAATTTAATAATTTACCCAATTGAGTTTAGGATAGTTTAACAAATCAATCGGGAGTTCAACTATGAATTGTTTCGCTGTTTCAGGTCTTCAGACTTAACTGAAGTTTCAATGTCGCCGCCAGATCACCATTGTTTTCGGTGTTTTAGGTCTGACTAATAATTTCTTTTGCTGATCAGACATGGATTGATGACCTCCACATAAAAATGCATACAAGTCTAGGCTTTATGTGGAGGGCTCCATGGATACTAATAACTCCAATGCTAACATATCTTCTGAAGAATGAGGATGATGGTTTTTTGAAAGGTAAGGTATATTTCTGTCTCCTTAGCTTTCCGAGATATGCTGTATGGCACAGCGAAAAACATCTGATTCTTTCCGTCAATATTTAATTGACAAATATATGAATTTCCCCTATTTGTTGGACTAATATGTGTGGTGCAATATTTACAACTGTTAGATAAATTCCCAGGTAACATATGAGTGTAGCTTTCATAAAGCTCACTTCAGATTGTTTATTTTCAAGATAGCTGAACGTCTGAACCGTCAACTTGTCTCAAGTATGAGTCTGTAGTAGGTTTCAAATGT